>NC_091444.1:33063934-33416627 GCF_964237555.1 Oryctolagus cuniculus
TTGAGCTTTTATTCCAACATGCAATACAATATAGTCTTAGGATGCTGGACAGCGGCAAGGAGCTGCAAGTTCGTTAGCCATTTGGTCTCCAATGGAAAGAGGTAATACTTCACAGTGTATTGTGTTGCTGAGATATGATGTCCAGAACTTTAAGTATATTAAGTGCATTTTTAATTTTTTAAAGATTTATTTATTTTACTTAAGAGGCAGAATTATAGAGAGAAAGAGACAGAAAATCTTCCAACCACTAGTTCACTCCCCAAATGGCTACAATGACCAAGACTGGGCTACAATGAATCGAGGATCCAGGAGATTCTTCCAAGTCTCCTATGTAGGTTCAGGGGTCCAAGCACTTGGGCCATCCTCCCCTGCTTTCCTAGGTGCATCATCAGGGAGCTGGACTGGAAGTGGGTCAGCCAGGACTTGAGCTGGCACCCTTATGGGAGGCTGGCACTGCAGGCTGTGGCTTTAACCCACTGTGTTATAGCCCTGGCCCCTAAATGCATTTTTTGACTTATGATATTTCAATATATGAATGGGTTTATTGGGACACTAACTCACATCTTAAGTCAAGGACTGTCTGTATTTTTAGGCTGCTACCATACCAAACTTTCTGCTCTTTTGTTCAATATATATTGACTTTCAGAAGACCTCAACAAGAGTAAGCAGCTGACAGAAATAAAATCTCCATTGCTTTTTCTGAGCCCTGAGTTTAATCATGTCTTTTTTTTTCCCACAGGCAGAGTTAGACAATGAGAGAGAGACAGAGAAAAAGGTCTTCCTTTTTCCATTGGTTCACCCCCCAAGTACAGCTAGGGCCAGCGTGTTGTGGCCGGCATCCTGCGCCGATCCGAAGCCAGGAGCCAGGTGCTTCCTCCTGGTCTCCCATGCGGGTGCAGGGCCCAATGACTTGGGCCATCCTCCACTGTCTTCCCGGGCCACAGCAGAGACCTGGACTGGAAGAGGAGCAACCAGGACAGAATCCGGCACCCCAACCGGGACTAGAACCCGGGGTGCCTGCGCCGCAGGTGGAGGATTAGCCTAGTGAGCAGCAGCACCGGCCTTAATCATATCTTAACCTAGCACTTAAAATTTTCCCTTAGATAAGATAGTAAATATTCTTTCATTTAGGCATGTTTTGGTTACTTTTTATGTCATCTGCAACTGAAACAATTCTAAATAACATAGAAACCATCAACTCTGGCTTTCCAGGGTGAAAATAAGGGACATGAGGTTCACAAAGTTTATTGTACTTGATCAAAATGACACAGCTAATTTGTGAGATGAGAACACAAGCTTCAGACTTTAAGTCAAATGTTCTTTTCCCTTTAACACTGATAATCAGCATTTATTATCATGTATGCTTCTTATGTGCCACACTCTATATATAGCAATTCCCTATTTCAACCTGATTGGTAGACACCATTGACATCCCCACTTGACAGAAATATTATTTAAGAGTTAAGAGGATATATATGTGTGTATATATACATATATATATATATATATATACACATTTACATATATAAAACTTGCTTAAGGTTACTCAGATCCTAAGTAGAAGAACTGAAATTCAGATCTGGCCATATGTCCTGTGAGTCAGGGCTTACCGTGTGCTTTCTGCCTGTGGCTACATCACACTGCCCACAAATGTTGCTTACCTTATGGTCATAAAGTAACAGCCATGATACTCATTTTAAGGCTGATGTGGAGAAGTGTCCAGACTTCCTTCCTTGATCTTTATTTTCCATTTAGCATGATAGGGCTTACATTTTAACTTAAATGCGTAAAGATATTAAAATCCCATAAAGTAATGCTACTTTCCACTGATGCATGGTAGAAGAATTAGCATAGCTTTTTCTGAAATATATAATTTAATTTTGTTGATGTTTCACAGGAAGTCTTATGCTTCAGAGAAAAGCGGATGGTATTGTTGATCAGAATATGTGGACCATAGTCATGGCTTTACCAATTAACAACACATTGTTTTTCTTTTTTCTTTTTCTTTTTTTTTTTAGACAGGAAGAGTTAGTGAGAGAGAGAGAGACAGAGAGAAAGGTCTTCCCTCTGTTGGTTCACCCCCTAAATGGCTGTGCCGTTATGGAGCCAAGAGTCAGGTGCTTCTTCCTGGTCTCCCATGCAGGTGCAGGGGCCCAAGCACTTGAGCCATCCTCCACCGCCCTCCTGGGCCACAGCAGAGAGCTGGCTTGGAAGAGGAGCAACCGGGACTAGAACCCGGCGCTCACATGAGATGCCGGCTCTGCAGGCGGAGGATTAATCAAGTGAGCCACGGTGCCAGCCCAATTTTCTGTTATTATTTAAATACTGAGGGCTAAATTCACCCCTAGATAAGTGGGTATAATGCTTACATACTTCAAGGTTCTTGTGAGGGTGCGCAAAGATTTTTAAATGGTGAATTAATATAAGGGATTATACTTCACTGGAAAATTGTTTTTATTCAATTTATACATTAGCATATAAAATAAAGAGACTAATGCTTAATAACTTTATGTAATTCCTGTGAGTTGGGAAGTAGAGATATTTGCATAAAGAAGGACAAAAATTTAATTTTCCCTATTTTAGTGAGTTGCTAAATCTCAGAGTCCAGAATGTAATCCTACCTGTGCCAAATTGGTACAATGAAAACTATCATGATTTAGTTATCAGTAGCACAAACTAGATCAAAACAACTCTTCCAAAAGTAGATATATTTTCTGAAAGTAGAGGCTGCCTCTTTCAAATATAATATGCAAATACAGAAAGTTTCAAACGACAGAAGGAAACATAAATTGGTACAGCATTAAAATGTCATTAATCAACCATCCTGCAAACTAGTTATCCTTTCATTTGTACCAAAAGGAGAAGCACATTCCACTGCTGTCTTCCCTGGGCAGGGATTTCCTGACACACTGTCTTATTTCTGGTCACTTTGATGGAGACTCAGTTGTGTAGATCGTGGTCATGGTAGCACAAGTCTAAGCAGATGTGCCCTTCTTCTGAAGTCTGTTTCACTATCTAGCTCCCTGCACCATCCAGCCCGCCCACAAGCATTTCTCCTTGCCTTATATACACCACTCTGAGTGGCTAGCTCATCCGGGGCTCAGAAGTAATCACAGAGCATCCCTGTTGGGCTCCTTGTCATCAGCACACTCACCATCAGAATCCCTGATATTTACACCATCATACTTTGTAGTTTGTAAAGTGCTTTCCTGTGAAATGTTCACAGCGAACTTACATGGTGAGGAGAATATCTGCTATCACTACTGGTTTAAACAAAGAAGAAAGACTTTCTATACCACGGAGATGTTCAGCAGCGCATGACAATTAAACTCTACTTCGCAACAGGCACTGTACTTGGTCCAGGACTTCCCTGACCTGAAATGCATCTCATATCCCAGAGAGTGCATGAGGGGCGTTGTTCCCCTTTCCCCTTCTCTTCGCACCCCTGATTGTTCTGTGGTTGAACCAGTGATTCTCAACCTCATGTCTCAAGAGTCCCAAGCTCTTCTCAGAGAGGTCTTCAGGTTTTTGTCACTATTTCAAAATTAGAAAGCACCTTTGGGAAAGATTGCCCAGGCCAATTCACACAGGAAACAGAATTGCTAGTTTTGTGGTAATTAATAGAGCACCTAAAAGGTAATCTATAGAAGTGAAACTGATACTTTGAGAGGTGATGACTTTGAACAGGAGGGATTCCTATTTGAAAAGATCAGGATATAAGTTTGGAGCTTCTTATAATGTGTTTAATATTTTACAATTGGATTATCTTTTAAATAACTGAATTTATAGGGGTTCTTTCTTTCTTTCTTTTTTGAAAGGTAGAGTTAGACAGTGAGAGAGAGAGAGAGAGAGAGAGGTCTTCCTTCTGTTGCTGTTTCACCCCCAAAATGGCCGCTATGGCTGGCGCGCTGTGGTTGGCATGCTGTGCCGATCCGAAGCAAGGAGCCAGGTGCTTCCTCCTGGTCCCCCATGCAGGTGCAAGGACTTGGGCCATCCTCCACTGCACTCCCCTTCTGGGCCACAGCAGAGAGCTGGACTGGAAGAGGAGCAACCGGGACAGAATCTGGTGCCCCGACCGGGACTAGAACTAGTGAGCCACAGGGCTGGCCAGGAGTTCTTTCTATTCTGCTATTGTAAGGCATCTTATAGATTTATGTTTTAAAAATATTTTCTCCCATTCTGCATTTAGCACTCCTGTATTCTTAAAGGTATTTTTTGATAAGCAGAGAATTTTATAGAATTTTATGGACTTTTACAAAGTTCACTTGCAATTATTTGTCCATAGATATCTTGGCCCAGTTAAGGTTTCAATGATATTCCCCTATTTCTCTTTTTTCCAAGAAACTTCTGGAAAAAATTAAATTGAACAACTGATACCCAATGCTCGAGTCCAGATCATAGGTTTTTCTAGAGGCTGATATGCCTAGTGAAATCCATACACAAAGAACTTGCTGAGGATTCAGTAGCCTGTGGGTCCTGAGCATCAGAGTACCATCATTTGCAGCATGACAAGCGTGACGAGTTTCAAGGCCATAATTCTGGTGTTATTTTTGGAGATGACTTAAGTTTCTGTAGTTTTGGCTTTCTCTAGGACGAGAGTCATGATTTGTAGCAGACTGCCAAGTCAAACTTCTCTCTGGGTGAGAAAGCACGTGTTTACCCACGTGCAGACCTGAACTCCAGTGTCTTGCTGTAATTGCCTCTGTAAAGCTTCTTTCTCTAATATTACTCTTTGCCTCCGTGGAAAAACATCATCTTTAGCAAAAAGCACAAGTAGGCAAAGGTTTGCCTCCACACCACCAGAGAAGTAACATTTAAAAACGGAGTGGCGGGCCAGCGCCGTGGCTCAATAGGCTAATCCTCCGCCTAGCAGCACCGGCACACTGGGTTCTGGTCCAGGTCGGGGCGCCGGATTCTGTCCCGGTTGCTCCTCTTCCAGGCTGGCTCTCTGCTGTGGCCCGGAAGGGGAGTGCAGTGGAGGATGGCCCAAGTGCTTAGGCCCTGCACCCTCATGGGAGACCAGGAGAAGCACCTGGCTCCTGGCTTCAGATCAGCGCGGTACGCCGGCCGCAGTGCGCCGGCCGCGGGGGCCATTGGAGGGTGAACCAACCAACGGCAAAGGAAGACCTTTCTCTCTGTCTCTCTCTCTCTCACTGTTCACTCTGGCTGTCAAAAAAAAAAAAAAAAATGGAGTGGCTTATATAACCTGCTTTTCTTTAAAATAGCAGTTCATAGATTTAAATTTCCTTCTAATTCTTTTTTTTTTAAAAGATGTGTTTATTTATTTTTTTTAGTTAATGTACATTTTATTCTGAGCTGACGAGGGAGAAGTGGGTCTTTTTCCTAAACAATGGGCTTCTGCCTTTTCTTTTTTTCTTTTTTTTTAACTTTTATTTAATGAATATAAATTTCCAAAGTACAGCTTATGGGTTACAAAGGCTTCCCCCCCATAACGTCCCTCCCACCTGCAACCCTCCCCTTTCCCACTCCCTCTCCCCTTCCATTCACATCATGATTCATTTTCGATTCTCTTTATATACAGAAGATCAGTTTAGCATACATTGAGTAAAGATTTCAACAGTTCGCTCCCACACAAACATAAAGTGAAAAATACTGTTTGAGTATTAGTTATAGCATTAAATCTCAATGTACAGCACACTAAGGACAAAGATCCTACATGAGGAGTAAGTGCACAGTGACTCCTGTTGTTGACTTAACAAATTGACACTCTTGTTTATGGCATCAGTAATCACCCTAGGCTCTTGTCATGAGCTGCCAAGGCTATGGAAGCCCCCTGAGTTCACCGACTCTGATCATATTTAGACAAGGCCATGGTCAAAGTGGAAGTTCTCTCCTCCCTTCAGAGAAAGGTACCTCCTTCTTTGATGACCCGTTCTTTCCACTGGGATCTCACTCGCGGAGATCTTTCATTTAGGTTTTTTTTTTCCCCCAGAGTGTCCTGGCTTTCCACGCCTGAAATACTCTCATGGTCTTTTCAGCCGGATCCACATGCCTTAAGGGTTGATTCTGAGGCCAGAGTGCTGTTTAGGACATCTGCCATTCTATGGGTCTGCTGTGTATCTCACTTCCCATGTTGGATCATTCTCTCCCTTTTTGATTCTATCAGCTAGTATTTGCAGACACTATTCTTGCTTATGTGATCCCTTTGGTTCTTAGTCCTATCATTATGATCAATTGTGAACAGAAATTGATCACTGGGACTAGTGAGATGGCATTGGTACATGCCACCTTGATGGGATTGAATTGGAATCCCCTGGTATGTTTCTAACTCTACCGTTTGAGGTAAGTCAGCTTGAGCATGTCCCAAATTGCAGATCTCTTCCCTATCTTATTCCCACTCTTATATTTAACAGTGATCACTTTTCAGTTAAGTTTCAGCACTTAAGAAGAATTGTGTATTGATTACAGTATTCAACCAAAAGTATTAAGTAGAACAAACAAAAAAATACTAAGAGGGATATCATATTAAGTTGCTCATCAACCGTCAGGGTGAGGGCTCATCGAGTCACCGTTTCTCATAGTGTTCATTTCACTTTAACAGGTTTCGTTTTTGGTGCTCAGTTAGTTGTCACCTATCAGGGAGAACAAGTGGTATTTGTTCCTTTAGGATTGGCTTATTTCACTCAGCATAATGTTTTCTAAATTCCTAACAGGGATCACTTTTCAGTTAAAATTTATTTATTTTTAAAGAACTTGTTCTCTGGACTTGCATTGTAGCATAGTGGGTTAAGCTGCTACCCTCAATGCTGGCATCCCATATAATGCCAAGTTGAATCTTGGCTGCTCCACTTCCAGTTCATCTAATTGCCAATGTGCCTGGGAAAGCGAGAGAAGACAGCTCAAGTGCTTCTGCCCTGGAACCCACATGAAAGACTCAGACGAAGCTCCTGGCTCCTGGCTTCTGTCTGGTCCTATCTCCAGGCATTGCGGCTATTTGAGGAAGGAACCAGCAGATAAAAGATCCCTCTCTATATAACTCTGCATTTCAGATAAATAAAATAAATCTTTAAATAGAAGAAACATTCACTTCATTAAAAAAAGCTTTCTTAGAAATTGGACACTTACTGTCATTTAACATGCATTTGGTGTCATTCACATGGATAGGCATGTCATTCAGTCATCATTGTCATGTAGTTGGCACATAGTTCACATTCATTAGGTGTCACTAACATATCACTCACATGTGGTTGGCATGCCATTCACGTGTCTTTTGCATGTAGTCAACAAGTAATGGGCATGCCATTTGGATTTTTTTGCATGTGTATGGTGTCATTTGATTCAGTTCACATGGCTTGCTGTTGTTCTAAAGTAGTTGGCATGTTGCTGGCACATAATTGGCATGCCATTCACATGCATTTCATTTAATTGTATTCTTTCACATATTATTCACATGTGGCTAGCAATTCATCCATGTGTAGTGGGTGCCTACATGTGTATGTCACATGTAATGTCACTCACATGAAGTTGGCATTTTGTTTACATGTAATAGGCATGTTGGGCACGTGTAGCTGATATGCTTCACATGTAATTAGCTTGTAGTGGCATGTCATCAGCATGCAATAGGCATGTTGTGCTAAGGTAGCTGGTGTTGTTCACATGTAGTTGTTATGTAGTTTGTGCATGGTTAGTATGTACCTGGTGCACAAAGGCATGCAGGTCATATGTAATTGTCTTTGGAATGCAATTTACATGTAGTTGGCATTTAATAGGCTGTTAATAATGTGTAGTTTGAGTACCATTTGCTGCCAAGTACAAATTACATACCTAACAAATGAGAACAGTGCCTATGTGCTAAACATGTAAGTATATACCACCAAATGGAGAATTGGTATACACATGCCACCACTTCTGTTTGTTACATAGTAATTGGCAGGAGATTAGCATGTAGTTCACATGTCATTTATTCCATTCATATGTAGATTTTCACATTAACTTTGCTTGTGTTTTGCATGGAATTTGCATATAAGTGCTGTCATTTGCATGTGTTTACATATAAATCACATGCTATTGGCATGTACTTGGCCTTTAGTTCACAGGACTGAATGCTTTCTGCTTTTAATGTTATGTGGCAACATGTAATGGACATCTAAAATGTAATTGACTAGTAGTTATCATGTAATTGGAATGCAATGATGTACTCTCCATCACTCAAATGTACAAGCAATTAACATGTCACTGCCATGTGCTTCAGATGTAGCTCACAGGTAGCCGACATGTTATTTGCATAGTCAGCATCATTCTCATATAGATGCTCTACATATATTCTTAGCATGTAATCGACATTGCTTGGTAAGTAGTCTGCATGTAAATGACATGTACTTAAGTTGCAATTGGCATGCCATTCTAACGTGGTCACAGTCCTACATATGCATCAGTTGGCATTTGTTTACTTGTGGTTGGCATTTAGTTAATGTGCAATTACATATGCCTAGCATGTAATTGCCATGTAGTTCTTCAGTTTGCATTTTATGTTGGTTGCAGCTGACATGTAGATCACACATAATAGACATGTAATTCACATTTTGGGCTGCCATTAATATGTGTCTTGCATACTCTTAGTTTGTAATTGACATATACATAGTATGAAAGCAGCACTGATCTCAGTTGTTCCACAAGTGATCTGTGTGTAGTTCACATGTAATTTAGATTTTTATTATCAAGTATTTAGCATGTATCTATCATGCAGGTGGTGTTTGATTCACATGTTCTTGGCATGCAATTGTCATGCAGTCCTGATGTGGTTGATATCATTCGCATGTAACCATTCATGTTAATTTTGCTTGTTGTTAGCATGTAATATGCAAATAAATTTCTTTGTTTTATGTTGTGTGCTGCTACGTTGATATGTAGTTCACAGGGTTCACATATCTTTCCCATGTGGCTCACATGTACTTGCTCTTGTTCATTTATACTTCTTTGGCAGTTGACATGTTGTTTGTACCATTCTCACTTGTTTCACTTGTTTCATGTGTAATTCACAAGTATTTAGTGGTTAGTTGTCATGTAACTGACATATAGATCTTCACCTGCATTTCTTTCATATGTAATTGGCATGTTTATTTTAAGTAATTTGCATGCCATCTGCTATTTATGTAGCTGGTGCCATTGGTGCTATCACATGCATTTACCTTATAATCAGCATTAGTCCACATGTACTTCTCTTGCTAGCAACATGTAGTCCACATGTGGTTGACATGTTGTTTGCATGTCATGCCATGTAGTTCTTGCCACTCTCACATGTTCAGCATGCAGTCAGTCTGTAGTTGACATGTCATCCCCAGATACTTGTATGTAATAGACATGCACCTTGCATGTCACACATATATAGTTTTTATTGTTCACATGTAGTTTGTGTCATTTGCATGTAGTTGGCATCATTTTCATGGTTTTTGCGTGTAGTTCATACAGTTCACATGTGGTTGGCTTGTTCTTTGTGTGTGTATTTGAATTTCCATTGCATGTAGCATTTCCAAATTCTGTCACTTGCACATAACTTACATGTCCATACTGTATGCAAAGACTGCCACTTTTGTGTAACTAGTATACCTTAATGTGTCTCTTGCCTGACTGGAAGTTATCCAGAGACCACCACTTGTCTTAATAGCATACCACTGAATGGTTAAAAAGTTATTACTGTGTCCATAGCATGTCACAAGTATGTCCAAAGATTGTACTAGAATTCAAGATTTAAGTTTAAAAACATTATTTACTATATGCACTAGAACACTTACTCTTTCAACATTGTGGTCATTCTCTGAAAGGGCTGGCTACTTCATGTGTTCTTTTCCAGAAATGATGATTCTGGCTGCTCCTCATCTACACTGAGTTTTCTTTTTGCCAGGAACAGTTCAGGATGGAGAAAATATTGGGCACAGTGAAGAAGGAGGCATAAGAGGGGAAGCTTAGACTATTCTGGGCACATTCCTAACCTTTGAGGATGACTACATAGAGAGCAACTTGTACCTTATCCAATACTTCATCTCCAGTCTTTAAATAAATACAAAACCGGCAGGGGCCTGATTCAATGTGGCATTCCCCAACACTCATGATCCTAGGTCCCAGTTTATTAAAGAGAAATCATTAGAATTCTGAAGTCCATACAAGGCACATCAAATATTTCTGTCTCCCTCCATCAGTTTTTAAGTGTTTATGAAGATGGTGAGCAACTTCAGGTTTTAATAATTTTGTGACTATTTTAAAATTTATATGAGTAAAATTGAATGTCTTATCATTTCATTATTGTTTATAGCCTTTGTGTATTATCTGGCTAGAAAATAAGCCCTTAAACCTATGACTGTAATGTAAATTGAAATTATGTTATCTCAAAAAACAATAAATAAAATATTAAGCTGAAAAATAAGCAAGTTTAAGGGTGCCAAAAAAGTTGTGAGCAGCTTCAATTCAGAGACATCATTTTGTTCTGCTCTGTATTTCACACTCATTCTAGCCCTGTCTTTGAACATGGCAATGGTACCACGTATCTAAATGAATGGACTGCCTCATTAGAAGAAAAGGCAGAGAGCGAGAGAGAGGTCTTTCATTGGCTGGCTCACTCCCCAGTTGACCACACGGCCAGAGCTGGGCCCATCAGAAGCCAGGAGCCAGGAGCCAGGAGGTTCTTCCGAGTCTCCCATGCAGGTGCAGGGAACCAAGGATTTGGGCCATCTTCCACTGCTTTCCCAGGCCATAGCCAGGAGCTAGATCAGAAGTAGAGCAGCTGGGAATTGAACTGGCACTCATATGGGATGCTGGTACCACAGGCGGTAGCTTTACCTGCTACACCAAAGCACCCGCCCCCCTTTTTATTCTTTATACACAGCCCAGGAATAATGTATTATAATATTCTTTATCATTAAACAATTTTTTCAACTATGTTATTTAGAACTGTTGTCCCTCCTTGTCCCAGAAGTTCTCTCTTTCCTTGTCTCTTTCCAAATCCATGTCTTATGAAAAGGAAGCTGTGCTAATTGAATGTCTGCTCCAGTTCATTGTTCCCAAACTTTCTTGTCTCCTATTCACTTCCCAGCCTCTGGTAACTTGGGTTTTACTATTCCTCATCTCAATGCTTAATTCCTTCATAATTTCTTCTTCCCCTTCATGATGACTATATTTTTCCTTCAATTTTCTTTTAAATTTTAAAATGTGTTTTACAAAACATAACTTTATGACATTAACTATTTTTGAACAAAGATGTATATATTTGAAAGGCAGGATGGTAGAGAGAGAAGAAGAATAGGGGGAGGAGAGAGAAGAGAGGAGAGAGAGAGAGAGAGAAAGAGAAAGAGAGAAAACCACATTTGTGTCATCATCTTCTGCCTCTCAGGCACATTAGTAGGAAGCTTGCTCATAAGAAAAAGAGGGAGTTAGCCCCAGGCACTTAGATATGGCATGGGGGCATCTCAAGTGGCAGCCTAACCTGCTGTGCCACAGTGCTGCCCCAGCATTAACTCTTTAAAAATCAAAATTGTATGGGGCCGGCGCTGTGGCACAGTGGGTTAATGCCCCGGCCTGCAGTTCCAGCATCCCATATGGGTGCTGGTTCAAGTCCCGGCTGCTCCTCTTCTGATCCAGCTCTCTGCTATGGCCTGGGAAAGCAGTAGAAGATGGCCCAACTCCTCGGGTCCCTGCACCCACACGGGAGACCCGGAAGAAGATCTTGGCTCCTGGCTTCGAATCGGTGCAACTCCGACCGTTGAGGCCAAATGGGGAGTGAAACATTAGACGGAAGACCTCTCTCTCTCTCTGCCTCTCCTCTCTCTGTGTCCTCTCTCTGTGTAATAAATAAATCTTTAAAAAAATCAAATTGCAGTGTGTATTTAGAACAGTAGTTAAGACACACATGTTCTAAATTGGAATACCTGAGTTTGACTCCTGGATCTGCCCTGACCCTAATTCGCTGGTTTTTCAGACCCTTGGAGGCAGTTGTAATAATTCAAATAATTAGGTTTCTGCCTACCCGTGTGTGAGACCCAGACTATGTTCCAGGCTCGTGTTTATGCCCTGGCCCTGTCCTGGCTATTGCACTCATATGGAGAATGAACTAGCATATGGGAGCTCTATCTATCTCTGTCTCTCTGTTGTGTCTGTCTCTGTATCTCTCTGCCTTTGAAAAATGTATTTCATTGAAATTTTATTTATAGGTCATGTAAAGGAAAATCAAAGTTTTCCAAGTTCTCCAGATATTTACTGGTTATCAAAGAAAAACACTTTCAAGTCTTTTGATGTTTCCTATAGTATTTATCTCCATATTTCTAAATAAAATGCATATGTGTGTGCATGGATATTTTTCTATTTATTAATGTTTAATGTTATATGTTTAGATGGTCATATCATAAACCTTGCTATTTATTTTACTAATAGAACATAAGTTAATATGTTCTTATTTAATCTCATATCACCTGGCAGTAATGGAAATCTTATCTTGGTATGTGCAGCCACATTCACTAATCCTTCCGTTGCATTATTTTCATTAAAGATAGGTGTTGGAGTCGTCAGATCCTTCTGTTCCAGTTCGTTCTGATTTTGGAAGGAAAGGTTCTGGGAAGGAAAGAATTAGCAGCAGATCCGTTCCTTTCACCTCCCTCCTCAGACACCTGAAGCAAGCTTGACCTTTGACAGAAACACCTTGAAATAATTCCTCGAAATATAAATATAGCTAAAAGATATATGAGGTTCTGCAGGTATCACTATATATTGATTATCAATCTTGGAAAGCTTTCAACAGGATGTTACCAAAAGTCGTTATTGTAAATAAACCTGCAATTTATAGATTAATGGACCACAGCTGCACTGAAGAATGAAAATTAGTCATAAAGTCAAAATATGGTTATTTGATAAATGAGGTTTCTAAGCTGAGAGACCTGAACACGTAGCAGCTTCCCTATGTTAGCTTATATCATACAGAGTTAGCAGTAGTTATGATACATTTACAACCGAAAAGAGGCATAGGCAGCTGTCTCTCCTGGGTTCAGGGTCTCCCAGACATTGATGAGACAAAGGCCACTGCTCCCTCCTTGTGTTCCGGGACAATCATTACTGATGCTTGTGTTTCCTGAGAATCTTATCAGGCATCTGAGTCTTCATGATCACATGCTGCTCTGCATTCTACATTTTAATTCCATCACTGGGGAATTCTCCTCATCCTTCTGTTGCACTGAATTCTATTGTCCTGATTCTTGTGTCTTTCTCTTGTTGGTTATCCCCTGATTTACACAAGAATTGTTGATTATTCCTTCATTTTGTTTAAAGCACAGATTCTGGAGATAGAATTCCTGGGCTCAATCGCTTAATAAATGTTTGATCATGGGTATGTCACTTAATTTCTGTAGTTTTAAGTTTCCTCATCTGTAAAATGGAAACAGTAATATTTTCTTTTATAATAAGATGTTGTGAATAAACAAAATAAATAAAACATTTACAAAAGTCCCTGACAAAATAGAACTGCATAAGCAGTGGCTATTACAAAGGGTGACAGGTACATGTTTAAAATCATTATGTTGGGCCGGTGCTGTGACGCAGAGGGTTAACCCTGGCCTGAGTTGCTGGCATCCCATATGGGTGCCCGTTCAAGAACCAGCTGCTCCACTCCCTATCCAGCTCTCTGCTATGGGCTGGGAATGCAGTGGAAGATGGCCCAACTCCTTGGGCCCCTGCACCTGCATGGGAGACCTGGAAGAAGCTCCTGGCTCCTGGCTTCGGATCAGCGCAGCTCTGGCCGTTGCAGCCAACTGGGGAGTGAACCAGCAGATGGAGGACCTCTCTCTCTTTCTCTCTCTCTCTCTCTCTCTCTCTCTCTCTCTGTCTCTCTGCCTCTCCTCTCTCTGTGTAACTCTGACTTTCAAATAATAAAATAAATCTTTTTGAAAAAATAAATAAATAAAATCATCATGTTACTAGGACAGGCATTTGACATAGAAGTAAAGACATCAGTTTGGACACCCACATCCAGCTTCAGCAATGGCTCAGTTAATTGAGTCCCTGGGGTACCCACACTGTGTTCCTGGTTCACAACTTCAGCCAAGCCCAACTTTGACTGCATTTGGGGAATGAATCAGCAAGCAAGAGCTAGCTTGCTTGCTCTCCTCATCCTGTCAAGGTTCTCAAACAGACAGATAGCATTCTGAAAACTATTCTTACAGCCTACTTGAAATGATAGTTCAGCAGAGTAGGGAATTCCAGTATGGGAAACATTTTCATTTGTGTTTTATAAGGTATTTCTTCATTATCTCTAGTTTCTATTGTTAGTTTTGAAAGACTGATTCCATTCCAATCCTAAAATCTTAGCAAGAAGTCTTCTCGTTCATCATAAATTTTAAAATTTTTAAAAATTTATGATGGTCTGCGTTAAATCTTTTTTTTCATCTTTTGAAGATTTGATCAATTCTTATAGTCTAGAACTTTATGTTCTTCAATCTTAGAAATGTTCTTAAATTTTTCTTTATTCCTGCTTTGTTGTTGTTGCTGTTCTTTAAAATTCTCATTTCTTAAATCTTTATTAATCATATATTTGCTTCAAATATTGATCTCAGTTCTTATCTATCTTAATTTTCATCTGTTATTCATTCTACTTTCATAGAGAGTTCTTCTAATTCTAACTTGATTTCTAGCTCTTCTATTACAATTTTTATTTCTTCTGACATATTTTTAATTTCCAAGGTCTATCTTTTAAGATTTTGAACGTTCCTCTTTATTGCATGTATGTTCTGGTTCCATGGTTCATAGAAAACTGTGTGTGTGTGTGTGTGTGTGTGTGTACATAAAGTAACATAACAATATATCCAAGTGCAGTCATGTTTTTAAGATTTGTTTATTTACTTGAAAGGCAGAGTTACAGAAAAGCAGAGGCAGAGAGAGTGAGAGAGGTCTTCCATCCACTGGTTCACTCCCCAAATGGCTGCAACAGCCAGAGCTGGGCCAATCCGAAGCCAGGAGCCAGGAGCTTCTTCTGAGTCTCTCCATGTGCAGGGGCCCAAGGACTTGGACCATCTTCTACTGCTTTCCTGGGCCATAGCAGGGATTTGGATCAGAAGTGGAACAGCTGGAACTCAAACTGGGGCCCATATAGGATGCTGGCACTGTAGGTTGGTGCTTTATCCACTACGCCACATCTCAGGCTCTGCAGTCAAAGTTTTTGAGTTAGATGCTTTCCTTAAATGCCTAATGTTTCTCAATTTGTGTTAAAGTGTTAGCACTAAAAAGACAATTGAAATCAACAATAGATGACCTAATGATACAGGTGGCAAGTGTCTATGGAAAGAGTGAGGGTAAAGAACTGGAAATGGCACATGGGAAGCTTATGGATGCTTTTGATGATTCACTATTTTTTGACTGAGTGAATTTTGTCTTAGTTTTTTTCTTGCCATAATTAATTGAGCTCCATACTCATGATTTGTAGTTTTACCCCTGTATTAAATTTCAATGTTTGTAATACAGAATAACAAGACACTTTGTGAAGGTGAAGCCTCACTATTTAACACTCAAACAACAATGGGTTGTTAAAGGTGGTGACATTATTAATAGAGGGAATCCCAAGGGATGCTGTTAGTCTAATCTCTTAGGACAAAACCTTACACCAGAGGAACTGTCTAACTTCTAACTGGGTCGGTAGGCAAAGTATTACCAGCAATTACAGAAGCTGAATGGAGAGAAGAGTCAATTCCCTGACATTTATTAGTAGGTTTTCACATGACCTTTTGTTTTTCAAGTGGTTCATCATTTCTTGGATATCCTGAGTTCCACATTTTTGTGTTCAACCACTCTGGAGAGTCAACCACATAATCCCCCATCCAATGGGTAGAGGAAGATGTATCTTGCCTACAAGGAATTGAGGAAGGGGTTTTGTGATCTAATACTATCCCCACCCTGAATCTAACCCAGCCCTCCTACATTCAGACCCATTGTTACCTCTGCCTTCAAAGACAATAGTTAGCCTCAGTTCTTGAGCATTTCCTAGGTAGTTTTGTGAAATTTGGCTGCATTTTTTGAGCTTGTCAATCACATTCTTACCTTTTATTTTCACAATGTTAATTCAGGTATCATTTGTTCCTCTGCTTTTCAGTTTTCAAAAATATCGTTAATATCACTCTTATTCTCTCCTCCACTTCTTTGTCGATGTGAGTTTAGAGGTTTCTTTGTAATGCCTTTACTACTTGGTGGTATTTTAGGAGAGACTGCAAGTCACTGTAGCTCTCCAATTTGCTCTACTTTACTAGAAGTGCACATTCTATCTTCATATAATTCCTCCTGCCCTGGAATGTGAGCTCACATTTCCACCAGACTTCAGGGATCACATTTGAAACACTGACCTCTGAATCTAGTTTTCTGGTATTGACTTCCCAGCATTTCTGATTTCATATATCACCTGCCTTCAGCATGGCTCTACGTGAATGCCTCCAGTTCATCTTGACCCAAATGGTGCCCATTATCTTACTTTACTACTTCATTCACTTTACTACCACAAAATATTGGCATGTATTTATCTCTTTCAGCTCACTCATTACTCTTCATTCCAAATTACCAAATTCTATTGCTTTCACTTCTAGGATTTCCAGCAAATTTTACTTCTTTGTATTTCTATGGCACTGATTTGGATCTGGGCAGTAAAATTGACCTCCTAATTGATTATAAAGAACATCTCATCACATTTTGATTACTTTACCTCCAGAGTGGACACAAATCCAATCTTACTGGTCTAGCAATTTAAGAACTTGTATGATTCACCTAAATATACCTTATCTTTTATGATGCCTTTCTTAATTTATCCACAAACAATCTTCCACCAAACTGCATCCACTTTTCCGTTTACAATAATTTCCCTCTATTTTATAGGCAACTCCTACTTTCCCTCAAGGAGCACCTTAATTGTCTAGCTCAGTTTTCTTTGCAGAATTGGCTTTGGGTTTTGAGTACTCTGGTGGGGGTGGTGCTTAAAGAGACAGTTGTAAACTGATGACAATATTTTTCTAGCAGTAATTTTGTTTTCCCTCAGAGAACCAAGGTTTATTGAACAACAGGGAGATAACTTAACTTCAGCTTGAAGTTTAGCACTATGAGTGACCAAACAAGAGTGGTTGGAGAGACTGGCAGGTGACTAGCAGATACTGTGATTAGGAAACCTTTAAAGTGATATAAGAACCTAACCTCTTAGTCTTACAGCTAAAAAAATCACCATGAATGATCTTCTGATCTGAGTAGGATAAAAGTTTCTGAGAGAATAGTGAAAATACAACTGGAAAATACCATACCACGAACCTGGTGTCATGATGACTTTACAGTTCTTTATAGCTATAAACCATTTAACGTTCTTCAATAAAAGCTAGGAAAAGGCCGAACAGCATGCAATTTTCCTTGGCAAAAAAAGTCCAGTTTAAACACAGTGAAAAGGTTTGTATGGGTTCAAAAGGGGTGACAAAGACACTGTTTTTTGCTATCATTGGCTCATTGTCAACTTTTGTGTCCAAAACAAATGAATCTGGATGGAAGTAGTTAAAAGACTGAAGTGAACTAGTCCAATTCTTTTAAAGATATTATTGCTATCCTATCCTCCTCCATTTGAAATCTGTGTTGGGAGATAGAGACCACTTCAGCTCCATGAGTCACTACTACTTCCTAGCCAGAACAATTAAACTTCTTGTATAAAACATGACCTGAAGCCTGCCCTTCACCACATCATCCCACCTCAAAACCCCCCAGGGGTCTGCTCTGACATTTAACAGCTCGCAAATTCAATTTCGTAGCTGGTGAAGCCAACTTAATGCTTTTACAAATGAATACTAGGTTATTGAAAATTTTCTTCTTCAACATTTTGGGTAATATATAAAATGTGCTGTCAGCTCCACTGCCAGCCTGAATAACATTGCACATACCTCTTTATCATGATGGAGATCGCATTTGTGAGCCAGCTGCAGGAAGAATGAAAAAAGACAAGCAAACCTTCCATTCTCCACTCCTCTTCCTCTACACACCGACCTCCCAAGGGAAAAAAAGAAAGTAAGGAAGGAGAGATCCAATACATACCAGAAAAATAGATGCACAGCATGGCAAGCCATTATTCTTGCTGGTTACAGAAAGCAGGCACTAGTCTTAAGGGTTAACCACACTGTCATACCAGTTATTGAAACAGTTAATTCATTTTGTGAATTTGTCTCTTCTTTATTGTTAGCAGCTGAGCAGCTTTTTCCCTCCTCCTCCTTTCAATTGTATTGATGTCTTGCCATATTTTGCATACAATCCCCTTAACAGCATTAGCTCATTTTTACTCCAGTCTTGCAGATTAGCTCATCTGGGTTATGTTCTTTGGTACGCTGGTGTTGAGTGTTGAATATGTCTTAATTTTTCATTTTTAAAGGCATTCTCAACCATAACAGGTACTTAATGAGTTTGATACTCTTTTATACCACAGGTTTGACATACATATATGGAAGGACTCCCAGATTTCCATTTCTTCATTTGTTGGTATCTGTAGCAGGTGGGTTTATGTGGGAAGACACAGAGAATTTTAGATTACTTTTAAAAAATGTTCTTTATTGTTTCTGAAACCTATCATCTTCCAAGAATGTACATTTGCCATGATGGTGATGAAAGCTCCATTTCCAATAGGTTTATATCACAAAGTTCTGCCACTTCATTTTAAAACAATCAACTTTTTCTCTAAGAATTTTTGCATATATTAATTTAGCATATTCTCTAAACTTCATATCCAAGACTGAGTATTAATTTTTAAAGATGATAAAATTTCACTCAAATAAATTAACCAGAAATACAAGGAAACAGTACTATTCTCAACCACCAACCCTTATCATGTCATATATATATACATATACATATATGCAGTGTCATAGACATACATTGCAAATTTAGTTACCACTCCTTTTTTCCCATTTATTCTTATTACAGATCTCAGAGTCAAAACTTGCAAAAAGGTCTTGTGCCATCTTCTTTCCGGGTTTTTCCCATAGGAACTTGAAACATAACCTCTATCTCTATCTTTACTTCTATCTCTTTGTCTCTTGTCTATCTATATCTCTGTCACCAACTATCTATCTCCCTGTAGACGCCTTCCTTTATAGTTTACTCCCCGTGTGAAAGGGCTTGGACATAAATGATGAGAAAACTCAGCCCCTTTCACTCTGAAGTCCACACTTGAGAACAGTAAGAAGACAAGCTTAAAAAGATGCATTTCAATTACTTGGGTTATAGTGGACTCAACAAAGTAATCCAAAAGCTGGCAGGAAAGACTGATGAGCTCTGCTCCCACATTGGGGTAGATTTCAGAGAGTGGGTGAAACCTCCTGACAGTTGAGTAGGCGTTTGCAAAACAGAAATGGGGGTGGTGTTTTCAGAGGCAGGGAGAACAGTATGTGCAAAGGCGAACTTAGCTAAATGTTTGGGGTGTTTGGGGGAATGGCAAGAGAGCTGCTGTGGCTGGAGTTCGGGTTGTGTGGGATGGAATGGCAGAAGCCCAGGCTACAGGGATGGAAAAGACCCGTTAGCTCATAGTCCCTTTCTCCATCTCTTCCTTCTGTATCTCAAAGCCAAAGTGTCCATGATGTTCTCATCCATGGCTGGCCCAGGATAATGGATTTAATCTCTTTGAACTAAAATAAAGGAGGTCAAGAATGGAGACAGGCTAGAAGCCAGGTCACAACCTTTCTTCTCAATAGCCAAAAACTCTTTGGTTTTACATGTGAATGTCTGTGTGCTTTTTAAATTTGAATTACTCAACGTTTAGGTAATGTTCTATTTTTAATCTGTTTGCTAAAGTCAGTCATTCCTCATTCCTGAATCCATTTCTCTAGATCTACAAAGGAATAAAATGTCATTTGATGTACCATCATGAAATTGTAATTGACATATTATTTGAGATTCAAAGCTGGAATAAAGATGAGTGATGAAAAACAAATTATTTATCATGTCTTTCTTCTCCTCTATGCTCCCCCCCCAATACACAGTAAAAACATTTTCCCCTCTCCCAGAGTAACTGAGCAAGCTCTGTTATACTTCCACTTGGGGACAATTTAACTTCTGATTCCATTCAGCAAAAGCATGACTGTATGCATTTTCAGTACAAAAGGTATTCCTTTGCAGTGATGGCAATGGACTGTAACTATAACTTTCAGATAATACCCATTAAATTTCTCATTTAGGAAAACTTTTAAAGTGTGTTTTAAAAATTGTAAAGAGTTTAATTCATGAGATTCTTTTTATCAGGGGTACTAGAAACTTTAAACAGTCAAATGCATTTTTTCCATTTACAGATATTTAATTAATCAGTAAATAGGTATATATTGTATTTTGAGATATCAAAAACTGAAAGTCATATTACTTTGAGAATTAAGCGAAAGAACAAGATTAAAGTTAAAAGGTGTGACAAATATTGTTCTGGGAATCATATAGTAATCTGTGAACTGAAACAAGATATTCTAAAGAAATATTTATTTGTTATTTATTTTCAATTTATTTGAAAGGCAGGAATAGAGACAAAGAGATTTTCCATCCACTGATAAATTCCCCCCGAGACTGGATCAGGCTAAAGCTAGGAACCTAGACTCAATCCAGGTTTCCCACAAGAGAAGCAGGGGCCCATGTACAGAAGCTGTCACCTGTGTTTCCCAGGGTGCATATTAGCAGGACGCTGGGATTGGGAGCAGAGTCCAGACTCAATCCCAGGCATTCTGCGGATGTGGAATGCAAGTGTCTTTAACTGCTATGCCAAAAGCCCACCTTTGAAAGAAAATTTTAAACTAAAATGACTGTTGAAATATCAAAAGTTGATCAAAACCTGGGGCCAGTGTTGTGGTACACTGAGTTAACCTACCACTGGCTACACTGGCATCCCCTATTAGAGCACAAGTTCAAGTCCTGGCTACCCTGCTTCTGATCCAGCTTCCTGCTAATACCTGAGAAGAAAGATGTTAGTCCAAGTACTTGGGCCCCTCTCACCCAAATGGGAGAACTGGATGGAGTTTCTGGCTCCTGGCCATGGCCTGCTCTAGCCATGACTCTGGCAGGTATTAGGGAGAAAACCAAAAGATGGAAGCTCTCTCTCTCTCTCTGTCATTCTGTCTTTCAAATCAATAAATTTTAAAATGGAGCAAAATACATTAAATGGAGTATTTGCAGTATATGAAATGAGAGAAAATGTGTATTATAAAGCAATCCCAATCAATTATGATGATCAATAAAATATCAGATTTTAAATATAAAATAGAATGTAGCTTTTAGTTGAAAATATCTTTAATTGTTTAAAATTTGATTAATAAAATGTTTTTAAAATAGAACTTAAAATGTTATTAATAATATATGAAGTTTCATATTAAATTATTTTTGTGTCAAGATGATAATGTACATTTCAAAATTATTTTCATGATATGTAATTGTCTATTTAGAAAAATGTGATGCACACAATGCAGATTATACTCCGCCCTAGGAATATATTCTGGTTATCCTCATGTTTATTTTCTTTTTTTTCCTTTTTTATTTTTTATTTTTAACTTTTATTTAATTAATGTAAATTTCCAAAGTACAGCTTATGGATTACAATGGCTTCCCCCCCATAACGTCCCTCCCACACGCAACCCTCCCCTTTCCCACTCCCTCTCTCCTTCCATTCACATCAAGATTCATTTTCAATTCTCTATATACAGAAGATCAGTTTAGCATACATTTAGTAAAGATTTCAACAGTTTGCACCCACACAGAAACATAAAGTGAAAAATACTGTTTGAGTACTAGTTATAGCACTAAATCTCAATGTACAGCACACTAAGGATAGAGATCCTACATGAGGAGTAGGTGCACAGTGACTCCTGTTGTTGACTTAACAAATTGACACTCTTGTTTATGGCCTCAGTAATCACCCTAGGCTCTTGTCATGAGCTGCCAAGGCTATGGACCTTTTAATGATATTATATAATTAAATGCTACAAAAGAAAATGCAAGCCCCTTATAAACAGTGTGAAGTTTAATGTGTTTGTGTGTATGTAAAATAGTTTTTCTTTTTTTTTTTTTTTAACAGGCAGAGTTAGACAGTGAGAGAGAGAGACAGAGAGAAAGGTCTTCCTTTTTCCATTGGGGGGTGAATAGTTTTTAATTCACATAACAATCATTTGGGGCTGGGCATTTTGTCAATTGCATGCATCCAATTAGAACTTTCCAACAACTTTAGGACATCAATCACATTAATCTCACTTTGAGAAGAGAGGAAAAAATGAATTGCAGATGGTTATAAGTAGTTATCCTGAGTAAAGTATTCAGTAAAGCAGCAAAGTTAGGAACCAGCTGGTGTGTTAAAGCAGACTTAGACTCAGGCTCTTAATCACTACTACACACTGTCTTACTGACACTGGATGAGGGGTGTGTAATCCTCAAATGTATTTATTTTCATCTTATAATAACAAGGGGTGAGGCTGGAGTTTTGACCCGGGAGGTTAGACTGCTGCCTGCACATCTGGCTACCAGAGAAGCATTGGTTGGAGTTCTGGAGGCTTCACTCAAGATCCACCTCCCTACTAATGTGCCTGGACAAGCAGAAGACAGTGTTCCAAGTGCATGGGACCCTGCCACCCAGGGTGGTGGGAGACCCAGTGGAGTTCCAGGCTCCTGGCTTCAGCGTGGCCCAGTCTTAGCCATTGCGACCATTTGGAGAGTGAACCAGCAGATGAAGCTCTGCCTTCCCTTCACTCTCCCTGTCCTCTCCCCTTCCCTCTGTAACTCTGACTTTCAGATAAATAAACAAATCTTAAAAATAAATAAAAGTGGTAGTTATTAAGTTGAGTTACCCACAGTCATCATCTGTAGTAAGAAACTGAGAAGTATTCCAATTCTTGGTCTACAAATAATTTTTATCTTCAATTATTTCTGTTAAAAAGTAAATGCTACTATCTTCACAGTGTGTTGTGGGGATTGCCAGTTCGAAGTTGTCTTTTTAAAAAACCTGCCCAATCAAATTCATGCTTGCTGTCCTTTCAATATATTTCATTTTTGCTGTATTTATTTTTTATCTAAGGAAGTGATTAATATTTTCTACCTACTGTCTGTTCTACATGGTTTTGTTTAAACTCTGGAGTCATTTCTTAATATTTGTATTGAAATTCTGAATTTATGTCATTAGTTTTTAAAAGAGAAGAGATCATGATATGTAAAGAATTGTATAAGCCCTTCAAAATATAATTTGGAGAATGAAGTTCTTGAAATAGTTATACACCTAATTTCCACACTTAAACTTGATTGTTGAAAACTATTTTAAGTAAATGATATGTTTCCCTTTCTTCAGAAAGATAATATTTTGAAAATGGTTGAACACGTTCTTGAGCTTATGCCATTGCAATAATGTTGTAATAGCATGATGTCATCAGAAAGACTATAATTTATCGTGCTCTAGTCCTAAATTTTTACACTTTCAAATTTAATGTCTCAGTTTCTGTTTCTCTGTACTGTGAGCATTCTTGCTTGCTGTCATTGAATAATAAAAAGATGAATAGTGCCACAACCACTTCCAAAAATCTTATTTAATTAAGCATTGTATTAGCTTATATATCAACAGAATGTTGGAAAAGAAAGGAATTAGCCATTTTATAAAGAACTCTGGTATGTTATGTACTATGCTGAATGCATAACATATGCTAATATGTAGAGTCTTAGTCAATTATATATATATTATATATATGAGGTTATGATTTATAATTTTCAGATGATCGAACAGAGGTTTAGTTGGCTAAGTAACTTGCTTATTCTTATGTAAGAGCCTGCTAGAATGATGTCCTAAGGAAATGCTTCTGTGGTTCTTCCTGGTATAATGTGCATTAGTCCCATTTTTGTTTCATATTCTTCATGCTTCATCTGCTGTATTCCATACAGCTTATGTTGCTGGATTGTGTGTTTATTTGTAGAACAAACAGCTACTTGTTCTTAAAGATTGCTCCTTACTGAGAAAACAAGGATAAGGTGTCACAACTTAGACACTTTTATAAATATAACAAAACTGATAATAATATTAATAAAATGTAGGCAAAGTTTAAATATATCTTGAACTCATTTTAAATAAATTCCATAGGAAGCATTTGACTTACCAAAATGGTAAAAGGGAACTTGATAAAAGGAATATGAAGGAAGACATTGTAAGGAACAGGGCGCTGAATAATAGAGATGGGCATTATGCATAAAAAGTACAGGGATCCACCAGGTAAGCACAGAACACCTGGGTAACATGGGCTGGGAGAAGGACTATGCAGTCACTGGAATAATACTGTATTCCTTCACATTTTGCTGCATTTAGCTGTTTTGGTGTACTTTGCATTCTGATACTGTGACTATTTGGTATGAAATACTAACACACTTTGGAAAATTATATATGAGCAGGAAGCTGTCCGCAGTATCTTGATGTCACTCCTGTATTTCCCAATAGTCTATCACTAATTTACATACCTGAAACATTTTTTTTAGTTTTTATTTAATGCATTTATTTTTTCATAGATACAACTTTAGGAATATAGTGGTTCTTTCCCTTATACCACCCCGCCCCAGCTTCCAAGGCACCTCCCTCTCCCTCTCCCATCTCCTTCTTCATTAAGGTTCATTTTTAGCATGACTTTATATACAGAGGACCAACTCCATGCTAAGAATAGACTTCAACAATCTGCACCCACACATACACACAACATATAGAGTAGAATTTGGGGAGAAAATTTGCAGTCGATTCTCCTATTACAATTCATTAGGGACAGAGGTTGTACATGGGGAGCAAGTGCACAGTGACTTCTGTTGTCCCTTTAGCAATTAACACTCTTATTTATGATGAGGGTGATCATCCTAGGCTCTCGCCATGGGCTGCCAAGGCTATGGAAGCCTTTTGTGACCATAGACTCCATCGGTATTTGGACATTGCCATAAGCAAAGTGGATGTTCTCTCCTCCCTTCAGAGAAGAGTATATCCTTCTTTGATGACCTTTCTTTCCACTGAGGTCTCACAGAAATCCTCCATGTAGGATATTTTTTTGTCAGAATCTTGGCTTTCCATGCCTGAAATGAAATATTTATTTGTTATCAGTATTCTGTTCTTTCCTCATAATTGATGGTTTTTGTTTGATTTCTATAACATATCTGGTAATATTGTCACAAAACATAGGGTACTGACTTTTAGGTTTTTTTTTTTTTTTCCTAATCTGGTATGACCACAAAAAAATGTATAAATGCAATACATTGGGAGAGTAAACTAATAGTCCTATAACTTGACTACATACACATATTTTTCTTTTTCTTTCTTTCTTTTTTTTTTTGACCAGCAGATTTAGACAGTGAGAGAGAGAGAGAGAGAAAGACAGAGACAGAGACAGAGACAGAGACAGAGACAGAGAGAAAGGTCTTCCTTCAGTTGGTTCACCCCCCAAATGACCGCTACGGCCGGAGCTACACTGATCCAAAGCCAGGAGCCAGGTGCTTCCTCCTGGTCTCCCATGCAGGTGCAGGGCCCAAGGACTTGAGCCATCCTCCACTGCCTTCCCGGGCCACCGCAGAGAGCTGGACTGGAAGAGGAGCAACCGGGAAAGAATCCGGCGCCCCAATTGGGACTAGAACCTGGGATACCGGAGCCACAGGCGGAGGATTAACCAAGTGACCCGTGGCTCCTGCCGACACATATTTTTCAAATGAAGATATTAGCATTATTTTATCCAATGGGTTAGTTTTTTAGAGTATTCCAGGTGTACTAAATGGAAAAATCATGTGTCCTTCTGACTCTTTTTCCCAGGTTTCAGGAGTGTGCAGGATTCAACACACAACATGGGCTTTGATGAGGTGAGTTGTGTGATCTGATGCCATTGTTGAAGAAGCTATTGCGTTGGCTTCCATAACTTACTAAGCATTTTCTGAGTATCTGTTGTGTTCAAGGCTTCACTTTACTGACTCCCAATCTTACTGCAATCCTATGCTTTAATCACATTGGCCCCATGTTTTAGTGAAGATCAGATGCACTGGATAGAATGGAGCTCATTTATGTCCTGTGATATGAATATTAAGATTTTTTAGACTTTATAATTTTATGAAGTAATTTTATTATTCTGGACCTTTCTTTGCACAACTACATTACGAGGAGTAATAATAATTTTCTATAACTCTCATAATTATTCTTTCATCTGTGGAAAAAATGTAAACTACTTAGTGAAAAAAACTCACAATTAAAACACTCAACAAAAGATAGGGTTGTTGATTACTACTACTATTAGACTTGCTGATTATTACATTGATAAGCCAGTTGTCAAAAGATGTGCCTTTTTTCACAGCTACATCTCTCAAATCCTACTACGTTATGTTTAGAAGGCATGGAATTGTTCAACTTGCTTATAACTTATTTCAATAAATTTATTGGGAAAAACCACCAGGCATTTTTGATAAATGCTGCATACAGATTAACAAAATATGTTCTTCATTCTGATCAATGAATGACAATATTATGCAGACACTGGTGCTACACAGTCAGAGACGTGAATGTGATAGAAAAAGCATGGATTGGCCAATTTAATTTAATTTCCTTTGGGTAAATTCAAAGGAGTAGGATGGCTGGGTTTTATGGTAGGGTTATATTCAGGTTTCTGAGTAATCTCCAGACTGACTTCCATTGTGGCTTAATCAGTTTACATTCCCACCAACAGTGGGTTAGTGTCCCTTTTTCCCCACATCCTCGCCAGCATCTGTTGTTGGTAGATTTCTGTATGTGAGCCATTCTAACCGGGGTGAGGTGAAACCTTATTGTGGTTTTGATTTGCATTTCCCTGATTGCTAGTGATACTGAACATATTTTCATGTGTCTTTTGGCCATTTGGATTTCCTCTTTTGAAAAATGTCTATTGAGGTCCTTGGCCCATCTCTTAAGGGGGTTGTTTGTTTTGATGTTGTGGAGTTTCTTGATTTCTTTGTAGATTCTGGTTATCAACTGCTAATCAGTTGCATAGTTTTCAAATATATTTTCCCATTCTGTCAGTTACCTCTTCACTTTCCTGACTGTTTCTTTTGCAGTACAGAAACTTCTCAATTTGATGCAATCCCAATAGTTAATTTTGGCTTTGACTGCCTGCGCCTCCGGGGTCTTTTCCAAGAAGTCTTTGCCCGTGCCAATATCTTGCAGGGTTTCTCCAATGTTCTCTAATAATTGGACGGTGTCGCGTTGTAGATTTAAGTCTTTAATCCATGTTGAGTGGATTTTTGTGTAAGGAATAAGGTAGGGGTCTTGCTTCATGCTTCTGCACATGGAAATCCAGTTTTCCAAGCACCATGTATTGAATAGACTGTCCTTGCTCCAGGAATTGGGTTAGGATCCTTGATTGAATATAAGTTGGCTGTAGATGTTTGGGTTGTGGCTTAAAGTTTATTGCAGCTCAATTCACAATAGCTAAGACCTGGAATCAACCTAATTGCCCATCAACAGTAGACTGGATAAAGAAATTATTGGATATGTACTCTAGAGAATACTATACAGCAGTCAAAAACAATGAAATCCAGTCATTTGCAACAAAATGGAAGAATCTGGAACACATCATGCTGAGTGAAATAAGCCAGTCCCAAAGGGACAAATATCATATGTTCTCCCTGATTGGTGACAGCTAACCAAGCACCAAAAAGGAAACCTGTTGAAGTGAAATTGACACTATGAGAAACGGTGACTTGATCAGGCCTTGCCCTGCCTGTTCATGAACAACTTAATACTTTATCCCCTTTAGTATTTTTTTTGTTCTACTTAATACTATTGGTTGAACTCTGTAATTAATACACAATTATTCTTAAGTGTTGAAACTTAACTGAAAAGTGATCCCTGTTAAATATAAGAGTGGGAATAAGAGAGGGAAGAGATGTACAATTTGGGACATGCTCAATCGGACTTGCCCTAAATGGCAGAGTTAGAAACGTGCCTGAGGATTCCAATTCAATCCCATCAAGGTGGCATGTACCAATGCCATCTCACTAGTCCAAGTAATCAATTTCAGTTCACAATCGATCATAATGATAGGACCTAGAGTCAAAGGGATCACATAAACAAGACTAGTGTCTGCTAATACTAACTGATAGAACAAAAAACGGAGAGAACGATCAACATGGGAAGCGGGATACACAGCAGACTCATAGAATGGCAGATGTCCTAAACAGCACTCTAGCCTCAGAATCAGCCCTTAAGACATTTGGATCCGGCTGAAAATCCCCAGGAGAGTATTTCAGGCATGGAAAGCCAAGACACTGTGGCAAAAAAAAAAAAAAAAAACAAAACAAAACAAAACAAAAAAAACCCTAAATCAAAGATCTCTGCAAGTGAGATCCCAGTGGAAAGAACAGGTCATCAAATAAGGAGGTACCTTTCTCTGAAGGGAAGAGAGAACTTCCACTTTGACTATGACCTTGTCTAAAAATGATTAGTGTTGGCAAACTCAAAAGGCTCCCATAGCCTTGGAAACTCATGACAAGAGCCTTGGGTGATTACTGACGCCATAAACAAGAGTGTCAATTTGTTAAGTCAACAACAGGAGTCACTGTGCACTTACTCCTCATGTAGGATATCTGTCCTAAATGTGTTGTACATTGTTATTTAATGCTATAACTAGTACTCAAATCGTATTTTACACTTAGTGTTTCTGTGTGTGCAAACTCTTGAAAGTTTTACTTAATATATTCTAAATTTATCTTCTGTATATAAAGATAATTGAAAATGAATCTGATGTGAATGGAAGGGGAGAGGGAGCAGGAGGGGTTGTGGGTGGAGGGAAGTTATGGGGGGGAAAAGCTATTGTAATCCATAAGCTGCATTTGGAAATTTATATTCATTAAATAACAGTCAAAAAATAAAAAAAGGAAAAAAAAAAAAGAGAAAAAGCATGGGTTACATAGGTTGAGAAATGCGGGTCCTTAAACCTGCTCCATCATTGATCACTGACATTTGAGGAAGTTGATGAATATCCAGGCCTTCATTTCCTTTTCCTTTGGTAAAAGAACCTACCTTTGGAGAATTAAAAGTTATGTCAATAAAAGAGAAGCATTCCTAAAGAACAAACAAACAAAAAAAAAAGAGAAGCATTCCTGCAATGGCACAATTTAATTTAATGAACAGTAAGATCAATTATTTAAAGGATGCAGTAGATAATTTGGATGGGAAGGGAATAAGGAAGGATTTATATTTAGGAAGTGAGATTTGAATTGGACCTTTGATGAAAGACTATTCTGGTATTATTTGCCTGGCATAACTATTTTTCAGTAATTTATTTTACATACTAAAGATTATTTAAAGGACCAAAATAAATTCAATAGTTTGACAAAAAAAAAAAAAAAATCAAGGCTGCAGCCAGCATTGTAGTCAAAACTTAAGTAGAGCTTCTACCTGTGACTATGGCATTCCATATGGGCACCTATGGGAGTGCAGGCTGCTCCATTTCCAATCCATCTAACTTCTAAGGCACCTGGGAAGGCAGTGAAGGGTGGTCCAAGTTCTTGGGACCCTGCACTCACATGGGATACCCAGATGGAGTTCCAGGTTCCTGGCTTCAGCCTGGCCTAGCCCTGGCCATTGTGACCAATTTGGGATGAACCAATAGATTGAAGATTCCTCTCCCTCTATCTCCTTCTCTCTCTCTGTAACTCTGACTTACAAATAAATAAATGAATCATTATTAAAAATCAAGGCCGATCTTAAGTGAAAAAAAAAGAAAAAATTCAATAAATATGAAAAGTATAAAGAACAAATTTAGATGCTTCTCACCCTTCAGTGCAGTTTTGGAGGTCTTAGCTCATACATGGAAGAGTTACTTCCTCAACTCACTGGGAACCACATGTTTGCCCTGCTCCCTGTGGCTCTGTTAAGAACAGCTGGCCCCAGGTCAGAGCACAGCTCTGTACTCTGTGGCAGAGACAGCACAACAGGGGCTCTGTGATTGATTTCTCCTTTTTTTTTTTTTTTTTTTTTTGATGGAGGGAAAAAAGTGTTCTAAGAGAGACACAAGGCTCAACAAGTTGAAATTGGGATTTATTCCCGGTATTACTTGGATTTTCAAGAATTTTTGGAAATCTTGCCTTTCGGCCACAGCTCTCCTCAGCATTGAGTTATTTGCCAAATTCATTTCAAGCTCTTAAATTTACAGTTAAAAGAGAAATAAAAAAAGTCTTTCATTTGTTCCTAAGCTGTTTATTTTGCTTGTAAAACCAATCATAACGTCTACCCAATAAAAAAAGAAATGCGCAGAAGTTATAACTCCAGAAAAGTTAACTGTTGAAGCCTAAAATTCCCCTAGGCCAAGCCAGAAGTCATTTTAATGAGACAGATTTTTCTCTTTGAACTTGGGAGGGCACAAGCAACAAATTTGCTGAGAAAAAATTCTCCCTTCATCCTTCTCTAGAATGCTTCCCTTCAAAACAGATTGTGACTAAATTTGGTATTGGAATGGCTGACCTTTAAGGCCTAAGCAAGCGGAAACCAAGTAACAGTCTTCCATTGCTTTGTGGCACAAGAAGCACTTCTTCAAGTGCTGTGTGGTGGGACAGGCTATTGTGTGGTGTGGTGTGGTGTAGTATTCTGCATCATGGCATGGTGCACAGTGGTGCTATCTATGGGTGTGCCTTTACCTTGATGCTTTTTCTAGCCTTGCCGTATCACCTCTCTCTCTCTCCTCTCTCTCTCTCTCTCTCTCACACACACACACACACACCCTACAGAGACAAACTGGGTATCTGTGAATTTGGGATTAGAGATACTAAAATGTAATGAGACAGAAACACCTCCCCCAACTAAGTGCCCAGAGCAAGGCTGATAAACATACTGAGCAGCAAAATCCTAAAGGAAATTAAGGCAAACAGAAAAATTAAATCCAAAACTTGCATCATCCCAATTTGTTTCAGACCTACTAAGACCAGAACTGGGCATATGGGATCCTGATTTGGAAAAAAAAAATTGGACTCAAATCAAGGGTTTTGTTTCTTTGGGTTTAAAAACTTTTCATCACTTTTTCCTTCTAGTATGAAAATACAACACTAACTACTTTACCAGGAGAAGCAAAAGTGTTTGAAAAATAATTTCACCCCCTGCCAGTGCCTGCTATTGAGATCAGTGTCGATTCCAATTTGTTCCTGACTCTCAAATTATCTTTTTTTTTTTTTCTAATTGGAAATTTTCTCCTTAGGTGAATACTGTGGCAAAGTAAATAAATAAGTAAATAAAATAACTTTATGTGTGGATGCTGTTCTCTGGAGGACTGCTTTCCTCCTGGACTTTGTGAGATTTTGATTTGAATGGCTCATTACAGTACAGGGAACAGCCTCAGTGGAAAGCACTGGGCAGTTCAGTGGTTGGGCTCCCCCAATATGGAATGGAGACAATACTTTCGGCTTCATCATAGATTAGCATACAGTAAGTACATTCTTTTCTAAATGCAGCTTTAAATCCTTATCCCCAGATCCTTGTGTGGTGGGCTCACCATCATTGCTGATGTGACTTCTCTCTCATCCACTGTGTACTTTACCTTCCAATTGCCTCACCCCCTTCTATTGAAACTGAGCTACCATCTTGCAGACAAACAACAAACATGAAAGCAAATCAAACCAGATGGAGTGTGTTGTCAAGACTCCCAGGCATATACTTTCCATCATTCTTTTGTGCAGATACTGGTCCCCAATTTCCCTCTCATTAGTGGCCAGTGTGTTCCTCCAAGTACATAGCAGAAAGTCATGAGAATTGAAATACACTCTTGGGGGGGGGGGGAATGCTGTGGCATAGTGGGTAAGCCTGCCTCCTGCAGTGCCACCATCCCATTTGGGCACTGTTTTGAGTCCTGGATGTTCCACTTCTGATCCAGCTCCCTGCTAATGTGACTGGGAATGCAGAAGAAGATGGTTCCAGTCCCTGGGCCCCTACACCCATTTGGAAGACCTGTATTGAGCTCCTGGCCTCTGGCCATTGAGGTCATTTGGGGAGTGAACCAGTAAATGGAGATTCTCTCTCTCCCTTTCTCTCTTTCTCTCTCTCTCACTCTCCTTCTATCTCTGTAAATTCTGCCTTTCAAATAAATAAATAAATCTTAATAAAATACACTCTTGGAATGAAGAAGATGCATCTTTTTAAGATAATACATGAGGGAATATTTAAGGGTAGCACTGTGACCCAGGAGTAACAGATCTCCTGTCACAACAGAGAGCATGAAAGCCCAGTGTTTCCAGGTCTGACTCAACCACTTCTCACATGTGTCCTTGAGAAAGTTACTTGCTCTAAGTCATAGTTTCCTAAGGTGAAAAATGGGCACACAAACACTCCATATTTCATGGGCTTGTTGAGAAGATTTAGTGAGGCCAAGCATGTAGAATGCTTAACCCCATGCCTGGCATATACAAAGGTTCTGAGAGATGGGAACTGTGATTGTACAGTGGTAATGAATTCATGTGATGGTTGGGGCCTTTTTGCAGAAAAATCCTGAAATTATTGAAAACCTATTTGCACTTTAACACACGGCAGTGGGATAGTGGTTTGCCAGCAATTCTAGCACCATCCGGTGACATGGTTTATTTGAACTTGTACCCCTCTCAGTGTTATCTGAGGATTGAATGAGATAATATAATTAAATTGCTTAGTTCATACTAGGTTTTCAATAAATTTGGCTTTCCTCTCTATACATTTTTATAACTATAAAAGCAGAAATGGAAACTCCTGTGATTGAAAAAGACTTCTTGCATATTTGCTTCATGTCATCTTTTTAATAAAGTGGAGTATCATGTGCCAAAAATTGCACTTAAACCACAATTACATGGTTAGTTATAGCGAGGTGTAAGCACGCTGTCAAAGTGATTTGCAAGGTGTAGAAAACAGAAGGACTTTCACAATCAGGTTTTTGTGAGAACTGAATGGGGCAATACATGATAGATGCTTAGAACATGGCTTGATACAAATTAAATGTTATCATAAGTGATATTGTTTTTATTTTTATGATTAAACTGTAGTTTTATTAAAATTTGAAACACCTTATTTCATCACCCTGTTTTGTCACATCACTCTTTTATACAGTATTTTAGCACTTAATTGGATACATTTGTTGTTACATAATTATGTGATTTCATTGTCTGCACTTATTTTAATATATATGCTGTGATGGTTAATTTAATGTGTCAGCCTGACTAGGCTATGGTACCAGGTTGTTTGGCCAAATACTAGCCTAGGTATTTTGGTGAAGGTGTTTTTGGTTGACTTAAAGTAAAGCAGATTACCTTCCATAATGCGGGTGGGCCTCATCTAATTCATTGAAGACATTAAAAGAAAAAAAACTGAGGTTTCATAAATAGAAGATGAAATCTATGTCTAGACTGCAGCATCAAATTCTGTCTAAGTTTTGAGATTTTTTTTGCCTGCTGTATGAATTTTGGACTCTAGGATAAAGCATCATTGGGGACCTGAATTTGTAGACTGCTAGCCAGCTCATTCTCATAAGCCATCCAAATTGTGTGAGCCAATTATATTTAGATAATATAAGCTTATATTATCTAAACATTAATATGCTTATAAATATAATGTTTTATACATGTTGTATGTTTAAAATCTATATATACACAGATACATGTAAGATGTCTAGAAAAAATACACAAAGAGAGAGAGAGTATGAAAAAGAGAGAGATTTATTTATTTATTTTTTTTGAGAACCCTGATTGATGCATATACCAGTTTTATACCAGTTTCTTCAGTGAGGGTAAGGTTGGCAAACTATTATTCCTCTGCAAATCCAGCCTGTCACCTACATCTGTAAGTAAAGCTGTATTGGAACACAGCCATGCCCATTCATTTCTGTATTATGTTTGGCAACTGAGTCCCAGGCTTGAGGAGTTGCAATGGGGCATATGGTCCACAAATTCTAAGATACTCACTGTCTGGACCGTTACAGAAAAAAGTGTATTGGCACTTGAATTAGGATAAAAGGTGCATGACCTCAGAGTTGGACATCTCTTTGCACAGAAGACAGTGTAGGCCTCAAGGCAGCTAAAAAAAATAAATAAATAAAACTTCTAGAGCCATCAAGAAAGTTATGGGCCCTTGTTTCTTGTGATAAAAGAATTAAATAGATCGTTTTTGCTTAATAGTAGTCAAGATGTTTACCTGTTTGTGAACAAGGCAGATGAACAAACCAAGCTTTCTATTGAAACGATAGTCCTATCATTTTTCTTGTCACATGTTCCCCTATGGAACCTACAGAGATATCCTTCTTTAGTAAAATGTGATTTGCAGGGCTTGCGCTGTGGCACAGCAGGTAAAGCTTCTGCCTGAAACTCTGGCACCCCATAGGGGCATCAGTTGGAGTCCTAGCTGCTCCACTTCTGATCCAGCTCCCTGCTAATGGCCTGGGAAAGCACTGGAAGATGGCCCAAGTGCTTGGACCCCTGCATCCACATGAAAGACCCAGAAGAAGCTCCTGGCTCCAAGCTTCAGACCAGCCTAGCTCTGGACATTGTGGCCATTTGTGAACTAAAGGATGAAAGATTCTCCCTCTCTCTTTCTCTTCTCTCTCTCTCTCTCTCTCTCTCTCTCTCTCTCTCTCTGTGTGTGTGTGTGTGTGTGTGTAACTCTTTCACATAAATAAATATTTAAAAATGTAATTTCTATTTGAAAATTTCCATTTTCATGTTTTATCCCTAGACAGTAACCTTGCTAAAATAAACCTAAAAGTATGGTGCTTTCAATCAACATAGCAGGCTGCACTGATACAGAATTTCTCTCTTTTGAGTACAAGTTGGGCATCCATAACCTGAAAATTCAAAATTCAAAAATGTTCTAAAATCAAATCTTCTGAGTAATGGCATGATGCTGAAAATCATTTAGGTCTTATAACATTGTGGATATTAGATTTTCAGATTAGTGATGCTCAACAAGTAAAGTCAATGAAAACATTCCAAAATCTGGAAATCTCTGAAATCCAAAACACTTCTGGTTCCTATCAATACTCAACATGAACATTCAGATTAAAAATGTTTGACTAAATAAATTCAAAATTATATATTATGTATATACATATATATTCACACATACATATATGAATGTACACATACAGGTATTTCCAAAATTTGTGCAAAAATGGAAGAAAGTGATGTTTGCATACATGCAAAATGTTTTTAAAATCCATACATAGCTTTTTCATAATACACATTGTTCATGAAATATTTGAAGACTCATAATTTACATTTTTTAAATCAGAAATGAAAATTCCCCATTCATAGAAAGAAAAATCTCTGAGAGAGTTGAGTAAGATTTTGAAGCCATCTACACATTTGAGTTGAGGTTTCAATACCCACTTCAAGCAAGCACAGGGTTGAGTCTGTGCAACCTATACTTTGTGGGGAACTAGAATTGATTTCCCTACAAATGGCTAAGAGTTGGAAGAAAAGTACAGGGAATCAGTTTGAGAAGTAGTCACCTATTCTGGCCATGAGTTGGAGAAAAGAAATACTCCAAAGAATTCAGAATTCTTACCTTAAGCTGTGTATATGTCTCAAATTCCAGTAACCAAGCGGGGTTAGAAGTGGCTTGACCTAAGACATTAACACACACATTCTTTTGTAACAGAGGAATCTGTAGGTTCCTGGTAGGAGCAAGTAAAACATTGTGCAGAATTTTTCCAATGATTGTTTCCCAAGGATAGATATATAAAACTGAAAACACTATAATTCTGATTGCAAACCCTCCTCTCAGGTGAACAAAAATTGGATCCTTTAAGTTCCAATTTAATGCCTTTTTGTGATTTCTGTCCTATTGATAGCTCCTCCTCACACCCAACATCTCTTCCTTACCCAAGGTTTTACTCACAGTCTTTTGTGCATTCCTATGGGGGACTAGAACATTCATATGGCATTCTGTTTACCATTGTTTTTTGCGTCCTCCTCCAAGAGGTGAGTTGCTGGAGGACAGGGAGTATATCTTATCCTCTTTTGAATTCTCTGCAGGAAGCTTAAAAATATATATTGAAAGCTACAGAAATAATAATTTATATTAACTTTTGTGAAGTATACAAAGAAGAAAGCAGTATTGACTACAACCCTCAGAAATTAATAATAAAACTTAACAAAGAACATTGAAGGTGATTGATAATCCAGCTAAATAAGAGGATGGCAATAGATAATTGAACACTATGTTTGATTGAGAAGACAACATTTTGACTAGCCCATAAAAGGGCATGTTAGAAGATGAGGGTAGAAAGTTTGGAAATTTGGATGGTACAGATGATGGATAATTCAGAAATTCAGACTTCATACTGTGGTTAGATGATGGGAAACAATGGATGCTTTCAATTCAAGGGAATTAACACAAAGTTCTGTTCAGTATTATTAATCTGACAGCAATATTTAGTGTGAATTGGACTGCTGAAGCATCCCAAAGCAGATGAATAGCTTGAGGGACTATTGTAATATCTCAAGATATATAATAAGATCCCATATAAGGTATTAAAGATAAAAAAGAAGGAATAGAAGGAAATTCAGCAAAATCTCAGATGTCCAAATTTAAAAGAGATAGTTAAAATTTTAAATTTATTATTGGAAAATCAGCATAAATATGTGAATTCTTCAAGGAGCAGGAATAACATCAGAGACCATGTACATTAAGAAATTGATGAGATATGATGAAATGATAATTTTCCTTACATTGTATTTTTAAATGAGTGGGAAAATAGATATTTTTATATGAAGTAAAAAATATTTCAGAAATATCCATGTAAGATGATTTTCCTGATAATTTTAACCACTTTTTATCAAAAGTGTTATTTTAATAGAATAAGGTTGTGAGAATGTATACAGGTCACATATGGTTCCATTTAATAAATCTTAGGTTACAAGAAGTTCACATGTTGCAAAGAAAAGTCTTAGAAGTTCTGATCAGATAGATTGAATTGATTTGTAATGTTATTTTCATTGATATTGGATTAGCAACTTCCATATTTAGGCACAAGTATCATGTCATTGTAAAAGAATGCAGGAATCCTTTGTCTATAAAAAAAGATGACATTCATTCAAAGTAGGCCCTAAGGCCTAACCAAATTAATATGTTTTAAGTTAATACTTAGCTAGTTCCTTACTTTTTTTTTTTTAGTGCATTGCAAAGATTTTCTTTATCAAACAGAGCTCTCTCTCTCTCTTTCTCTTCTCTCTCTCCCCCTATCAGTCGAGCAATCCAAGAATGCTGTTCTTAGCCTTTGAGTAAGAGTTCAGTCATCTATGGAAGCTAGAGTTCAGAAGGTTTGGCATATTGTCATGAAATTCCATTTTTCTTCCCCTAATATAGTATAACATTTTTAAACTTTTCCTTTTCCCTACTCATTGTCATCATAAATTAAGAGATCATAATCAGTCCAGAGTACCAGTTCTACTGGAGGGAAAGTACTTGGCATTATATACACTTTAATTAGAAAATGGGAGCTGTGATGATTCAGACAATAGTCACCCTCATCTTTGGATAGAATGAGAGAAAGGGGCTCAGGTAAAATTCCTTGAACACTGAGGTAAGAAGAGCAGAGTTTTGAAGCCAGATTAGCCAGAATCCCAGTCTTGTCTAGACCATCTATGAGTCATATACTGTATTAGTTTGCTAAGCTACTATGACAGAGTACTGCAAATCTGAGGTCCTAAACAATGGAAAATTATTTTCTCGCAGTATAGGAGACTAGATGTATGAGATCAAGGTGTTTCAGCCTTCTTTACTCTGAGGATCACTCTCCTTGATTTACCTGCTGTCTCCTCACAGACATCCCTCTGTAGCTCTCTGTCCCCAAGTTTTCACTTTTTATAAGGACATCAGTCACACTGGATTAGGACCAATCTTTGTGACTTCATTATCTCTATATACTCAGTATGCAAATACAGACACATTCTGAGGTCCTGGGGATTAAGATTTCAACACAGGAATAGTGGAGGATATAATAGAACCCACTACATATACCCTCAGCCAGATTACTCAGCGTGATGGGTCTTGGTTGATGCATAATTTGTGAGATGATCAGTTTTGAAGGATTGCAGATATAACTGAGAAGAAGGCCATACCTCAAATACCCACAGCAGAGATCATTGTTATGGTCCGAATATATTCATATCAATCTCTGCTTTTTATCCTTAAAATTAAGATAGGCTCCTTTGATGTATTCAAGCTATAGGTCTTTTCTAAGAGTCCATGTTTCTAAGAGTCCATATGCCAAAACTAGCATATGTATATTACATTTCTGGGATGAATCTATAAAGACTTGAGAGATTTATTCAAAATTCACATACTTGGAAGTTTCTGCATATCAGAATGACATGATATTTTATATATCCATAGTTAATAATATTTGCAGGTTATTTCACTTCTTTTTGAGCCTGGCCTTCCAGGTGAAAACAATAGCTAAGTTTGTGCTACAATCTGAATGTGTGTGCCCCTCTCCCAATCTTCAAATTTTGAAACCTAACTCCCAAATGATGGTTTTAGCAAGTGGGGCCCTTTGGAAGTTGATTAGGTTATGAGGGTTTTGCCCTTATGGATGGGCTTATTAAGCAGGATTTAGGAGCTTGTCCAACATTTCTGTCATGAGAGCAAACAGCTGGAAGGATGGGGACGACAAACATGGGATCTGTAGGAACACTTACCTTGTGTTACCCAGACCCCAGAAATATAATAAATAAATATATTCTGTTTGTAAATTACCCAGTCTAGGATGTATTGTTACAGTAGTCTTGGTGAAGTAAGGCACTCCACTGGCATCTACTTACCAAACATGCTGGTGATACTGCTTTTCATTTCCACCTTTATTATCCACACTTTCATGAAAGCCCACAGCTGTTTTCAGTGGCTGGAATATAGGACTTGGACCACTGCAGTAGTCTTTTCATTGTTTTTTTAAAAATATTTATTTATTTATTTGAAAGTCAGAGAGAAAGTTACATAGCGAGAGGGGAGACAGAGAGAGAGAGAGAGAGGTCTTCCATCCGCTTGTTCACTCCCCACTTGGCTGCCACAGCCAGAGCTGGGCCAATCTGAAACCAGGGGCCGGGAGCTTCCAACAGGTATTCCCACGCTGGTGCAGGGGCCCAAGGACTTGGGCCATCTTCTACTGTTTTCCCAGGCCAAAGCAGAGAGCTGGATCAGAAGTGGAGCAGCCAGGACTCGAACCGGTGTCCATATGGGATGCTGGCACTGCAGGTGGTGGCTTTACCTGCTATGCCACAGTGTTGGCCCCATCTCATTGTTTTTTCTTTCTCCAATACTACCCTGTCAAATCCATCTATATCATTGCCAGGCTAATTGTCAAAATTGCAAATGAGATAACATCAGTAATTTATGTGTAATCTATCATTAGTGTGGCACTGTATGAGCCTGTAGCAGATGGATCTGAAACTTTTTTGTATTGGTACCAAAGTCAAGGATTGATTTCCCACATGAGACTTGTTCCATTGATAAAAACAAAGTTGATTGCTGTCTTCCGTTCTTTCCCTTTATTCTCCCACTCATTCTTGATCAGTTGATGCCAGCACTGGCCTCATCAAATCAGGTCTGAGCTCTCTTTCAGGGCTTCAACACCAGTGATTAAGATCTTCGATGCAGGCCTGGGCTGTTTGGAATTCTCTGGACTTATCTCTTGAATGCCTATCCTTTCCTTTTACTTGAAGCTTTTCATGAGTAGAAATCTTCCTTCTGTCTTTGCCATAGCATTTTGATGTCACCTTTCATTCCATGTATCGCAGTAAACTCTTAACTTTTTGTTTACTTGTCAGTCTTCCTCCTAGCCTAAGAGCTCCTCCACAACATTCACTGTTATCTCCTTAGTGTGCATTCAGTAATGGCAAAGCAAATTGCGATGAAAAATTGAGCAATTAGGGAAGAGGTGGGTGATCTCTCTGACTAAATATTTTTCATCTTCATTATGTTTACAGGTATCTTTATGAAGAATGTAGAATAAAAGGAAAGAAAGAAATCAATGAAGATGTTTGGGAATGAAATAAGGAAGAACAGTGAAAGAAGGAGAGAACACATCATGACCTGGTATCTGTCTTAGGCTTCACCCACCCATTAGCCACCAGACCTGTGCCCCAAAAGACATTGATATAGTCATCCCAACTTCAGTCACAACAAAAGTGTGGATCTTTCAGCCTCCATGATGTGTTCCTCATCTCTTGTGTATATTGGCAATATATCCAGCTCCTGATCTCCTCCTGTCTTCATATTTCTTTCCTGTTGTTGTCCCAATTCTGAAACTTGCCTAAGAAAACTTAGTCATTGATAATGATCCCTGCTGTGATAGGTTAGCCATCACTCCAGACAAACCTTTGCCAGAAACACTGAGCAAGTGGCTGGGAAGAAGGGGAAGGGGTGGAGAAAAGAGAAGTAGAATGAAAGAAAAAGAAGAGCAAAGCCAAGGAAGAAGTAATGAGAAAGCAGGGGAAATGACAAGAACAAACAAATAGAAGAAAAGGAAGAGAAAGGGGGAATTAAACCACTTCATGGAGTAAATTTGTCATGTCTCTGCCTCTGTAAATTCTAATATTTCATGTTATTTCATTTCTACTTGGCTGATTCAGATAAATTTCATTTAGGATGAAAACAGAACATGTGTTCCTTTAAATGTCCCATTAGAATTAAAATTGTTCCAAATAAGAATTATTATTATAAAGCTCTTGGTTTGAAAATGAAGAAGAGTGTTGAGTCCAGAGCAGGATTTATTGCAAAGAAACACATCATCCTACTCTCTCTGAACTACAAGGACACAGAAGCTTTGCTGATTACACAAACCACACAGCTTTCCACAGAAGATGGTGACCCAACAGAATCACAAATAAGTGCAGTCTAAAGTTGTCAATAATGTTGGTATTTCCTTTATCCTGCAAAAAATTGATACTTTGCCAACTATTTAACAGTAAGTCAAAGTAGTTAGATAATTAGTTAATATCATGCTCATATTTTCTTTTAAATTCTTAAATGGAAATAAAAAATTTTTTTCTTAATGATACAAGAAAGCATATACCTACCTCCCACACCCCCCCCTCAAAAAAAAAAAAACCCTCTACTTGAAGACTCTTAAGAAAAAAATTCCAAAAACATTTTCTTAAAATTATTTATTAATTTGTTTGAAAGCAGAGAGACAGAGACAGACAGACAATGACATCACCCTAACCCTCAATTTGGTTCACTTTCCAAATGCCTGTAACAGTCTGGGTTGGATTAAACCAAAGCCAGGATCCTGGAACACAATTTGAGTCTCCCACGAGGTGACAGGGTCCCAACTACTTGAACCGTCAACTGTTTACTGCCAGTGTGTACATTAGCAGGAACCTGTTCTCAGGAGTAGAGCTGGGACTCAGACGCAGGCACTCGAATATGGGATGCCAACATCCCAACTGGCATCTTACCTGCTCCATCAAAGGCCTTCCTCCTTTTTCTATTCCAAATATGACTTTTTAGTCATGGGTTCAGAAAGTATACATTGAGCACCAACCATATAATAAGTCTTATATTGGAATTAAAGAAAGGGTCCCCCAGGAGACAATTATAATAAAGTTAGAAAGAGGTGTAATTACTACTTTTGCTCCAATAGAAAACCTACAGTTTGAACATCAGAAGTATTTGCAAAAAAAGTCAAAGCATAATCAAAGATCAATTTTAAATTTACAGCTGGACAAATGCTACTTAGGAAAAAAAAAATTTTGGTAGCATCCTGAGTCAACTATATGAGATTGTCCAGTTTAAAGGGACTTCTGCATCTTAATGCTGGCAAATGCTATGGTTGGAACTTACTAACCCCACAGTGAGTCTAGAGTTACTGCAGTGCATGCAAGACTTTTTGGCCACACTTAAATGCTTTGAGGGCAGCTTGCTGTTGCCTACTATGGTTAAAGTTCTTTTAATTGTGTTCCAGTTAATCGTCTTACCAGATTGACAAAGTCTCTTCACTTTGTAAGTCATACGGATCAATTCCCATGGCCTAACGTTCACAAATTTAGTTTTCCCCCACATTTATTTGGAAGACTGCCTGGCATTTATGCCTCCAGAGCTCCATGTTCACATCCCCTCTTCACACAATAAACATACCTCGGGTAGAGTGGCAAATCCAGATCAACACACAGATAAGGCTATGGTCCTTATGACTGAAAGGTCACCAGAGACTCCTTCCCCATGTTGTACAAAGCAGTCATCATCCAGGGCTGGGGTATAGTATCATGCCCGACACATTTGAGTCAGGTGACATGCCTGTGGTGTCTCCACTGATCTGTACTAGAATAATGTGGGGGAAATTGTCCTTTATTTTGTAATTTAGTATGTAAAGAAATAAAATATGACCCCTAAAAGACAGTTTTAATTTCTCAGACTTATGCCGAAAGTTTGGAAAGTCTTGAAAAGGAGGGACTTTACAAATATTTCTGTTAAATTGTGAGCAAAATGGCTGTAAAAGATTAGAAAAAAAAAATATGAACACCTAGAATGGTTCTGGATTTGTATTGCTTTGTATTAACTCCATAATTTTGCCCTGTCCTTAAAGAAAATAAAATTTATATATCATAGAGAGGCAAACATATGAGAAAGACTATAAGGAACTTCAGTCATTCAAGCACCATGCAAAGGCATAAGGCATAGATCCATAGGAAAAAGCTTGGAGAATAAATGTAGATTATTAAAATGCAGTGAGTTGTTGTAGGTATGTATGTATTACTTTTGTGATTCTCTCTTTATGAGGCTCTTTAACCAGCCAATTCCAAGTCCAATTACTCTCCCATTAATTTTCAGGGATGGCTGAAGGAAGTTTATGATATATGCAGAAGTGGAACACTGGTTTCTTCTCTTACCTCAGCCACTTGGACCAAGGCACTTTCACTTTTTTTAACCTCTTTCTTTTATTTAATGCAAAACCAGTGTGTCCGCCCTCACGGCCTGTGGTCCCAGCAGCCGGACTCCGTGTGGGCAGGTCAGCGCGGCCTGGCCCGGGGTAAGGCAAGGCCAGGCTGCGCCAAGAGAACCAGTGAGCCCCTCTCCTGGAGTTCGCAATTGTCCGGCCCTGGCTCCTGCCCTCTCCCACCTCTCACCCCTTACCCCAGGCTCAAGACCCCTGCGCAGCCCAAGCCTTGGCCCCGCAGCGTTCTGGGGCCAGGCCAGGCCTGCCTGGCACGTGAGAAAGGCACTTTCACTTGCAAAGTCTTGATCTCTTATTTGTAAACAGGACCTGACATAAAAATAATACCCATTATGACTCTTTCATAGATTTTGCAATGAGGATCAAATGAAATAATCAATATTTTATAAATATTAAAAGGTATCAAGCAAATATATCTACTACTCTCTCAACTCTCAATTTAGAGGCTTTGTCATGTATTGCTTTATTTTATTAAAAGATTTTATTTATTTATTTGAGAGGTAGAGTTACAGACAGTGAGAGGGAGAAAAAGGAAGATCTTTCCAGCGCGGTGTGCCGGCCGCAGTGCACCAGCCGTGGCAGCCATTGGAGGGTGAACCAACGGCAAAGGAAGACCTTTCTCTCTGACTCTCTCTCACTGTCCACTCTGCCTATCAAAAAAAAAAAAAAAAAAAAAAAAGATCTTTCATCCGTTGGTTCATTCTCCAAGTGGTTGCAAATGGCTGGAGCTGAGCCGATCTGAAGCCAGAGCCTGGGCCATCTTCTACTGCCTTCCCAGGCCATATCAGAAAGCTGGATCAGAAGAGGAGCATCCGAGACTAGAACTGGTGCCCATATGCCCATACGGGATGCCAGCGCTATATGCCGGGGCTTTAACCTGCTGCACCACAGCGCTGGCCCCACATTGCTTTGTATTCTGAAAAAGTCCATGGAGTGGTGGCTCAGACAGCTAAAATAACAAACATTTTAAAAATAAGTAAATAATAATGTATGATACAATTCATTCTTTTTTTAATGCTTTTCTTAAGATGTATTTATTTATTTGAAAGAGTTGCAGCAAGGCAGAGGCAGAGAGAGAGAAATAGAAAGAGAGAGAGAGAGCGCGCTTCCATTCTCTGGTTCACTCTTCAAATGGCCACAGCCGCCAGTGCGGGGCCAGGCTGAAGCCAGGAGCTTCTTCCCAATCTCTCAGGTGGGTGCAGGGCCCCAAGTGCTTGGGCCGTCTTCTGCTGCTTTCTCAGACACATTGGTAGGGTTTGGATGAGAAGTGGAGAGGCCTGGACTCAAACCAGCACCCATATAGGATGCTGGCTCCTTGGGTGGCACCTTTACTTGCTATATCACAGTGCTACCTCATCTCCTAATTTTCTAGCATTAGCAGAACCAAAATTATGTGCTTCCCATAGAAATACTGCTTCCTGATCTAGATCTGGTGACCTGTTTCAGGTTGACATGATGAACATCTTAAAGCTGATCTTGACTGTGATCATCTCGGCTACGTGTTTAGAGAAAGTACGTGTCATCCCTTTTATATGGGTGTTGTGGTATGTGATAGTTATTTACTAAACTGAATTTATGATGCTAGTGATTGATCTTTCCAAGAAATCTAAAGATTCAATGTGATCTCTGTCAAAATCTCAACTACATTTTTTTTAGAACAATGGAAAATAATTTTAAAATTCACTCTTTGAGGAAGAAAAATAAAACTGATTACATCACATTTCCTGATTTCAAGACATATTGCAAATCTACAGTAATTACAACAGTATGGTGCTAGCACAATAAAACACATTGAGACCAAAGCTATAAAATAGAGTACCAAAATAATTCTGAATATATGGTCAATTGGTCCTCAACAAGGGTACCAAGAATACATACCATGGAAAACATAGTCTCTTCAACAAAGAGTTCTGGGAAGAAACCTATTGAAATGCAAAAGAGTGAAACAAGACTCTTATCTCATACCAGATAAAAATCAACTCCAAGTGTATTAAATGTAAAACTTGAAAAAACTCTTAGGAAAAAAACAAGGAAAGTTTCCAGATGTTGGACTGGACCATGGTTTATTGGGTATGCCACAAAAAGAACAGACAACAAAATTAAAATAAACAAGAGGCATTACATCAAATAATGTAAGTGTTTAAATAAAGCTTCTGCCAGCAAACAAAAAACTTAACAGAAAAAAAAAGCAACCCATATAATGGGAGAAAATATTTGCAGACTATAAATCTGACAAGGAGTTAAAATGAGAACACATAAGGAACTGCTACAACTGAAGAACAAAAACATCAAATAGCCTGATTTGAAAAAAGGTAAATACCTGACTAGACATTTCTCCAAGGAAGATGTATAAATGTCCAACAGATAAATGAAAAGGGATTCAACAAAATTAATTATCAGGGAAATGGAAATCAAAACCACAATGAGATATCACTTCATACCTGTTTGGATGACTCTTACCAAAAAAAACAATACAAAGGAAAATTGTTGGTAAAGCTATAGAGGAAAGGGAATACTTGTTCATTGTTGGTGGGAATGTAAACTGGTATAGTCACTATGGAAAATAATGTGAAGATTCCTCAAAAATGAAAAATAAAATTACTATTTGACCCAACAACCTCATTTCTATATATATCCCAAAGAGTTAAAATCAGTATATTGAAGAGGTATCTGCACTCCTGTGCTCATTGTAAAATTACTCAAAATAGACAGCATATGGAAGCAACCAAAAATGTCAATTGACAAATGAATGGATAAAGTAAATGTCTCTCTCTCCCCCATCCACTCAAACACACACACACACAAACACACACACACTCACACACACAAATATTATCCAGCTCTAAAATAATAATAATAATAATAATAATAAAAATCTGGCTATTTCAGACAACATGGATGGACCTGGCGGACATTACTCTAAGGAAAACCAGCCAGTCACAGAAAAACAACTACCATGTGATTTTCCTAACATGTAGAATCTAAAATAGTCAAGCACATGTTTGAACATTTGGCCTAGGAATCTAGCTGCTAGTTGGGACAGTCTCCCATTTTGGAGTGCTTGGATTTCAATCCTGACTTTGCTTCTGATTCCAGTTTCTTGCTAATGCATATTCTGAGAAGCATTAAGTGATGACATAAGTACTTTTCTGCTGGATCTGGGTTCCTATCACCTATATGGAATACCTGAATTGAGGTCTTGACTGCTGGCTTCATCCTGGCTCAGCCCTCATTGTTGCAGACATTTGGGGAATGAACCAGCAGATGGGAGCTTTGGCAAAAACTGCCTTGCCCATGTCACAGGCTGGCAGATGCATCCTGGCAGAGAATAGGCAAGAAGGAGAGATCACAGGGTTCTGTAGGAATACAGAGAGCGTGGAGGGGGCAGGCTTACACTTTTACAACTCCCCCTCCAGAAGACTAACCAGGGTCCCACCAGAGATACATCAATTGCTTCTGAAGGCAGCACCCTGAAGGCAGCCCCATCTCTTAAAGATTCCACACCATGTTCCAACATTGCCACATGGAGGACCAGGCTCCAAACATGAATCTTGAGGGGATAAATTACACTCAAAACATAGCATGTTTACGTAGGTTGATATCATTTTGTTTAATAGCTTTATTATTACTCATTTAATTGTTTTCCCATTAGTGAATATTTAGCTGGTTTCACAGTCTTTGTTATTCTGAATAATGTTTCAATGAACTCATACACACTTGTTTATATGTCTGATTGCATCTGTAAAATAAATTCCTAGATGTAGAAATTTTGAGTTAAAATGGTATAGCACTAGAGGCAGAGAAACAGGCTTATTGAACTTATTTTTCAGTTTTACTTTTGTTTGAGAATATCAACTTTGCCCAGAAAAATAATCACTGAATTTCATTTCCCCTTAAAGTTAACATTGGGCACTAAAGGCATTTGGCAACTAAGGTGGGATAATACTAAACAACCAGGCTCAGCTCCATACATGGGATTCATCTAGTTTTCAGCATAGGAAAGACTTTATGGAAAATCTGAAAGACTTCCTAAAATAAGAATGCCAGGAGACCATCTTGCCCACTTTGGAAAATTCATCTTAAATGTGATAGAGTCATTGGAAATGTGCTTCCTTCAAATTCATTTCATGTGTATTTTTCCTTTCTGTAGACTCATCCTTTTGAAAGTTGTTTTTAAAGATTTATTTTTATTTATCTGAAAGGCACAACTATGGGGTATGTGGGGAGAAAAAGAGACAGAGATATCTTCCCCCGACTGGTTCACTGCACGAATGGCCGCAACAGCCAAAGTTGGGACCATCCAAAGCCAGGAACATCTTCTGGGTCATCCATGCGGGTGCAGAGGACCAAGTACTTGGGCCATCCTTGCTGTTTTCCCATTAGCAGGGAACTGGATCAGAAGTGGAGCAGCTGCAACTCAAAACAGCACACATATGGGATGCCAGCACCATAGGCCACGGCCTTACCTTCTATGCCACAACACTGGCCCTCATCTTTTTTTGTTCCATAGAGAAGTTATTAATTATTGAGTTTCTTCAGCTTTTCCTCGCTTTCTGGCTCATTTTCTGTTTTTTTTTTTTCCTAAGAAAATAAGAATCATGAGGAAATTTAAATGAATTTATAGATCCAGCAGAAAAGAAACATTCACACAAAGGAATACTAATGTGTATTTAACATTTATTCGATGGCCAAAATAACAGCATGATTTCCATTTGAACAAAGATATTTTAAAATGTCAACAATATGACTTAAAACTTTGTAGATAAATTTTTCTTTAAATAGTCACAATAATTTCATGGGAGAACTCAATTGGGAGCTTTTAAAACTAATTTTAGAGTGATTAGCTTTAACTAGGTTTTAAGAGTAATTAATGTGAAGCTGTGTCTATAAACATAGAGAAAAACATCAATACAGAACTATTACATCCAAAGCTATTGGTTAAAGAGATAAGCTATAATCGTTGATAACAGTAATTCTCAGTCCTTGATGAATATTAAAATTGTCAAAGGCTTTTTAAATTTTTTATTTTTTAAAGATTTTATTTTATTTTTAAAGATTTACTTTATTTATTTGAAAGAGTTACAGAGAGAGAGGTCTTCCATCCGATGGTTCACTCCCTAGAAGGCCGCAACAGCCAAAGCTGCGCCAATCCGAAGCCAGGAGTCAGAAGCCTCCTCCGGGTCTCCCACATGGGTGCAGGGACCCAAGGGCTTGTGCCATCTTCTACTGCTTTCCCAAGCCACTGCAGAGAGCTGGATCAGAAGAAGAGCAGCCGGGACTAGAACCCTAGAACTGACCTTATGGGATGCCGGCACTTCAGGCTAGGGCGTTAACCTGCTGTGCCACAGCGCCAGCCCCTAAAAGATTGTATTTATTTATTCGAGAGGTAGAGTTACGGAGAGAAAGACAGAGAGGAAAAGGTCTTAAATCTGCTAGTTTACCCCAAAATGGCCATAACGGCCGGAAATGGGTTGATTCGCTTAATCTGAAGCCAGGAGCTTGTTCAGGGTCTCTCACGTGGGTGCAGAGATCCAAGCGTTTGGGCCATCCTCTGCTGCTTTCCCATGCCATACACAGAGAGCTGAATCAGAAGTGGATCAGCAGCGACTTGAACCGGCACCCATATGGGTTGCCAGCACAGCAGGCTGGGGCTTTAACCCACTCTGCCACAGTGCTTGTCCCGAAGATTTTAAAAAATACAAATACTGATCCAAACCAATAAAATCAGAATCTCAGACTTGGGGGTGGATAGCACGGGCTTGTATGCAATTGGGATTTAGAACTGCTGGTTGCTGAAAGACAGGAAAGAAGTAGGAGTAAGAATTCAGAATAAAATTGTTCCTGAAAGCTACTAAGACACTGCAGTAAGTGCAAAATGGATCATACAATCTCTCTCACTGAATGCAGACAGCCTGTTCCATATTCCTGGAATCATCAACAAATTCAAGGAAACAAAAATGGGAGAGATTTAAGGTTGTAGATGGCCATCTCTTTGGAGAGCACTGATGCTGTACTGAAATCCTTATCTTCCCTGTGTGAAGGAAACACAGTGGATGCTATCTTTTGCCCCAGGCACAAAAAGGACACTCAGAGGGCTGTGGCATATATTTCCTGCCATTCACTGGAAGACACAAGACTGTTACCAGATTTCTGATTTGTATTTGAAAGAGATTAATTGGGTTTTGAGTCTTCTTCCTAGCAATCAACTGCTCTGCTGGTGGAATCAAAGCAGTCCATCTTCAGAGGTTTTCAGGACAAAGAAACCATTGGTATTTTCTTATGGTGCATTCTGGTAATGAATGGCAGTGCCATGGAGGGAATTTCCTGCATGATTTCTCAGTCAATGTACTTGACTCCTGTGATGATCTGAACCCAGTAGAAAGAGGCTGGGGCTGTATCCTCAGATGGGCACTTGAGTTTAAAGGAGATCATTTAGAGTAGATTTGCCTCTTCCTGAGTGAATAGAGAAAATTTGAGTTGTCCATAAAAGCATCCAAGAAAGAGCCATACAAAACCATCTCTGATGTCTACATTTTAGACAGCAGTAAGGGAGACAGCATCAAGCCATCCTGCCCAAATACAGACTGGCCTATTTATTGTACTCATTTTTCTTCTCTTACAGCAATGCTCAAAACAATGACAGAATAGCAAACACAGAGGAGGGGGGCAGGAAAAGGAGGTACAGCTACCTTGTCCCCATTCCACTTTATGCTGCCAGTTTGAAGCCTGTCAAACGGGAGGAGAGAAATTTAATGTTAAGGTCAATCAGCATATTTTTCCAAACTCCCAAATTTGTGGGTCACAACTGAGAGTAAAGGCTGATTTTTAGCTGACATTGGAATTAATGATTTTACTCTTAACAGCTTGTTCATCATTTTACCTACTAGACTTTTTGCGCTGGATCTGAACAGTCTTCTTACTGTGGGACTTCCTTATGTGGTGCTCTTAATCTGCACCTTTCTTTCTTACACTTGGCATATAGCAGCTGATTTCTTCTGAACTCTTTTATGATAACACTAGCGTTTCATTTATTTTTCCTTCTGATATATGGTGACGATTTCCCAATGGCTTTTTATGTGTTTTCATTTGCTTGCCTTCAACAATGCCAACTCTCACCTGAAGCTAGGCATGTCTCATCATGGAATAAAACTGGACCATTAATTAGCTGTTTTACCTTCCAACTTGTTTTGTCATCAAGTAGGCAAACAACAGGAGATGTGGGCAAACAACAAAGAGCAAACCAGGGTGCAGAGCTCATTAATGAGTCCTCTCAATACCCACCAGAATGAAACTAGAGTAGACTGGGAGGTCATCAGAATTACACAATTGAATATTTAGTTTTATTTACCTTTGATGTATTGTGTGTTATAAATGCTTTGAAAATCAGACACAATTAAGGTGGTGTAATTTTTATTAAAGTCGCTGAATTGGGCACCTTTCCTTATACAAGTTTGCTTTTAAAAGGTACAAAAAGCAGATTTCAAGAAGTGTTGTTCATACTCTTTGATCAAGTTTTTGTTAAGTCTTGGGTTTTAACAAAAAGGAAATTCAATAAATTATTGCAAAAATGACGTTTATTTGTTTGTATCATGTAATTCCTTAGTACTGGAAATTACTTTCCTGTTATTTGCTATTTTCTTTCCTAGTCTCTCTTGCAAACCACTTAGTTGGCTCTCTGAGCCAGTGTACTATGAGACCTCTAGGGAGGTCTGAGCTGTAAAATATAAAGCAGTAATTTCAACTTAGCATTACATTTTCCCTTCTTAACATACAAAATTACTGTAACAGAGACAGGGCATAGCATGATGCTATGTTAAGAAAAAAAAGGTCATGTGTTAATTCACATAAGGTTTATTAATACACAAAATTATTCATAATGGGAGCTGGATTATTGTTGCTTCCTGTCTATAATATGATATTTCTATTCCTGACATATTAATTAATTAGTTAATTAATTCCACAATAATGTATTGCTTATCCAGAAAATGTCAGCCATTGGACTAAGTGCTAGGATAAAATACCATAATGTCCTTCTTTACAATCTTGGTTTATTTGCAGGGAAAGCTTATATGAGGTAATTTAAGTAGATAACTGATTTTATAAGACAGATATATGAACTTTACTAACAGAACTAAAAAAGTGCAACTAATTGATTGGGTTACCTGGAAGGGAAATGTTTCAAAGAGGACAAGACCTTTGAAAGGGTTTCCTAAGATACACAGATGGTGGTGAGGGAGGCATTGTATGCTACATAATGATTATATTCTGTAGTAGTTTGGCATGGAGCCTTTTGGCACCTTCCAGAAGCTGTTAGATATTCAGTTGTACAAGACTGAAGGGGATGAAAAAATAGAACTCCTATAAATTCAGCAACAGGCAAAGGCAAGGCTGAGATACAAAGTATTTTCTATTTATGCTGTAGAATCTGGTATTTACTCTGTGAGCAATGAATACACTTTGGAGAGCATCTAGAATGTGAATAACTTGTGATATTTTAGTTTTGTAAATGTGTCATTCTGGAACCAGTATGGAAAATGGGTCAAAATTTAAATTTGAATCTTTTAAATCTGTTAACAATTGACATGGATTTTGGACATCTCTTAAACTCCTGAAATTCAATGCAAAACTGTGTGCCAGTATACTTTTTCTGGAAAGAAACATAACATATATTTGACTTTTAATCACTAAAAAGGACTACTCCTAGCGTCTGGTAAATGGGGTAACTGACACATTTCTGAGTTTGAAGCTTTCCTGATTTTAATTCTTGAAGTCATGCATCCTGGAAAAACTTCCAATCCCAGGCATTCCAGGACAGTTGGTCACTCTGCTGGGAAGTCATTAGAAGACTGTGAAAGGAAATGAAGAACTTCAGTTAGGGCATAACAAATGGCCTTGAGATAGATAATCCACATAGGTAACTTGTTAATGATTTTAAGGTATGGCAGGAAAGAGTAGATTATACATAAAAATCCATGTGTTTCACTCTCATTACTATATGCAGTTATCATAAAGCAAAGTGTGTATGTTTGTGGCAGGTAGACAGGTTGGTAGTAAGAATGAGTTCCATTTTGAACATGTTCATAGTAAGCATTTCTAGACATTTTGATGGAAACACCATGGGAAGGGATAAATAGACTCAGAGTTGCAGAAAATGTAACTATGATAGGTACAGAATTTTGTGTGCCACTATGCTGAGGATATCAATTTAAGAATTTAGATAAATTTTTCTGAGATGTGTACAGTGAGAAGTAGTGGACAAAGAGAATATTCTGAGAAATTTCTAGATCTAAGGACATCCTAGGAAGAAGATCCTGTCAAGGGCATGAAAAAATTGTGCTCAGAATTGGAAAGCACATCATCAAGAGAAATTACAGTCTTAGGATCCAAAAGAGGAAGATTTGAGAATACTATTTATAGCTTTTAATGATTTTACTGTCGCTCCCCCACTCGAGGAGGAACGACACCGGACACTGTTTTCTTTCCCTGGTCCTTCCCGGATTTGCTGCTGCTCCCCCGCCTCCGCGGAGGAGCAGCACCCCCACCGCTCCGACCGACTCTCCCAGGGGGCCCCGCATCTTGTCTCTCTCCCCCTTTTATAGTCCTCTCCCACCAATCCGTGCTCTGCTGCCCACGTGCTGAGCACGCTGCGTTCTTCCAATCAGAGGTTGGGTCAGGAATCAGCTAATTGAGGAAGCAGCTGTGTAAGATTTGTTTACTCCCTCTCAGCGCCATATGGAGGGAGATCAGACGCATAGAGTTAGTTTCAGTCCACAGTTTCAGTACTTATTTCTCTCCAGGGCGCCCCGCCATGTTGCGGGAGACGGATCCTGCTCCCCACATTTTACTATTCTTATGGAATTATTAGTTAATATAAATAGAAAAGCGACATAAATTAGAGTATAAAATGAGAAAGGATGTGATATAATATCATTATTTGAAGCTTAAATAATTATATACTAGAAAATTAGTTGGAAAACTGATTGCCAATAGGTGAGAATTTAATAAGCTACCTAGATACAAAATAAGCACACCCAGAAATCAGCAGTGTCTATTTTTATAAGCAATAAAAAAGTAGAAGATTTACCAAAAAAAACCTAGTTATCTAAAAAAGGAATAATAAGAGTTAATGATAAATGCTTATTGTTACTTGCTTTTCTAAAATCTTTCCCAGGCCTAACTCATTTAATTCTCAGAACAACTCATAATGCAGATTAATAAATGGAGGCAAAGAGCTTAAGCAATTGGCTCATATTTCTTCAGTTGTAGGTGGCAGGTTGTAATTTAAATTTTTGAAATCTTAATACATGGGCCATAGTCTTAACTGCTATAATATGTCATCTCTTTAAGAAAGAAAAGTAATAAAGAAATACACAGGAATATACTTAATAAGAAACACTCAAAATCTATATGAAGAAAATGTTAAAATGCTACCAGTGGAGAAAGGAAGTCTTGGACAAACAGAAAAGCATATCATGTTCTTGGATAGAAAAACTTAACATCATAAAAAGATAAATTCTCTCAGAACTGACCTAGAAATAAAATTTGATTCCAATAAAAATAACAAAGGAATTTTTCTGTGAAACAGTTTTAAACTTCATATGGAAAATTTTAAAAGGGAAATCAGAGGAGTATTGATGAGGGAATTGCATAGCATATATTTAAATACTACTAAATTTTTCAACAATTAAAATGAAGCAAAGTTGGCACATGAGTGGACAGACCTCCCCTATAAATTGTGAGGGAAAAGATGGATCATTCAACAAATGGTGCTTGGCAAGTGGGGAAGCCATCTAGACAATGATAGATTCACATTTCATCTTTTAAAACTAACTAAATTGAAGAAAATTGAGGAGTCCACTGTAAAAAATATAAAATCATAAAAGTAATGGAAAGAAGAAAAACCTTTCTGTGATTGACATAAATCTGAAGACCATAAAAGTCACAGTGATAAAATCAACTGTAAAAATTAAGATATTTTGTCCTCACCAAACTTACTGTAAAGAAAATCATAAGATAAATAATAAAATGGAAAAATATAACAATTTTTAAAATTTTCTTTTTTGAAAATAGTTATAAATTTAAGAGGATATCAGTCAAAAATAAGTTGGAGCAAATGCCACGCACAGAGAATACAGAAAAGAAATAAAGGGGCTGGCACCGTGGCTCACTTGGTTAGACCTCTGCCTGTGGCACCAGCATCCCAGATGGGCAACGGGTTCTAGTCCTGGTTGCTCCTCTTCCAGTCCAGCTCTCTACTGTGGCCCGGGAAGGCAGTGGAGGATGGCCCAAGTGCTTGGGTGCCTGCACCCGCATGGGAGACCAGGAGGGAGCATCTGGCTCCTGAATTTGGATCGGCACAGTTGCAGCCATAGTGGTTATTTGGGGGTTGAACCAACAGAAGGAAGACCTTTCTCTCTGTCTCTCCATCACACTGCCTATAACTCTGTCAAAAAAGAATGCTTTCAGCAAATAAAAATGATCATTCTTACTCATAATACAAGGAATATATATTGAAACTATACAAAATCATCAGGCTGTCAAAGATTGAACAGGTTGATTGCATATCATTGGTAGGATGAAAACAAAGAACTGCTTTCATATGCTTTTGTTAGGATTACAAATCAGTACTACCTCTAGGCAGGGCAGACTTGTGGATATATATCAAATTCAGACTTTACAATGAATTTGTAACCTATCTTGAAGAATGACAATAGTCACATTAAACGTTAATGGCCTTAACTGTCCAGTTAAAAGACACAGATTGGCTGATTGGCTTAAGGAACAAAACCCATCTATTTGCTGCTTACAAGAAACACATCTTTCCAACAAAGATGCATACAGCCTGAAAGTGAAAGGCTGGAAAAAGATATACCATGCCAACAGAAATGAAAAAAGAGTGGGTGTAGCCATCTTAATATCGGAAAAAAATGAACTTTAACACAAAAACTGTTAAGAGAGTCAAAGAGGGGCACTATATAATGATTAAGGGATCAATTAAACAGGAAGATATAATGATCATCAATGTATATGCACCTAATTACAGGGCACAGATTTGTTAAGGGACTTAAAGGAAGACTTAGATTTCTTTTTTTTTTTTTAATACAATAGAACTGGGGGACTTCAATACTCCACTCTCAGAAATAGACAAATCAACCGGACAGAAGATCAACAAGGATACAGTAGATTTAAACAACACTATAGCCCAAATGGATCTAACAGATATATACAGAACTTTCAATCCTACAGCTAAAGATTTTACATTCTTCTCAGCAGTGCATGGAACCTACTCTAGGACTGACCACATACTAGATCATAAAGCAAGTCTCAACAAATTCAAAAGAATTAGAATCATACGATGCAACTTCTCAGATCATAGGGGAATGAATGAAGCTGGAAATTAGCAACTCAGGAATCCCTAGAGCATATGCAAACACATGGAAACTGAACAACATGCTCCTGAATGAACAGTGGGTCATAGAAGAAATCAAAAGAGAAATCAAAAACTTTCTGGAAGTAAATGAGGATAACAACACAACATACCAAAACTTATGGGATACAGCAAAAGCAGTGTTGAGAGGAAAGTTTATAGCAATAGGAACCTACATCAAGAAATTGGAAAGGCACCAAATAAATGAGCTTTCAATTCATCACAAGGATCTATAAAAACTGCAGCAAACCAGACCCAAATCTAGTAGGAGAAGAGAAATAATTAAAATCAGAGAAGAAATCAACAGGATTGAATCAAGAAAAACATTCCAAAAAATCAGCCAAACGAGGAGCTGGTTTTTTGAAAAAATAAACAAAATTGACACCCCATTGGCCCAACTAAAAAAAGAAGAGAAAAGACCTGAATCAATAAAATCAGAGATGAAAAAGAAACATAACAACAGACACCACAGAAATAAAAAGAATCATCAGAAATTACTACAAGGACTTGTATGCCAGCAAACAGGGAAACCTATCAGAAATGGATAGATTCCTGGACACATGCAACCTACCTAAATTGAACCAGGAAAACATAGAAAACCTAAACAGACCCATAACTGAGACAGAAATTGAAACAGTAATAAAGGCCCTCCCAACAAAGAAAAGCCCAGGACCAGATGGATTCACTGCTGAATTCTACCAGACATTTAAAGAAGAACTAACTCCAATTCTTCTCAAACTATTCAGAACAATCGAAGAAGAGGGAATCCTCCCAAATTCTTTCTATGAAGCCAGCATCACCTTAATTCCTAAGCCGGAAAAAGATGCAGCATTGTAAGAGAATTACAGACCAATATCCCTGATGGACACAGATGCAAAAATCCTCAATAAAATTCTGGCCAAAAGAATGTAACAACACATCAGAAAGATCATCCACCCAGACCAAGTGGGATTTATCCCTGGTATGCAGGGATGTTTTAATGTGCGCGAAACAATCAATGTGATACACCACATTTACAGACTGCAGAAGAAAAACCATATGATTATCTCAATAGACACCGAGAAAGCATTCGATAGAATACAACACCCTTTCATGATGAAAACTCTAAGCAAACTGGGTTTGGAAGGAACATTCCTCAATACAATCAAAGCAAACGATGAAAAACCCACAGCCAACATCTATTGAATGGGGAAAAGTTGGAAGCATTTTCACTGAGATCTGGAACCAGACAGGGATGCCCACTCTCACCACTGCTATTCAATATAGCCTAGAAGTTCTAGCCAGAGCTATAAGGCAAGAAAAAGAAATTAAAGGGATACAAATTGGGAAGGAAGAACTCAAACTATCCCTCTTTGCAGATGATATGATTCTTTATTTAGGGGACCCAAAGAACTCTACTAAGAGACTATTGGAACTCATAGAAGATTTTGGCAAAGTAGCAGGGTATAAAATCAATGCACAAAAATCAACAGCCTTTGTATACACAGGGAATGCCACAGCTGAGGAAGAACTTCTAAGATCAATCCCATTCACAATAGCTAAAAAACAATCAAATACCTTGGAATAAACTTAACCAAGGACATTAAAGATCTCTATGATGAGAATTATGAAATGTTAAAAAAAATAGAAGAGGATACCAACAAATGGAAACCTTCAATAATCATGGATTGGAAGAATCAACATCATCAAAATGTCCATTCTCCCAAAAGCAATTTATAGATTCAATGCAATACCAATCAAGATACCAAAGACATTCTTCACAGATCTGGAAAAAATAATGCTGAAATTCATATGGAGGCGCCAGAGACCTGGAATAGCTAAAGCAAACTTGTAAAACAAAAACAAAGCTGGAGGCATCACAATACCAGATTTCAGGACATACAACAAGGCAGTTGTAATCAAAACAGCAGGGTACTGGTACAGAAACAGATGGATAGACCAATGGAACAGAATTGAAACAGCAGAAATCAAACCAAACATCTACAGCCAACTCATATTTGATAAAGGATCCAAAACCAATCCCCGGAGTAACGACAGTCTATTCAATAAAAGGTGCTGGGAAAATTGGATTTCCACGTGCAGAATCATGAAGCAAGACCCCTACCTTTCACCATACACAAAAATTCACTCAACATGGATTAAAGACTTAAATCTACAACGCGACACCATCAAATTATTAGAGAACATTGGAGAAACCCTGCAAGATATAGGTACCTGCAATGACTTCTTGGAAAACACCCCAGAAGCACAGGCAGTCAAAACCAAAATTAACATTTGGGATTGCATCAAATTGAGAAGTTTCTGTACTGCAAAAGAAACAGTCAGGAAAGTGAAGAGGCAACCAACAGAATGGGAAAATATATTTGCAAACTATGCAACTGATAAAGGGTTGATAACCAAAATCTACAAAGAAATCAAGAAACTCCACAACATCAAAACAAACAACCTATTTGAGAGATGGGCCAAGGACCTCAATAGATATTTTTCAAAAGAGAAAATCCAAATGGCCAACAGACACATGAAAAAATGTTCAAGATCACTAGCAATCAGGGAAATGCAAATCAAAACCACAATGAGGTTTCACCTCACCCGGTTGGAATGGCTCACATTCAGAAAGCTACCAACAAATGCTTGCGAGGATGTGGGGAAAAAGGGACAATAACCCACTGTTGGTGGGAATGCAAACTGGTTAAGCCACTATGGAAGTCAGTCTGGAGATTCCTCAGACAGCTGAATATAACCCTATCATGCAACCCAGCCATCCCACTCCTTGGAATTTACCCAAAGGAAATTAAATTGGCAAACAAAAAAGCTGTCTGCACATTAATTAATTAATTAATTAATTCACAATAGCTAAGACCTGGAACCAACCCAAATGCCCATCAACAGTAGACTGGATAAAGAAATTATGGGACATATACTCTATAGAATACTATACAGCAGTAAAAAACAACGAAACCCGGTCATTTGCAACAAGATGGAGGAATTTGGAAAACATCATGTTGAGTGAATTAAGCCAGTTCCAAAGGGACAAATATCATATATTCTCCCTGATCGGCGACAACTAATTGAGCACCAAAGGGGAAAATTGTTGAAGTGAAAGGGACACTATGAGAAACAGTGACTTGATCAGCCCTTGTCCTGACGGTTGATGTACAGTTTAATACTTTATCCCTTTTAGTATTTTTTTGTTCTAGTTAATACTATTGGTTAAACTCTGTAATTAACATACATTTATTCTTAGGTGTTTAAATTTAACTGAAAAGTGATCCTTGTTAAATATAACAGTGGAAATAAGAGAGGGAGGAGATGTACAGTTCGGCACATGCTCAATCGGACTTCCCTCAAATGGTGGAGTTAGAAATGTGCCTGAGGATTCCAATACAATCCCATCAAGATTGCATGTACCAATGCCATCTCACTAGTCCAAGTGATAAATTTCAGTGCACAATTGATCACACTGATAGGTCTAAGAGTCAGAGTGATCACACAAACAAGACTAGTGTCTGTGAATACTAACTGATAGAATAAAAAAGGGAGAGAACGATCCAACATGGGAAGTGGGATACACAGCAGACTCATAGAATGGCAGATGTCCTAAACAGCACTCTGGCTTCAGAATCAGCCTTTAAGGCATTTGGATATGGCTGAAGAGCCCATGAGAGTATTTTAGGCATGGAAAGCCAAGACACTCTGGCCAAAAAAAAAAAAAAAAAAAAGACCTAAATGAAAGATCTCTTCGAGTGAGATCCCAGTGGAAAGCGAAAGAATGGGCCATCAAAGGAAGAGGTACTTTTCTCTGAAGGGAGGAGAGAACTTTCACTTTGACTATGACCTTGTCTAAATAAGATCAAAGTCAGCTATCTCAAGAAGCTTCCATAGCCTTGGCAACTCATGACTAGAGCCTAGGGAGATTACTGATGCCATAAACAAGAGTGTCAAATTGTTAAGTCAACAACGGGAGCCACTGTGTACTTACTCCTCATGTGGGATCTCTGTCCTTAATGTGTTGTCCAATGTGAATTAATGCTATAACTAGTACTGAAACAGTATTTTACACTTTATGTTCTGTGTGGGTGCAAACTGTTGAAATCTTTACTTAATATATGCTAAACTGATCTTCTGTATATAAAGAGAATTGAAAATGAATCTTGATGTGAATGGAATGGGAGAGGGAGCGGAAGATAGGAGGGGTGTGGGTGGGAGAGAAGTTATGGTGGGGGAAGCCATTTTAATACATAAACAGTACTTTGGAAAATTACATTTACTAAATAAAAGTTTAAAGAAAAAGAAAAAAAAATAATGAAAGGTAGGCCGTTTGCTTTATTCCTCCAGTGATCAAAACAATAGCAAACATGTATGCTAAAAAAACTTAAAAGAGTTTAAAAGACTCGATGAAGAAATGCTATTCTGAAAGCAAAGAGAAGACAGAAAAATAACTGAATAATTAAACTGCTTTTTATCTGATTGCATTTGCTTAACCTGATATTTTTATTTTTTATCTCATAGGTTTATCACATGAGACACACAAAAGTAAAAGCAGAAGGCACCCTCCCCCTGCACACACACACAAGAAGCAAATAATTGTACCCTTACAATGAGATAAAGGTTAAGTAATTATTTCCACAGAGAAATATTAGATCATTCAAAATTTATTTGACAATGGGATGTAAGGAATACATCAGCCTGTCAGGATATCGGAATAAATATTTATTCTAAGCCTTCCCAATTATCTCTGTAGTTATTTTTGAGAGTGCACATCATGTTTTCCAAATAAACCCCTGTAAGAATTGTTGTATAGGTATATGTATATATAAAGCTGTATATAACATACATTCTCAAAATTGAAGGGGTTTGAATCCATGATAATACCCTATATTCGAATTCCTGTATTAAAATATGGGTCCAATACAGCTTAGAAAAGCAAGGAAAATAATTGAAAATATAAAAATTTGTGAGGAAGAAACAATGTTATCACTTCACACAGTTGATATGTATGTAGAAAATTCAAGATTATATTTAATTAATAATAACTTTTATCAAGTGTGCTGATATAACAACATATATTAAGCAACCATTTTATATGCTATGAAAAATAAGATAAATTTAAGAAGAAAAGCTTACTTTACCATCGAAAGTTTGAAGAAGTCAGCTAGGACTAATTCTAACAAATTTATGCAGAGTCAAATCTAAATAAAAAACACTTGAAGGAGAAAGTAGGGGGTGACAATCTTACTCTGTAAATATCAATATGTATATAACCACAATATTAAGATAGTGTATAATTGGTGCAATAACATGCAATTGTTGAATGAAACAGAATAGAAAATTGCAAAGCTGACTCAGACACATACAGCTATTTAAGGTATGATACAGGAGGCTCTGCAGAACAATCAGGGAGATGACAGTCTTTTAAGGAAATGACATTTATATAATCAGATATTTGGATGGCAGAAGTTGAAATCTATTTCACACATACAGAATAGAAAGTTGTAGGAGAATTATAGATATGAACATGAAAAATAAGCAAGATTTTAAAACAATAAATAGAGGGGAACATCATCATAATCTAGAAGCGAAAAATATCCAAAACAAGGCACAAAGCTATAAACCTTTGTATTATTGTTTTCTGGACAGACAGGATCATGAAAATATATACATACACAGATATACAGATATCTGGGACAGAGTTTACTCTGTCAATTTGGTCAAGTGATTGTGGAGACCGAGAAGTCCTGACAGGCCATCACCATGCTGGAGACTCTGGGATGACAATAGCATGGCTCAGTCCAAGTCTAGAAGCCTCAGAACCAGTGAAGCCAAACATGTGTCAGTCCAGGTGCTGAAAGTGCAAGTACTGGAATTCAAAGGTGAGAGAGTCTAGAGTTCTGACATCCTAGGGCTGGAGAATAAGAGGGTGTCTCAACTCCAGTAGAGAATAGGAAATCCTTAAATTACAGTGGTTTTTTTCTATTTTCTTGACTTTACAATGTTATGAAAACCATAGTCTTCCAATAAAAGTTGTACTTCAACTTGAATTTTGATCTTTTCCCAGGCTAGCAGTGTGCAGTATGATTCCCTCTTGCAATGCTGAACAGAAGCCACAGCACAGCTCCCATTCAGCCATGCCATCATGAGAGGAAACAACCAATATTCTGCAAAGTTCTGAGTTAACAATGTTTAATGGATATTGTATTTTTGCCTCCCACTGTGTCTCCAAAATGTCCATCTATTTCTCCTACATCTGGTTAGGAAAATAAGAGAAAGGCAGTTACTCTTGAAAGGAAACTGAAGATAATTGCTCAGCATGAAGACAGCAACCCAGTAGATGACCTTCACGCTCTAGTTAAGACTTTCACAAATGATGATCCTGACCATCTTGAAGGATAAGAAGCACATTAGTGATGTAATGAAGTCATCAACATTGGTTAAAGCTGCTGTATCAGAAATAAAAGAGCTGGTCCTGTTGCTAATATGGAGAAATTACTTGTTACATGGATGGAAGACCAAATAGATACACAAAAGCATACTGTTTACAAACTGTCAATCTAGGCTAAGGCAAAAAGTCATTCCAATACACAAAAAGAAGTGATAAGTGGTTTCAATGCTTCAAAATGCATCATAATTTTCAGAATGTGAAGGTCAGTGGTGAGGCAGCAAATGCAGACACTGAGGGTGCTGAAACTTATAAGGTAGAACTGCATAGAAAAATTGTGGATCAGAAATATTTGTCAGAAAAAATACACACATATTTAATGTTGATAAGATGAACTCCTTATGTAGATTTATGCCAGAAAAAATATACATTCATCAAGAATCCAAAACAATGCCAGGGTTAGAGGTATTCAAAGATCAGGCAATACTGATTTTGAGTGGAAATGTTGAAGGAGTCAAATTAAAGCCTTTCTTAATCTACCAAAAAGAAAACTCTAGAAGATTCAAGAATGTGAGGGGCATACACTTCCTGTTGATTATCATCTTTATAAGAAAACCTGGATGACATTAGCACCATTTGAAGACTGGCTTTTGAGCTGTAATGCACTGTAATATGAAAATTGTATATTTGCTGCTAAACACAACCACACTCATTCAACCAACTGTCCAAAGAATGATAGCTGTGATCAAAGCATGATATTTCCACCAAACATTTGCACAGGCTGTTGAAATGACTAAATCTGATTGTACACTCCAACAGTGTTGCAAAGATTTTTGACATGCCAAATGTTATCTGGAACATTGCTGCAGTGTGGAAAAAGTCACATGGCAATGTGTGAATGGTACTTGGAAGAAGGTTTTGAGAACATGTGAACACATTCAAAGGCTTCAACAAAGATTTTGCTGTTGATGAAATGATACTGTTAGTGCTTGGGAATCTGTTATAATTGGACACTGATGAAAAATATATTATCCCACTTGTTGGCATTAAGACTAGCAAGGTTTCTGATGAGGAGCTGATTGAACTGGAAGAAGATAGAAGTAAAGAAGTTGAGGAAGTAGAAAAAGAAATTATACAGAGGCCCCAAGAAAGTTCACAGTAAAGAAGCAGAGGAGTATGAATTTTAAAAGAAATGGACAACAATTATAAAAGATTCACCAGGTTTGACAGGTAGATATAGTGTGCTTTTGCTTTCTGTAGAAAAAGAAATAATTAAAAGAAACAAATGATACAGCCAAATCTTTATATCTTCCTGAAATGCACTCTGTCTGGTTGAGCAGGCACAGTGTGATCAATCATCAAAAGTGTCAATGATGCAGTGCTTTCTAACAGCCATTCTCCATTCTCATCAAAAGAGAAGAAATTGATGACTGCCATTCCAACATCCCTAGCATCCAGCAACTAATTTTAGTTCAATGCTTGAAATGATCTTCAAGGCTTGTGTTCCTTCAGATGTGCATGTTAGTGGTGAGTATTCAAACACCTCTGTTTTAAACTTTTAGTATAATATCTAATAAATTACTTGATATAGTCAATGTATGATTACAAAATAAGCTCTGTGGTAAATGATTTTTCCCATTTGTAGGCTAATGCAACTGAAGGCTGATGTTCTGAGCATAGTTAGGGAAGCCTAGGCAAAGTTACGATCTTCAAGAGGTTAGATATATTAAATTTTCTTTTGACATAATATTCCAGCTTGCAATACATTTATCAGGTCTTAGTAACATTGGAAGTAGAGGCATCTGTACATTTATGGCATTAAAATATGAAAAATTGATATATCAAAAGATATCATAAAGGAAATGAAATTGTAAGATACAAGAAAATATATTATGTGCAACTGGTAAAAGGGTCATATCTGAGTAATATAAAAGAGTATAATAAACCTATATGCAAAAAATGAAGTAAAAGAGCAAACCTATAAAACATATGGAAAGAGCCCAAGCAGAATTTCCATATAAAAGCAATTCAAGTAATATTGGCCAAACAATAATATGAGAAAATATGAGAATATCAAATGATAAAAATGTAGAACAACCAGTAGGTTCTTTCATTGGTAAGGGTAACATAAATTAGACAGATCCATCGGGAAATAGTTTGTCATTTTCTGATACAGTTGACGATTTGTAATTCACTTCTTAGCAATTTTACTCCTGGACTTATACACTATGGAATTGTGTAGTTATAGATACAAGACACTCCACAGCAAAAAAAAAAAAAAAATGTGTTAATGTCTTAATCCTTCACTCAAAAAGCTACCTTTAAACATAAACTTTATTGATCCAAAGGTCACCAACTATAGTTTTTAAAGATTTATTTATTTATTTGAAAGTCAGAGTTACGGAGAGAGAAGGGGAGACAGAGAGAGAGAGTCCATCTGCTGGTTCACTCTGCAATGGCTGCAATAGCTGGGGCTGGGTCAGGCCAATGCCAGAAGCCAGGAGCTTCTTCTAGGTCTCCCACAGTGGGTAGCAGGGGCCTGAGCATTTGGGCTATCCTCTGCTGCTCTCCCAGGCCATTAGCCTGAAACTGGAGCAGCAACTGATTCAAATGCTTAATCCCGACTGGAATAAAGTTATCATTTACTGAGAAAGAACTTACAGCAACTTAAAGTGAAGCATGAAAGATTATAAATGTACTGATGAGGAAACGAAAAATGAGACTAGCTAGAATGCATGTATTGTGGAGTGTTTCTGATGATCCAATCACACTGGAAATCCACTCAGTTGGTGGCAAACCTCCCAAGTGATGCAATTATTGTCAGCGATTTAGGCACAGGAAATGTGACAGAGAATGATACTATTGAATGAAGATCGAGAATCCTCAGGTACATTTTAGCAAAGTTGATGACAAAGCAGATAGAAGTAAATGGTTCTTCTCAGAGAGGTCTCCATGATACATATGAGTCCTGGGATGATAGGGAAGGTAAGAATCTCAAACTATGATGGCTCAATGAGGAAACGGGAAGGATTGATGAATTATAGGCTGGGAAAGATGCAAGAAACATGAGTGTGGAAGAAGCCATTGAGAGAATGTCATTAATACTGAATGCCAAACCAACTAGATCTCCCCACCAGACAGATGAAGAATTTTAAAAAAAATCAATTTTATAATTGACTCTTCCACCTCTTCTACTTGTTTAGAAATTATTCCAGAATTACATAGAAGACAAATTTGCAACCATTTCAATTAAAAGTTTTACGTAACACCTCATGAGCAAAGGCCTCGAGGATAATAGTTTCTTGAGATTCCACCTTCTAAGTGGAAAATCAAGTTAAATATTGTGGAGGGGGAGGTAAATCTGCAAGTAGAAAATCAACTCTTATATCCCAAGGCACCCATATTTTGAATCATTCCCTGTTGAGTCATGGTTTACCTTTTCACTAGAAAGACAGTTTCCTGTGGGTTTCAGTACGGTTGGAAGATTAGAGATGTGCCAAAAGTCCTTCCTAAATTGTCCATGATCAGAAAAAAGAAAGAAAAGCAATGAAACAGAGAAACCTATCATGAGTGAGATTGAAGTTATCTGCTCTTCTTAGGAAATGTAGTTGCCTGAATGGTGAAAGCAGTTTCTTTTACCCTGGACAACATCCCTATGCCTTATTTCAGGACTTCACTTGGTCCTACTATTACTGTCATTTCCCAAAAATCCATTAATGCTGCACTCTCGTCATGTGCGCAGAAAGGGTGCTGACACAAGCAAGGTAGGAATAAGAATCAAGACATCTACCAGGTGGTAACTATCAATCAATGCTTAAGTTTTGGGTACAATATAAGATATTGAGAATGTATAAGAAAAGTTTTGTGTCTTCAAAGAGCTTATATATTAGAGTAATAAGTCAAAACATGAACATTTAACAAATCCAGATATGTATAGTAAGTGTCAGAGGAGAGGGTAAAGGTTTCAGAGTAAACTCATTGGGTCAGCAAAGGGTATCTAGGGGAAAAAGAGTGTACCTAAGAGATGTGGTTTCCTGCAGAATTTCCATAGATGAGTTCATTGAGATTGAAAGTCATGCTACCATTATCTCCTATTTCACAAGAAAGCTTCAAGCAGGTGACATTGCCACTTGCAAACATTATCTGTCTTACATCTGAGCAAAATATCTGTGCCAGGGAAAGGAGTAACTCAAAAACAATGCATTTGGACTTGGAATATAATGTGTTCTATGACTTCAAGTCTATCTGTTCTCCTCATTTTGCTTTCTCAGGCCAAAGTTAAAATAGGCTTGCATTCTATGAACATACATGAGAGGACACTGAGCTACAGATTCAGCACTAGGCAAGGGTTTTAGGGACAGCCAGGCTAGGAGGAGAAAACAAAACAAAACAAAAAATCCTTTTGAATCAATTTCACATTGTCATGGCTAAACACAAACAGCCCTAGAGCATCTGGGATTTCCTCATTTTAATTCCAAGTTGTCATACTTTCACACATTCTTGCTTTTTTGAAACTTGGGCTAAAACATTTTTTTCTAATGTGACTTGTGTGCAAAATTGTTAAGAATTCCCACCAAATGGGGACCTTATATTTTCCCACGTCGTCTACCTCAATTAATGGAAAGGCTGGTATGCAGAGGGGGAAAGGAAGGTTAGAGAAAAGTAAAAATGACTTCTGAATTCGAAATCCTGAAATGAATTAATTATTAAAATAAATCTTCTAAAGCTTCTATTAAATTTTAAAGAGGAATGCAATTTGAAGTTAAAGCCAAAAACAGGATGAGAGTCTCCTAGACATCTTCAAACCCATCTAGCATTACTGCTCACTACACTTTTCAGTTCTGTCTCTTTCCTCAGGATTAATCTTTTCTCTTTAGCATTTACCTTTAGCTAAAATACAATATATGCTATTTTTTATCCTACTTATACCATGTCTATTCCCAAAGTTAAACTCGATTAGATTTTTATCTAGAAATAAAGAGATTTTTGCCTACAGTCCCACTGCTTTAAAGAGTATATATTGAACATAGCAGTACTTAATAAAAACTGATTGTTGAGTGAATTCTAAGTATTTGTGCTGACGAGGTTCAAGTATTTTTCTAAAAGCTCAGAGTGACTTTTATTTTTTATTTTTATTTATTTATTTTTATTTGACAGTGTTATAGACAGAGAGATAGAGACAGAGAGACAGAGAGACAGAGAGAAAGGTCTTCCTTCCGTTGGCTCACCCCCCAAAATGGCCACCACAGCTGGTGCTGCACCTATCCGAAGCCAGGAACCAGGTGCTTCCTCCTGGTCTCCAATGCAGGAGCAGGCACCCAAGCACTTGGGCCATCCTCCACTGCCCCCCAGGCCACAGCAGAGAGCTGGACTGGAAGAGGAGCAGCTGGGACTAGAGCCCGGCGCCCAAATGGGATGCCGGCACTGCAGGTGGAGGATTAACCAAGTGAGCCACGGAGCTGGCCTCAGAGTGATTTTTAAATTTTCCTAGGTAATACTTATATTTTTACTATGAATTTAAAATCAGATTTAAATTTAAATTATTATAGTGCTTTTTCATAGAATCACATTAAATATAGAGAGGAAAAATTCAGAAACTTTGGTTTTAAAAACTGTACGTGATTTTCATAAATAACATTAAATCTTATAAATAAAATTAATCTTGCTAAATTAACTTATGAGCAATCTACTATTCAACAGAGGGACTGATGAGAAAGTTAACATTACGTGAATTATGATTATCATCAAGAGTAACTTTATAACAATGTTGAATTATATTTTCACTACTTTATAAAGGTTATTATCGAATAGTGTCTATAATGAAACCAAGAATCCTTATAAATAACTTATAAAATACAGAAATGATTATTTTGAAAAGGCTATTTAATAATGCAATAGGTGTTTTGCATACAAATAAAAAGAGAGACTAGCTTCATTCTATATCCTAAACTCATAAAAATATCTAGAATATTTTTGAGAAAAATTTAAGTGTATCATTGGCAAACTAGATCATATATTGGACTAAATAATCAAGATGATGAATTACCCATAAATTATTTGTAATAAGAAATTAAATAAAGTGTACTTTAAAAACTATCAATGGCACTAGAATTAGAATTTTTCAATTTGATTTTTAATGTCTTCAAAGAAATAATAACTAATTTTAAATTACATATAATTTGGTTAACCAATATAAGAATGTTAATGATATGCACATTTCAAAAATATAACAAAATGTGTGTGAAGTAGTAAACCCCAACCACTTAAAATATTAAAACTCCATCTTGCAAACCTGCAGAGGGCAAAATACCTATTTTCTTTCTCCTATATGTTAACATATGTAATATGCTTATATATAAAAGAAGGCTATAAAGATCTAAAGAGACTTTGTTGGATGATTGAGTGGATGGAGGTATTTGGGGCTCTATTAATGTTTCCATGTTACTGTATGGAGCAATCTGGAAAACTTGGTAAATAATGATTAAGTAGAAAATGGATCTTAGAAGTGAGAGATTGTGTGCATTATGCAAGGTGTAAAGACTTATCTAAACTGGAGACATTTGCCTACACATCGAGTTAGTAAAGGACCTACCCCTCTCTAGACAAAGATCTGTTGCTCTTCCAGAGAAGAGGGCTTTCTCTGTAAGGGAAGCTGGGTCCATCTGCCAGACACCACATCTCAATGAAGAGTCATAATTTCAGGCCCCTGCTTCTACGGCTCAACCCAAATAAATGCTCATGTGAACATTTGCCCTCATTGTGTTGCCTGTGCGGAAATATTGGAGAACCATTAATAAGAGACTTTGTCAGTAACAACCTATTCTCTGATTCAGAGATCTTATGTTTTTCCTATCAGATTCTATCTCTATCTGTCACATATTTATTGATCTTTCATCTTCTATCACTTAACTAGATCAATTAAATGAAGATAAGATTAGATATTAACCTACTAGGAATTCTTTACATTCCTAAGGCAGATAGAAAAAATTACTAGATAATGATGGCAGACTATTCAACTTTATATGTTATATGTTGATATGTATAGATTTAGATTTAGATTATTTTCCGGCTTATTGTTAATAATTTTAGGACATATTTCTTGATCCAATGTCAAGAAGTAAACCAAACAAAGGTGAATTTCTGAGAACATAAATTAAGGATACTAAGAAGGATCCAAGAGTTTTTGCAAATTATCTACTAGAAAGTATCTGACTTGTTTAATATGAGGAACAAGTAATCATTAGTTGCTGATAAAATATTAGTGAAAATTGTCCTATAAAAGGCATGGTAGTTTGAGGCAAATTTGTTAAGATAAACAATAACAAACTTCTTTTTAGATTTATTTTATTTAGTTGAAAGAGAGAAGTAGAGCCAGAGAGAGGTCTTCCATTCTACTGGCTTATTCCCCAAATGACTGCAATGGTTAGAGCTGAGCTGATCCAAAGCTAGGAGCCAGGAGCTTCTTCCAGCTCTCTCACAGGGATGCAGGGGCCCAAGGAGTTGGGTCATCTTCTACTGCTTTCCCAAGCCATAGTAGAGATCTGGATCTGAAGAAGAGCAGTTGGGACTCAAACCGGCGCCCATATGGGATGCCAGCGCTACAGGCTGGGGCTTTAACCCACTGTGCCACAGCACTGGCCCCAACAACAAACCACTTTTTTAGATAAAATAGATGATTAAATAAAGATAATCTCTTTAAAAGGCTAAAACAGAAAAAAAGAAAATCACTTGGCCAAAGATTTCCTAAGAACAGAATCAAAATATACTGAACTCTCATTTGAACAGAAGATATAATAAAATCTGTTAAACTCAAGAATTCTAGAAACTAACTGGCTGTTTTGTTGGGATTTTAGGTCTTGGGAATAGCTTTAGCCAAATGAATTCTTCAATGTAACTGTAGACATTTAAGGTTTTAATTTTTGAAAGTCCATTAGGGCACAAAGTGAATCATGAAAACTTCAAAAGGATTGATTTATGTGTATCTAGTTTCTAAAAGTAGAATATTTGAATGTTCTTCTTATTCATACCCCCAACTTTTATGGGGATTCACCTAAAACAAAATTTTCACTGGCAGAAACACATGTTAGCTACATTTATATACTCAGGAGAAACATCATAGAGACCAAAATATTATGTTACTAAGTTAATAATATGCATATCTCATAGAATTTTCTGTAATTGATATCTGTGACCAAGTTGGCAACAGATCAAACAGTGTTGTAGATCAAATCCCTGGCAAAACCCCTCCTCTGAGTGCTTCACCCACTGACCATTATGGGCTCATTATATGGTTCACCTTCAAACAATAACTCATTGCCAGTGTATGGTCCTTCCTCAGCTGCTGTGTATATATTTAGGGATTTATATCTCATGGCCCAATGTCAATTATATTTACTCTCACACTAACAAAAGCTTTAGGTTATGTATGAGTATATTGCAGAGTTTAGCTATATAGATATATTCTAATCATCTTAAGTTACCCAGTGACTTTGGTAAACTGTATAACCAAATTTTGAGAAATAAAGATGGTACAAAAAGCTTGTAAAACATGAAAAGTATAATATTATTTGTTATGGCATTGAACATTTTCAAAGAAGTTTTATTGAAATTATTTTTATTAAATCTTCAGAGCTAAAATGGGTCTCTGCTTCTGATTTTTACGGTTGTCATGTGAAAAGGAATTAGGCTCATTCTGAAGGTCCTCAGAAGGTAGAACTAAGTCAACAGATGAAATCTGTAGGGAATTACATTGAAATTCAAAATTTTTAAAAAGTACTTTTTTATTAGATTGCTATGGGTGCGCTGGTTTGCCTTGTACTGGTGTGTTTTGTGCTGATAGAAATGTCCAATACAGTGGTGAAAAGATGTCAAGTACTCATGGAGTTGCTGGATGAGATGACCTTTTAGATTGCTTTAAATGTTGCACTCTGGGATATACAGTATAGGATTTCTTTAGTCAAGGATAAGGAGGTAACTGATTGTCCTTCAGATCCTAAAGGGAAGTTTATTAGCCTCTCTTCCCCTTCTATAATTTTCAGTGCTACTGGACACATGCCCACTTCAGATGAAGAACAGTTCAGCCATGGGCTACAGCTGCTGCGTGGCTAATGGGAAAGGAGTCTAAGAATGCACACACTCTCTGTGTCTATTTGATGCCAACAGACTGCCTGATTTAAACAAAAATTCAGTCAAGCTGCCTGCTTGGCACTGTGCAAGAACACATCTATGAGCCTCACAAGATTTCTTATTAAAATAAGAGGCTGTTTTCAAACCCTGCAGGTCCAACATTAAAAGTCTTCTTCTCCACTGGGCTGTGCCATATGCCAGTGAACATCGGCATCATGAAATTCATAGCATCCTGGAGCAGCAAAAGATCTCAGAAAAGATCTTACCCAGAATTTCTCAAAATGTGTTCCATGTAAACACTGCCTTGCGAAGTGTTCAGTGGGAACAATGCTTCTGAGATCAAAGAAATTAAGGAAATATTGAATATTCAAGCCTTTCTGGACAATTCACAATGCACATTATTATATTAAATGTTCTCAGAAGTCTAATTGCAATAAACATTGGTAAACATAGATCTTACCAACAAAGTTTTCTTTTTACCCCTTGTGTGTTTTCATTAGCATTCTCTAGAATATACCCTGGAAAAGCAATGATATTTTTATAATAAACACTCACTTTAACATAACAAGAAATTTAGGTCCAGAGAGACAAAGTGACTCATCCAAGGCTGAATATGTTGACATCTGATGGAACTTGGTTTTCCTGTTCCTAATCCAATGTTAATTCCCTGGAGGATGATCATGATAATGTGTTTGACTCTGATGATTTATTTAATCATGCCCAGGTCATTCACCACTAAGACTGAACAGTTCTGGCCATGGCCTTGAATCCAGCAAAACCTTTGCAATAACTGCTTATCACTTGAGCCAATGGTTTGGGGTTATGTTACCTATCACTAAGAGTGTATCAGTCTGATGAGACACATGCTCACAAGTCTGAAATTAGACACAGCCAACAAGTTATCTGCTATGTATTCTACACCACGGCTGTTTCTAACACATGAATTTCCTTTTATTCCATACCTAATGCCTAAGGAATCCTTACTTCCTTACTTAACATGATTAACCTATTTCATGTAGTTTCTCATATCTCACCCCAGCTTAAAAGGAGAGAAATCCAGATGGCATCCAGTTAGTGATCCGGAATGGATATTATCATTCTCAATTCAACAACCCAGGATTCCTTCCCTGGGTGGCTCACCACATACCTATACAGCTCTAAATGAGCATAAACTATGTGGACTAGCCAATATATTTAGGATCCCTCTCCCTGAGTGCAGCCTGACATACAGTGGTGGAAGTAAAAAAAAAAAAAAAAAAAAAAAAAAAAAAAAAGACAGCAGCAGTACAAAGACCTATTTGAAAAATTTTTAAAAAGGAAACAGATCAGACCTTGAGCATTTCTAGATGGTGATCACAAGATAGGCATTGGATGGTGAGTAGTTTCTTGACAATTGACCAGGCCGCATACTTGGTCAATATGGATCCCCAATATCAGCCTCCTGGAATGCTTTTCCAGTATTTTTCAGGGCTAGCTTTTAAAGAGGTGTTGTAGAATGCTTGAGTTTTCCTAACTTAATTTAATTCTCTTTTTTGCCAATTATCAATCACATGAGAATCTGAGAAATAGCTGGCATTTTCTCAGCCTTGGAAACATTTCTTTTGCAACTAGAATAAAATCTTAAAAGTGTGATGTCAAATTTCATTATTTTAGATGCTCGTTGCTAATTAGCAATAGACAAAATCTTGTGATCTAATAACCATTGATTCACAAATCCCAAAGATCACAAGTAACCTAGTTTCTGCTTAATGTCATCAACATTAGAACATAAATAAAACACAGCTGGCTATATAGGAACAACTAGAAACTTGTTTCTCAGATATGTTTTGTTTTTCATACTTATTCAAAAATAATAGATGCATACATTTATGGAGTATAGTGTGACTCCTCAATACATGTATACAATGTGTACTGATCAAATCAGAGTAATTAACCTTTCCCACTCTTTGTCATTACTTTATGACTGAAGCCGCAGAACTCCTTTCTTTTATTTTCTCACACAATATAACATAGGTTACAACTGCAGTCACCTCACTGCTGAATAGCTCTAGAAATTTATTCTTTCTACCAATGGATTCATTATCCATTTTCCAACCTCCTTCTATCATATTCTCTCCCCTCCCAACATCTAGTAATTACTGCTATATATTCATATTTAATTTTTTTCTTAAAAACTAGAAATGTTCCCTTGTATATGAGATTGTTCTTGAGTACAGCCATGCTGTAACACTTCCTACAATGATAGAAATGTTCCTATTCTGTGCTATACAGTAGAATAGACACCAAATTCATGTGACTATTGAGTTGAAGTGTGGCTAGTTGCTCATTGAGGAACTGACTTTAATTTTCTTTTATTTTAATGCATTTAAATTTACATAGCTACATGTAGCTAATGGCTACCATATTGGATAGCACAGCTGTAGACTGTATGCCAATGTTAATTTCCAGTCACAACTATAAACTGTAACTGTTAGCAGAAAGTGTTTTGTTGAGTGAGAAGAGAATTAGAATGTGAAATTGGAGGGTTATCAAACTACAGTTCTTTGTTGTCATTTTTTTTTTTTTTACACAGGCAGAGTGGACAGTGAGAGGACAGTGAGAGAGAGAGAGAGACAGAGAGAAAGGTCTTCCTTTTGCCGTTGGTTCACCCTCCAATGACTGCCGCTGCTGGCGCATCGCACTGATCCGAAGCAAGGAGCCAGGTGCTTCTCCTGGTCTCCTATGGGGTGCAGGGCCCAAGCACTTGGGCCATCCTCCACTGCACTCCCGGGCCATAGCAGAGAGCTGGCCTGAAGAGGGGCAACCGGGACAGAATCCGGCGCCCCAACCGGGACTAGAACCCGGTGTGCCGGCGCCGCAAGGCGGAGGATTAGCCTATTGAGCCACGGCGCGGCTGTTGTCTTTAGCACTAGAAACAGGGTGTATTAGAGAACATTATGCTAACTTTGCAGAACAATAAGAGAAATGATTTTCTGATCTTAGTGTTTGTAAACAGCAGCTATATTCCAGGTATTCACTGACAACTGACAAAATGCAAATCACCTTTTAGAGTGCTGTAACCAAGACCAGTCTGCACATAAAGGTAGATGCTGATTAAAGTCATCTCTGGTTAAATCTACAGTAACAATTCTGGACTCTGTGTATTTTTTTTTGAAGCAGGCTGTATTTTATTATTTCTTGGTATTTTCCAACTAAGATTTTCAAATATAGTGATGGTCCATATTTGTTCTTTATCAAGGCCTCTGACACAATTAAATCTCTTCTTTCAAAGTTTGTTCTCACTTTGGATTCTCTCCATTTTGTAGCATTTTGAGTTCTCTACTATGACTTCCTCCATCAAATTCTAGTTTCACTTCCTAGGAAAATTTTTTTTTCTCTACCTTTTTTGATACATACTCCATCTTCTTTCCTTTTTTGTCTTTTCATTTGTTTTTCATTTCTCTTAGTATTCCCTTCACGTGCCCCCAAACCAAAAGGACTGAAATAGCAAACAACATGTCAACAGCAGCCAACCACATTAAAAAGTTGGCACAAGTCGGGAAATGAGGGGATGCATCAGGCACATGAAGTGTGAACAGTGCTATAGTTTTTCTGCTACTAAGAACTGTTTGACAAAATTCCCATAGCTGATGCACTAGTGAGATGTAAGTGAAATTCCATATAATCAAAGATCACTATGTAACAATTAAAACAAAAAAGCTGAAAGTTCAGTGCAGAACACTATTTATCTTCAGAACAAATTGATCAGAATGGTAGATGGACGTAAAGGATAATTGAAAATGTTTGGAATCCTTAGCCTAGCTTCAGAAAATTTAAAGTCTACAAGTAAAATAAGAGCCAAAAGCCGTTATATCCAATCTAATGTAAACCAATAAATTTTCATACCAACTCTTTGTCCATCCTGGGCTTGAAATAACTCTAATCATAATGAGTGAGTTTGATCACCATCATGCTATTTGTACTAATATTTATAGTATTTAATAAAATATTCTAAATGCATTTTTATTGTGGTATAACACGTGTTCAAAACTTGTCAAAACTCACAATTGTATAGCTTGGTAACAGTTCAAAATGTGAACTTTCACTTGTAATTACCAAGAAATAGATCATTAGCTGCATTCCAGAAATCTGCTTCCCAGGCCACCTCCCAGTCATGACAACCCTGGAGGTAACCACTATTCTAAATTTTGTCACTGTCAATTAGTTATGCTTAGCTTTGACCATTATATAAAATAGAATTATATAATATGTAGTTTTTTGTGCCTGGTTTCTTTTGCCCTCATGTTAATTTTGTGGGAGTAATGTTACTACAAATATTTTGGCAAATTTTTGGTGTTATCTGTTAAAAATGAACATGCGCTCACCCTAGGATCCAGACATTGCACATCTTCCTAGGAATATAACAAACTTAACTGTGTACATATGTCCACTTAAAGGCAAGTTTAAGAATGGTCATAGTAGCACTATTCATAAGAGCTAAATTGAAAACATTCAAATGTCCATCAACAGTAGAATGAATAAATAAATTGTACTATGCCCACACAGTTGAATGAGAATGAATGAACGATTGTTTTACACAACAGTAAGGATGAATCTCATAGTCATTCAATATTTTGAAAACTCTGATTCTTGAAAGATTTTCCATATGTAAGTGGATGCCTGACTCTGGCTGTTTGACTAAATTTAATTAAAGAAAAAATTTAATTTTGTTTCCATACTATAAATATGGTTGCCATTTACTATGCAGAATCAAATTCATTAGGAACATGTTTAATATCAGAGTAACATATTTAAGGGGTAGAATGCATTCATTGACAATGTGTAAGATGAGTGGAAAGTTATCATGACATATAAGAAATACTGAAAGAAACTGGTAAAAAATCAAACAAAGGAAGACTAACTCTGTAGCTTCTTTTCACCCACAAACTCTTTTTCTATTTTAACATCAAATAACATCTAAGGGAAATAGACAATGGCTTCTAACAGAAGGGGAAATTAATACTATTCTGCCCATCTGAAGAAGTTGATTTACTCAGATAATCTCCCTGCCACCTAATTGGCCTTAGAAAAATGATGAAAATATTCTATTTCTCATTCCTGATTACTTATACATCTGTCTCTACATCTGAGATCTGACTGTTTACTACTATTCATTTACATGGCTGAATGGGTCACAGTTCCTTCAAAATAGCCTTTTAGTTCTGGTGCATTATCAATTTACACAGGAATCTGCTGGCAGAATAATTTAAAAACCCACTGTCTTTGGCCTTACAAGATCAATGCACTAGCCTCCATCTTGAGTTTGTCATTTTCCACAGTATCTCTTTAAAATTTATCACACTTCTCTTCAAAAAACCAAATAACGAACAAAACAAAATTTCAAATTGAAATAGACAATGTGACATTTACGCCTACACGTAAAGTGCAAGGATCATGAATAATTTGCCTTCATGTAACTTGAAACAAAACTCAATCATAAAAACCAAGTCTCTGAATGGCACTGTGGCTTCCTGGGTAAATCTTTTGCTACATACACACATGCATGTGCATTTGTTTATGTAATGCAGAATGCATGTATGTGTGTATCTGTATTTATATATTGTTCCATTCTACCTGTTCAACCATCCATCCAGATACACCTGGCACTACTAGAAGATATTATCCCCTTGAGTCATACAGGTGATTCTCCATTTTTGTTTCCACATTAAATAAGCACAGTTCTGATTGTAAGTTGGCTTTCTATGTGGTTTGGGTGTAAGGACAGAATGTCCTGTCACATCACCATAAGACATTACATATTCTGGTACCTTGGTCTATGTGATAGTCACATGACATATTGTAAATAATAATTAATAATGCTTTATTTATTATCTTCTTGCAAATTTCTTTAGTATGTTCAATCTCCTAGAAGCCCACTAAACTGTGTAAATTTACCGAGATCACTTTTCTTTAAATGAAAATTTGGGCACTTACTGCAAGACAAGGAGAATCACTAATAGAAATACTATTCTAGGAGACTTCTCAGCAGTCAGCTGTCTGATCTTCTCTGGCAACACCATAAACACAGCCAGTATCAATTCAAACCTCCACAGTAATTAGAGAGGCCAGCAGGTGCTTCTTGAATGTCCAGAATAACTGCATGAGAAGTGCCCAGTGATGTGAGTTCTTGACTAACTTTGTGTGCTCCCAAAAATGTAGGTGGTCTCCGTGAGAATAAGAGGAACACTTACACTGCACACAGGCCTCAGAGGCACAGCAGCTAGAGACTAAGAGGAGCACACTCCTCCCCAGTGCTCCAATTATTTTTCCACAATTATTTCCTTTTCCTTAAGTCCTTTCAGTCAGTGAGGCTACCTTTATTTATGCACATGTATGTCACAGTAACATGACCTTAGTATCATCCTCACTGAGTCCAGGGTTGAAATATCAAACTGTTTTGATCACTTAAGACACTCAACGTCATCTAATGTTTGGTGGTCGAATGGATGTACTCTGTTAAAAAATATTAAAAATAAAATAGCCTGAGGTAAAAAATTTATATGCTACAAATAATGACTTTTATTTTCACACTTTAATCAAAAAATTTATTTTTGATTTTTTAAGATTTGATTTATTTATTTGAGAGTTAGAGTTACAGACAGTGGGAGGAAGAGGCAAAGAGAAAGGTCTTCCTTCCTTTGGTTCACTCCCCAGCTGGCCTCAATGGCCGGAGTTGTGCTGATCTTAAGCCAGGAGCCAGGGGCTTCTTTCTGGTCTCCCATGTGGGTGCAGGGGCCCAAGCACATGGGCCATCTTCTACTGCTTTCCCAGGCCATAGCAGAGAGCTGGATTGGAAGAAGAGCAGCCGGAAATAGAATGGGTGCTCATATGGGATGCTGGCGCCACAGGCGGAGGATTAACCTGCTGCACCATGGGCGCTGGCCCCAAGTATTATGTTTTAATCACCCATACATGGGAATAAGGATTTAACATTTCTATGTCATTGTAGTTTTTTTATTTATACAAGGTAAACAAATCTCATGTATTTCATATAAACAGATTTAGAATTATAGTGATGCTTCACTCTTCCTCCTGCCCACATCCCAGCCTCCCTGCCCCTTCCTTTCTTATTCTTTCTTTTAATTTTTACAGTGACATATTTTCAGTTTATTTTATAATCATAAGCTTAACCCTCCACTAAGTAAAGAATAGTAAGAAGAAATTTGTATGGCTATTGCAAAACCAACTTATCCAGGTGGATATTTATCAGGTTTCAGTTTTTAAAATGATGGTTGGCTAAATAGTTAACAGGTTGCTAGTGCTAGTTACCTTGATAACAGGATGACTCAACAGAAAGAAATCTAGTACATGACTTAGTTGTAATGTGCATAAATTTAGAATTTATAGAATTTTTCTCCATCCCTCTCACCTTTTTCATCTTTTCCTTCCTTCACTCTCCCTTCCAGAAGTTTTTGCTGGGAGCGTACTATGTGACAGCACTTAGGTAAGAATTAGGGATCCAGAAGTGAATCTTCAACATGTTCGCGTTTTTGGAGCCTGAGATCTAACACAGTAAACCTAACTAAGCCACAGATCAAGTCTGGTGAGGATAAAACTTGCTATTGACTTGTGTAGCAAGGTAGAGTCAAGCTCACTGGGATGGGGATGGGGAGAATAGACAGGAGGGGTATTCTCTCTCTAATCTGCATATGTCATTAATATTCATAGTTACGTCCATCGAGCAGTTTATGAAAAAAAATCACCTTAAAGCATAAAACATAATCACAAATGTATTTATTTACGTACATGACAATAATGCATAATTGAATAACATCATGTTATAATCCTTAAGTGAGTTACAAATGTTTGTTCCTGAGAATTTACTCTATGCTGACAATTCTTACAAAAACATAGTGTTCACATATCAATCAATAGCAGGGATGGTATCACACTTCAAATTTTTTCCTCAGTAACTTCTCCATAAGTGCTGAATATGCCAATGAAATGATATTCCATTAATGTCCACTAAATTGAAGAGGACTTTAATAGGAGCTAGAACAATTTTCTTCCATCCTGATCCTTATAAATGTCTGAAATTCAGAGGTTATGCATGCTCTCACTGCTAAGCCCCAGGAATCTCATGAGTTCTCTCTATAAAATCAGGGACACACTATCAATTTTTAATCAAATTAGAAACCTATATTTTATGTAGAAGGATCTGTATCTGTAGTATATACCTTTTAAGAGCAACATTACATTTTAAGAACAACAAGTCTAAAGTATAATTCAGAAGGTTTACACCTTTGTTCTTGTGGCACATTCCTTGGTAGAAGAGCATGATCCTAGGCCTTGACCCTGCCCACATTACTTCCCAGTACCTCCGTTTCTGGGAAAGTCCAGCCAGCTCTACTTGTGTGGCATGAGAGAGACAAACATTCTTCAGTAGAATGAGTTATGCAACTAACGTATCAGTGATAACTGTGGTTTAAACTAAATTGACCAGCAGCCAAAATCCAAACTGACCAAGTTTCAGTTCCATCTTGGTCTTACTTATTTAATACATCTGACTTTAACTTCCTGCTTTTGAGAATGAAAATTAAAACATTTTTAGTAATGAGCAGGTAAGACCAATGAAAACAAAGTACGTTCATAGAAAGAATTCAGTGAATTATTACTTTCAGACAAGGACACTTCCTTTCCAGATAGGTTATGATGCAAGTTTATCATTTAAAATATATAAGGTGTTTCAAAATTTCTAGGGGAAAAACTTTGTATAAACATGGTATGTAATTATAGGGGCAAATATTCACAAATTTATAGTACAATTCACTAGAGCAACAGAGTATAAACACAAAACACATCTGGAAAAGAAGATAAAGAAGTAAGCATGGGTGGTCAATTTCCCAACCTATATTTTCCCTAATAAATCAGGGGTTGCTTCTGCAGAAAAATAATATATCATCTCTTACATCTTGAAACTGCTAGAATCATTTCATGGAAAAGCATACTAATGCCTAAACCATCTCTGTCAGACTCAGAGCTCTCTGAAACTGCAATGAATGACACCTGTTTGCAAAACAACATTTATTGCTTCCTTGCACACCATGGGCTACCCTCAGCTTCCTAGCCCCTATTCAGTTTAGCCTTTAGATAATCACAGTTCTCAATTGTTTTTGCAGAACATTTTGTCATCTCTTGCTTATTTGTTCCTTTTGAATCCGGCTTCTGCTTTTATCCTTTAGGTCTTTGGTTAAAATAGTCTTAGAAAAATCCTCCTGGGAAATTTATTTAACTCATTGATACAAATAAGATCTGGAATAAAAACACAACAAATCGTTTTACCATTGAGTTTTGTGGATACAAATGAAGTCTCATGTGTAGTAATCATGTAATGTTTTACTTTATCTTGTCATAAGATTCTTTTAAAAGTAACAACTAAATTCATAGGCAAAATGTGTAAATTTAATGGGCCTTAAAAATAAATTTGAGTTTTTCAGCAAAGAAAGTGGTAGCTGATAATCACCAATAAAAAATAACTTTCCCTGACTCTCTCCAGACATACCAATCCCTCTTGGATATTTCTCATTTTTTAAATTGCATTTACAGCATAGGAAAAATGGATGCAATTACTACTTCAGAATTTTATCTGACGCTTCACAAGGACTAAAGAATACACATGATTTTATGCACCTATGTTGTTTGGTTTATTTGTGTGTGCGGGTGCATTCTTCAGAAGAATCAAATAGTTGCTTTTAATCAAATTGTACTGATCCAATTTGTACACAGAAGCTACGAAGAAAGCAGTTCTTACAATATGGAAATGTGCAGCATTTTGAAAATATAAATATTAAAAATAATACTAAATTCCGGGAATTCACTCTGTGTGCATGTACATATGTAAGCCCCTATACACATATATATGAATTAATTAGGGCCATTTCAGATATCAATAATTCTGACCCCTAAACTGGATTCTGTATCTTCCATTTTGGACACACATGGAAAATGTTCTTAAATTGCTTTCTGTTTTTATCATTAAATAGGGAATATACCTAAAAACCACAGAAAAAGCTATTCTTCATGTGTGGTCTGGAATATGTATTGCTTTTTTCTATGGAAGTAAGGAAATTCTATATTTAACCCTTTGTGGTAGAAGATAATGAATAACTCCAAGATCAAATAGTTACTAGGCTTCTTCTAATAATAAAGTATTAATTCTTGGATTTAACATTTGCATGCTTAGTTAGTTTTACTTAATCGTTTGGTCTTTGTAGATTAAAGAAAAGGTAGATGATATGTTAACATATTATTATATATTTCACCCTTAATAAAAAATGCTGATAAGTTCAAGAATTTTTTATTGACCAAAAATGGAGTCCTTACTCTGAAAATATTAACTTTATTTCTGAATCAAAAAATATGAAACACGGTTGTGAGGCAATATGGAAGGCAACTTTAAAAGTAAGCTCAAGAGATTATGACAGTTATTTAGTGGCTATTTGACTCACAGAAACTGGTGCATTGAGATTTAGAAACATTTCTCCCCCTTTGGTAATATTTTGTTTTCTTAAAACAGGTGTGTGTTTTTTACTAACATTTTAAATAAATTCACTATACATCCAAACCAAGAGAAAGAAAAACAAAGTGTGGGTTTTCCAACACTGCTGTATGCTTAGGTCTCTCTTTGTCTCTGTCTCTCTGCTTTCAAGAAGAAAAAAAAAAAAAAAGGAACAAGAATGAAAGAAAAAGTTACCCAGCAGAAAATATGTTAGCAAGGAAGAAAGATGTATAGTGCATTTAAAAAGAGTTAAAGAAATGATAGTCCAACTGGCTAGTTTTAAGCAGTCTAAGTCCCTTAAGACTTAAGGATGAGAGGAGCCTTTCTTTGGAAAAGGACACTAACTTGGTTTGGGGTGAATGGAACCCTAAGCTTTTGTTACTGAAAGCGGAAGTAGGGGCTGAGAGTTATTGAGAAGCAGGGTCAGGAGGAACTAATACTGAATCCCACATTCCAAGGAAAATTTTGCTAAATCTGAATGTGCCAGTTTGTGTGAATGGAATATCTACTAAGTGTCTGTCATAATACATGCAATACATGTATTACCTTTAAGGCTGAGTTATCTACCTGGGAGAAGATATTGAAAATCATAAAACTTCAGATTGTGAGAGAAACCAAAATAATTCCAGGTGATGAGACTTTGCCAGAGATTGGGAAAAAAATGACCTGACAAGAGTCTGTGGAGTTATGCCGAAGCCAGATTGGGCAAACTCAAGGTTAAGACTTTTGATTTCATTCTGGGTGCAATTATGAGCTCTTGAAGGAATTAAAATGGGGAAATAGTGTGCTTTCAGTTTTGTTTTAAAAAGATGATATTGAAGTCTCTGCGGAGGGTGGATTGCAGAGAAGAAAAGGAGAAGAATGGAAGAGCAGGAATAGTTTAAAGGCTGTCACAGAGCCCTAATGAGAAATGGTGCTGCTTTGTGTGTGCTCTTGGAAGTGACACACATACATGGAGACAGATGGACAGATATATAGGGTTTTCAGCTATATTTTGAAGGAACCTTGTGTAAGACTAGCTGAAGCATTGGAAAAGGGACATGCAGGAAAAAGAAAACAAGTGCTCCATTTTTAATATATTAAAGAAGAATTATTATAAGATATTTTATGAGGCAATTTGGTCTTCTGTAGCAAATTTAGCAAAAAACCCTAAATTTAAGTGTTTTATCAAAATAAAACTCCTTTTCTCACACATGCAACAGCCCACCATATGTTTTTCTGGCCACTTTCTCTTCAGAGGCTTTTTTCCTGGCAGAGACACAGAGACCCAGGATCTTGACTTGTGCTGTCTTTAGCTTGTTGTCGCTTTTTTTGTTGCTACTTATTTGCTTGTTTGCCATTCTGCCTGCTAATGAATCAGTAGAGTACAAGCAATCATGCAAGTCTGTGCGGGGGGGATTCCATAGGTCAGTTCAAGGCAATGGCTTATACAGTATCTTCCATACCACATTGACCAACTGCAATCATCTGGCCCAGTCTAATCATAAGAGGAACTGGGAAATGTAGTCTAACGATAAGGAAGATATAATATTATTTCCATTTCATTCGATGGGGCTGAAAGTCTCCCTAACCCTCAGAAGAAACAAATGTCCATTGAGTCCCAATTCCAGGGGTCAAACTTAAGAATTTTTTGAGGATCACAGGGACAAATACCTCTTCCTACCTACAAAAGGCTGTGTAATTGAAATGTTAAAAGGAGGTATAGATATCTGAAAAAGTTGTGAAAGAAAATAACAGACAATATCACAGAAAGTAATCAATTACTGTATAAATGATGTGGGCAAGGTATTATCTATTCAAGGGAGGAAAACTCATCACAAGATTGAGTTAAGGAGATTTCCTAATTAGGAAGAATATTAGGTGGGTCACAATATGTAAACATTGGACAGGAAAAAACCAGAAACAATTTTTATTTTTTCTTTTGTATTTTTTCTTTTTATGATTTATTTTATTTATTTGAAAGAGAGAGAGAGAGGGAGACACACACCCACAGAGAGAGAGAGAGAGAGAGAGAATCTTCCATCTGCTGGTTCACTCACCCAAATCCCTGCAATGGCAGGGGTTGGGCCAAGCCAAAACTAGGAGCCAGGAATTCCATCTGTCTGGGTCTTCCAAGGGGGTGGCAAGGGACCAAGTACTTGGGCCACTTTCCAATGCTTCTCCAGATGCAATATCAGGGAAGTATATCTGAAGCAGAGCAGCCAGTCAGAACTTGAACTAGCACCAGTGTTACAAGCAGGGGCTTAATCCACTAAACTACAATGTCATTCCCCAAAAACATTTTTTAAGACATGGGGAATTGTATAATCCAAAATAAATTTATTTTTCAATTTAAAGTAATTTCATTGTTGTCGTGGTTAGCACTCCTTTAGAAACAATAGATTTAAATAAGTTTAGTAATTGCTTTGTAACCATACTGAAAATGTGTATTTGGCTTCGTGTCATTTTTCTCTGTCCAAAGAGGCTTACCTAGACAGGCACAGTCACAACAGTGACAGAAAAGTGAACTCATTTGCATACTGGGTTCAAATCTGTGATTCACATTCCTTGGTATCAGCTGTGCGCACTGCACAACCAGAGAAAGAGATGTGAGGGTTGCCAAGGGTTTCCAGGCAATGTCCAGTAGTCCAAGGAGAGTTTCTGCATGTTCTGTATGTGTGAAGACATGACTGTGTGAGGATCAGGAGAAATATTAGGCAATGAGCAACAGGAACAGAGTCAAGGAGTAGGGGCAAGGAATCATTTGTCTTTTTACATATAGGAAGAACTTACTGCTATTGCTGTGTACGCAAAGAGGTTCTGACTCTCAGTCAAACTAGGAAGATAGGGCTAGACATAAAAAAGAACCATCATGGTTCACCGCATGAAGACTGCCTTTGGCTATATGTGAAATTGATTGAAGATGATGATAATGTTAACAATGATAATACATTTATACTTTCTTAGTACCTTTGATGCTACATTTCCAAAGATGTTACAAACATTAATTCATTAAGCCCTTCAGCTTCCTGTAAGGTAGCTATTACCTGTATTGTGCAAATAATTACTAAAGCAAACAAAGTTACATGGACAAACTGGAGTTATAATGGAAACCAAAGCCTGGGAAACAGAGACTTATATTTCTGCCACAAAGTTGTCTCACTGATGTCTTAAACCTCTGTCCTTTTTCTTTGTAAAGAGAAGCTGACAGTTTGCAAAGCAGAAAATGGATTTTGAGTGCAAGGCAGAAATCTGAAGTCCAGGGCTATGCACAGGAATGGAGTCGGGATTTCTCAAAGAACCAATGGTACAATGCAGACATGTGCCTGACACATTGATGCTCATAGCCATTGCTAAGATTGCCTTCTGCTGAGTTCACTTCCTGTGCAGGTGCTTCTTCTCATTTGGAGAAGCTGCCGGCAGCCAGCTGGTAGCATGCCAGCCTTCTTTACAGGATACAGATTTTGACAGCTAACAGTAGAGTTATTTACTTAGATTCCTCAGTATCTAACACAGTGCCTGGCATATCATAGATAGAATAAATTGATATGTTATAATAAATGCTTCAAATAAATAGATGCATATGTAAACAGAGCTGGAAGTATGAAAAACCACTGTAAAGTGAAATAATCCCAAAAAGCAATGTAATTAAAAGGAAAGGAACTTTAATTTAGAAACTTAAAGCTTAAACAGTAATAGTAAACAGTGACCTGGAAAGATAAACTTTCAGTTTCTCTGACAATTATTACTCCTCTGTCTCTTCAGATTATGCATCTGTGAAATGTAAGCAACGATACCAGCCTCAGAGAGTTGATGCAAGGGCCAAAATAGGTAATATGTTCAGATGACCTATCATTAGGCCATGCTAAGTCCATGGTACATGTTTGTGTTTACTCCTCCTTTTAAAAGCAATAGTATTGGTGGTTGTGGGGAGCAACTCAGACTAGACTGTTACTGGAATTAAGACTTATTCTATGCATCTGCTCTCCCACAATATGGCGCTGGGAGAGGAGGAAACAGCTTCTACACAGCTGCCTCCAGTTCAACCAATAAACAGCAGGAGCTGCTCCTGATTGGAGGAGAGCAGCGTACTCAGCGTGTGGGTAGCAGAGTTGGGATTGGTGGAAGAGGACTATAAAGGAGGAGAGAGACAACATGCACCAGGAACACCTGAGGAACATCTGAGCAGCCCCCGAGAGAGCCGGCCGGCGGTGTGCTGCTCCCCCGCAGAAGTGGGGAAAGTGGCAGGGGGAACCGCCCTTCCACGGAGGTGGAAGGACGGCAGCCAACCCGGGAAGAATGGCAGCCAACCCGGGAAGAACCAGCAGCCAACCCTGGAAGAACCAGCAGCAAACCCGGAAAGGGCCGAGCAGACAAAAGAACAGCGCAGGGTCCTGTGTCGTTCCTCCGCGAAGAGGGGGAGCGACAGTGGTGGCACTGTGGCATAGTGGGTAAAGCAGCCGCCTGCAGTGCTGGCATCCCATATGGGCGCTGATTCAAGTTCCGACCGCTCCACTTATGATCCAGCTCTCTGTGACTTGGGCCCCTGCACCCATGTTGCAGACCTGGAAGAAGCTCCTGGCTCCTGGCTTCAGATCAGTGCCAACTCTGGCTGTTGCAGCCAGTTGGGGGGTGAACCAGCAGATGGAAGACCTCTCTCTGCCTCTCATTCTCTCTGTTTAACTCTGACTTTCAAATTAATAAATAAATCTTTTTTTAAAAAGCAATAGAATTAATAAATCTTGTGTAATTCTTAAATATTAAGAGGTCATCTTTTTGCCTTTATGTAGAATATGCTATTTTCACATGGCAAATCTTTCATCATGAAAGTAAAAGGAGGGAAATATTGAATAACTTCATTCCCTGATGTTATATGAAACAGTTAAGATTAAAGTACAACTGAAATTCTGTCTAGGCATCACAGTTTTGGGAAACTTTAGATAAATGAGAAAGCTAGTGATTAGTTAGTTTATCAAATACAAATAGCTACCAACTAATTAAGGATCTCACATGTTAAAAATGTAACTGATGGGCTATTCAGATGAACTAAATTAAATACAGGAATATGAAACCTATTTTATCCAATCCTTCAGGGTCAATATTTTAGGATTTGAAAACAATATTGAAAGAAATTAGCTGGAGGAGAGGGTAGGCAGGAAAGAGGAGAAAGAGTAGGATGGGATTGGTTAAAGTGTATGGTCAGGTGCTCAGGTTGGGCGGGGGCCAGGCAGGTGAAAACAAAAAAGATAACATGAAGTACACGCCCACTCCACTCATTAAAACTGAGTTTATCTTATAGATGCCTGCACTGAAGATCACAGCTATAGAAGGTGAGAAATGGATCCTAATTATGACTTGCATAAGCCTGCTCCATATGAATAATATTTAAAATCTAATTTTTCTATTTCCTGATGTTTTAAAGATAAATGTATATAGAATCACAAAGACAGTGTTTTCTTGAACCCTCTAGAAAATTCCACTTGAGATAATAGTTTTATTTTTAGTTTATATTGAGCTAGGTGTTCTTAGTTCTTTCCTTGGCTGTTAAGTGCTCAAGTGGACAAGGTGTTTATCAAAGGCTAATGAAGAATAAACAGTGGAGGACAGGAGAAGTGGAGAAAGGTCTCTGGAAAATTTAGTATAAGAATATAGAAGACAGATTTATATGATGCTTGATAGTGCTAGTTCTACAAAAAAAAATAAAATAAAAAAGGAAAATAAAATAGAGTTGGGGTTACACCTTCAATTGCTAGAAGGTAAATTAGTTATCTTTAATAGTTGTTGATTGACACTTAAATCTATCTTTGGATTTTACACAAATACAATGTGAAATCACTTTTAAAAGTTGAGCCAGACACCATGTTTTAGTATGTTTGGCTCTATTAAACACTTTGGAAAAAAGCAATAAAAACTTAGTCTTAAGTGGTAGACAGACACAATTCTATCATCTGCCATTGCCATTAAGACACACCAACATGGAACTGAGAGAAGGGAATGTTAAAATAGAGCAATTATGTTTTTGATACATCATCAATGTATCCAATGTTTTTATAGCATAAACTGTTTTATTTTTCTTGCATGAAGTGGTAATATTTTATTAGTATGTCTGTCAGATAAAATATGGGCTTGTTAATAGTTAAGCATGAAGGAAATAAAGACAATTTGGGCCAGAAAACCAAGCAAATGTGGTCTTTTCTGGAAGCCAAATAGGCCCACACACCCATGGCCTGCATTAGTTCTGTTGGTTAGTATGATTCAAATTCTGTTTTAAAAGTTTAGAATTGCAACTTAATTGAGACTTGTAACTCTTCCCATTACACATACACTGTGTGAGGGTGGATCTAAAGGCAACATCAATTAATTAAAAATGCCTGCAGGTCTGTTCTCATTTTCCTCCTTCTCTCACCTTTGTGATGATTGATATTTATCACTGAGTACCAAATACAAAAATCTGACCTTTATAAATGTACTTTGGCCCCACAGATTAGATCCAAAAAAGGATTTCATTTAAAACTTTAACAGCAATGAACTTTATTTTGGAAAGTGTACAAAATTCATTTTTTAAAAAGTGAATAAAAAAGAAACTGAATTGAAGAAAAACACAGAGAATATAGAATAAGCTCAACAATTAAATGTTACACATTCTTTTAAAAAATCACTAAAAGTATTGTTTAAAATAGCATGCTAAATTTTTCTGTAACGTTTTTAAATGCCTTCCCAAGTCACCAGCATGCACACATTTATAATAATTCTTACCAGAGACAGAGCAAGTATGAACGCATTTCATATTGTTCATGGAATTTGGGACAGGTGTTTGGTGCAGCAGTTAAGATGTCTCTTGAGATGTTTGCATTCCTTATTAGAAGTGCTTGATTCAAGCACTAGCATCTCTGCCTCCAATCCAGTTTTCTGCTAATGTGTACCCTTGGAGGCAGCCAATGACAGCACAAGGACTTGGCTCCCTTTCATCTATGTGGGAGACCCAGATGCAGGTCCAGCCTCCTGGCTTTGGCGTTTATAGATATCTGGAGAATGAACTACCATAAAGAAAATCTTTATCTGACTGTCTGTCACTGTCCCTTTGCCTTTCAAATAAAGTGAAAATAAATTTTAAAATTTTAAAAAGTTGTTCGTGGAATTCAAATATAATGTGCATTTTCCATGAAATATTTTGAAGATCTCTTGTACTTACAAATCATATAATTGCTCATGACCTAGAGATATTACTAAAGCCATTCAATAACTAACTAAAATATCAACAAGTCTGTTAGAAATGAAGACATTAATATATCAGGACAATAAATTAAATAATGCCCATAATGGATGGACTGATGAGACAATTGTTTGGGGGGAACTTTGTTTTAGTGACTTTTAAGCAATTTTGATATCAATGTCTTAAAGCTCATCGATAGTCCTAAATAACTTCTGTCTATCAAATGCTTTGCAATTGTGACTTTTTCTACAGTGGATGATATTTAATATAGACTAGGGGTGAGTTTGCTTTGATACATTTTGAAATGGTTTCAAACTTTTCCTAGATTCTATTAAATATGATTACATATGATTTCCATGCAAAATGTGTAAATCTGTTCAAGAGAAAAATGTCTTTGGCAGAAAATAGAGAATAGCAAGAAAGCTTTCATAAACTACTTGCTAAGCTTGATGTGCTGCATCCAATCTATTCATTTTTTAATGAATTGGAATAAGAAATTTAAGATGTACAAATGATGAAATATAGTCTGTACCCCAGCAAGTATAATTAAATTGTTTCAACCCAGAAAATATATATAAGGATATGGATAGTTTCTTTGATTTGAAACCTAAATTCATTCTATCATTACTCTTACAAGAAATTCATGCCATGATCTCAAGAGACAAGTTGACTCAGTGCTTCCTTTGGTGATGTCTTGACGTTCAAGGCCTTTTTTTTTTTATCTTATCTGTGAAAGGTGTTTCTATTACTATACATCTCCAAATTCCCTTGCATTTTGAAATGCCATGATTTAAGTAGATTATTGGGAGAACAAAAAATCATGTTTTAATAAGGGCTTAGAATTTTTTATGCAGATGGTTGACTGACAAAAATAGTGTTTCAAAGAAAAGAAACCATATAATCTATAATGAGACAAAGATCAGCATGATGTTACTACAAAGTGATTAATTACCACCAAAATTATTTTATTGACTGCATTGGGAATGCCTTTTGCAACTATGTCCACTTTTTCTTCTAAATTTTTCATTTCTTGAATGCCCAGCTTGCACTAATTTCCCTTGCTCCCAAGGTGGTGGAAAAGTAGAACAACCTCTATTTACTCTCACTTACATAATTTGGGGGCAGAGTCAAAAAAGAAGAAGTGGGGTCATACTCCCTCCCAGTAAGATGTTCTGTTGTCACTGGTTTGTTGATCCCATTGTCCCCATCCTGAACCCACAGTCTCTACATAAGTCTATATGAAAGGGGACGCTACAGTGATGTTGGGAGATGGTCACATCCCTTTCTCACAAATGTCCTGACTTGTTTGTTTTTCCTCAATTCTGAATGTGGTATGTTCCTTTCATTGAAAAAGTTAGGTCTCAAAACCAGCACAATATAAGATGAACAGAGGTTACATTTTTCATATGTTAGCTGTTCTAAAACACTATACAATGAGAAAACCTTGGACATTCAGGCCTTTAAAAAGAGGAGCTCAGAAGGAAAAGAAGAGATGTGTCCTAGTTTCCAGATGTTTCTCTATCACCCCAGTTGAGAGCCACTGTCTTAGATTTGTATTTATTATTAATTAATGAATTTCTACATCCCCGTAAAGCTATAACATTTCTAAGAATCCAACAAAGTTGAAGTAAACACATCATACTAACAAGCACCAACAATTGCTATTGCATTGGTTTAGCAAAGACTACAAGAGCACCCTGATGTCTGAATATTTATTTCTGGCTTATTTTGGCCTAACAATAAGCTAACACTTCATTGCTCAGCTGTTGGGCATTCCCAATGGGGTATCTATAGCCTGATCTGTTCTGCATCTTCCTTGACCCAAAACTTCTGCTTCCATCAGGCACATAGTATAGTAGTTAGAGACACAAGGAAAGCTAGTTTTTCCTAGTGATATAAAAATAATTATTAAATATTTACTGTGTGTGGTGTTCTCTGAATGGTATGTATATATTCTCTCCAAAACCTATATAGAAGCTTATGTATAGAAACTGGGAGAAACGTGAACTAGAAGCCCTTTTTGTCCTGTCTTCTCAACTCTGCATTTCTAATATTACTTTAAATGTGATCCACTCTCCTATTTCCAAGGAAAGTATGAAGAAGAGGTCAGCTTTCAAATTTTCCTCACAATATATGCCACGCAAATGTCCTTCAGTTTTCTAACAGCAGAAAATATTCATTACATTTTGTTTGCAGCTAGTAAGGTGGAGAAATACTATTTTGGCTTTTCTAAAGGAGAAAAGGCTTCTGGAACAATGCTAGCAAGTGTTTGAATAATTATGATCGCACACACATCAAGTTAAGCATTCTTAGAAATGCATTACAGTGTTTTCGATTTTTCACTGAGTAGAGAAAATAAGGAACAGATTATTTACTTATTTATTTATTCACTTATGTTTAGTTTTACTGAAGACATTGTATAAATCATGAGGTGGTGCACTTCACCACATGAGTTGAGCTGGACAGGCGCCATTCCTTGGCTCCATGAAAGCACCAGCTCTCCTTTGAATTAAAGAACAGCTTTTGGCCCATGAGAATATCTGGGGCTCAACATTTTGGAAACAGCTAAGGTCCCTTTTGAAATGCTCTCCCTTTGGTGGCATAGGAGTGTGCTCACAATTTAAAGGGGTTTGATACTGGCCCAAGGCATTGGCTTAGAACTCCAGCACTGGGGGAGATCAGTGGGAGCCTCGAGAAATATCCACTAGAGGCTCTACGGAATCCTTCAGTAGGGATTGGGGGGCCCAGAATGTGCATTTTCGACATTTTTTTCTGGTCCATATGGTGTTTCCTAGGGTAAATGAGCATCTTGTGTTGATGTTTGCTAGCATTTGGCTAGAGTAGTGATGGAGGAAACGGGGCCTCCCAGAGAAGGCAGGGGCTTGAGGACACCTGCAGAGGAGCCCGGACAAATCAGATTCTATGAAAAAAGTGCTAATTGCTAAGTTTTGACAGTGGTTTTGAAGCCACAGAATGTAGAAATTATCAGAACTTGTCTGACAGTCATGATGAAATCTGTCTCATAAACATAGAATTGGCAATAGTCTAATCTATCAGAGAGGGGCTCCCTTAACAGTGCTCTGTCAATTCAATCAGGGGGGCCTGACTCAAAACTGCAACTTGCTGATCTGTGCAGAGAAGGGAGTAGAAGAAAAGGCGGGTGAAGTGGGCACACAAACAAGCAGGTGTGTATTTATCTTCAGCAAGGATATTTCCTTCCTGAGTCATTTAGGAGGCTTGAAGATGGAGAAAGATATTATTCATTATACATAATTACCTGAATGTTTTTAATTGCAAATCATTATGGAGAGATAGCCCTATATTTTCTTAGACCATGGGGCACTTAAGAAATCATGTTGCTCCTTTCTCTGATCTTTTGATGCATATGATAAATATAATTTGGATGAGACTCTGAAGGCTTTGAGATATGTAAAACTGTTACATTACCAACAAAATCGGATTTCGTTGGTTTATACTTGTTCACTATTTTTTTAACTTTTATTTAATGAATATAAATTTCCAAAGTACAGCTTATAGATTACAATGGCTTCCCCCCATAACGTCCCTCCCACCCGCAACCCTCCCCTTTCCTACTCTCTCTCCCCTTCCATTCACATCAAGATTCATTTTCGATTCTCTTTATATACAGAAGATCAGTTTAGCCTACATTAAGTAAAGATTTCAACAGTTTGCTCCCACACTTGGTGCTCCAAGCCTGATATTTCCAAGAACCCGCATGCAGCACAGTTCACTAACCTTTCCTCCTGATGTAGACTCAGTATACTACCTGCTAAGCTAAGCCTGGATCTTTTGCATCCAGCTCTGTCCACTATCTTTGTTGCTGTCTTTACTCATGGCACAAAGTCTCTCCACTGTGATGGTGCCTCTACAGCCTTCTCATTGCCATAGCTGTTGGACTCTGACTCAGTGGGTACAGAGGGCCATTCCTGTCTTAGAAGCTCAGAAAATGTCAAAATTGAGCTATGAAAGGCCCTCAGAATTGGTGGGTCCTCAGTCCCTTTTCATGCTACAAAAAAAAAAAAAAAAAAAAAAAAAAAAAAGGCCAGTGCCGCGGCTCACTAGGCTAATCCTCCGCCTAGCGGCGCCGGCACACCGGGTTCTAGTCCTGGTTGGGGTGCCGGATTCTGTCCCGGTTGCCCCTCTTCCAGGCCAGCCCTCTGCTGTGGCCAGGGAGTGCAGTGGAGGATGGCCCAGGTGCTTGGGCCCTGCACCCCATGGGAGACCAGGAAAAGCACCTGGCTCCTGGCTCCTGCCATCGGATCAGCGCGGTGCGCCGGCCGCAGCGCACCGGCCGCGGCGGCCATTGGAGGGTGAACCAACGGCAAAAAGGAAGACCTCTCTCTCTGTCTCTCTCTCTCACTGTCCACTCTGCCTGTCAAAAAAAAAAAAAAAAAGTGTGATATTGCATTCCCAATCACTTGTGAAAGAATTCTTTCCATTCTATTTAACCTTTATTTTTGCTCAGGAATCCATGGGACTTCATTTGGTGGTCAAAAACAACAGCAACAACAACAACTACAGCCACTGCACTCCGCATTCACTGTGAACTCAGTCTCCCTTTGGGAGAGGCTTCTTCTAGATAAATCTCCCTCAGGGAACTGGGGGGTCCTCATACAAATAGACTCATGGTCAGGTACTTACCAGGATCCCATACAGAGAAAAGTAACAGATTGGGGTTCCAACAGGAACTCCAACTCCAAGGTATCAATTGTACTTAGAGGATATTTTAATCCATTTTGTTTACAAAATAGAACCAAAGAATGGACTGTAATGTATAGAAGCAAAAATCTATATTATCTACAATAAGAGAATGAGACAGTTAAACTTTCAAATCTTGTTTTATTTTTATTAAGTCTTAATTAGTGTTCAATTTTTTTTTTCACATTTACTAGTAGTATAATATTTCTTTCCAATAAAATAGGCTAATTATTGTTAACTAGATGAGTTTGGAACTTCTAGCTGATGAAATTTATCTGCATTTTTTAAGATTTATTTATTTTTTTGAAAGGCAAATTTAGAGAGACAGAGAGAGAGGGAGAGACAGAGAAAGAGAAGATATGTATTCCATCTTCTGGCTCACTCCCCAAATAGCCTCACTAGCCAGAACTGGCCCAGACTGAAGCCAGGATCCAGGAGCTTCCTCTGGGTCTCCCTTCTGGATACACAGGCCCAAGCATTTAGGCCATCCTCCACTGACTTCCCAGGCACACCAGCAGGGGGTTGAATCAGAAGTGAAGTAGCCAGGACTTGAACTGGTGCCCATACGGAATGCTGGTGTAACAGGCAGTGGCTTTACCCATTGCACCAAAGAGTCAGCCCCTGAATTTCTTTTTTAATATTGATTAATTTGAGTTATCAAAGATTGAATGTGTCAAAAATTAATTAGTATTGTGGGCTACTTTTGTCTTAATTATGTAGCTGAGTATATAAATTTCAAAATCTGACATTGTAAGATATACAGTATTATCCATAGATTATAAGATAATAGAAGTTTAAATAAAGGAATTTTTATCTTTCAGTAATTTCTGGCTCAATAACTGAATCTTTCAGTAACTTCTGAACCACTGCTGAATAAATTAGGGTTAGCTGAGTTTTAGAATATGTACTACATTCTGCTTTCTTAGAAACTGGCAGTACATATGCATTAAACATAGCAAATATATATCAAGTGACATCATTTAACAACACAGTAACTACTCACAAAATATGACACTTTTCTGTGGCCTACTTATCCTATCACAAATGTCCTGATGGAGGTAACCAAAACTTTCTTGCATGTTGACATGACAAACCAATGGTTATGAATATTATACTATTATATTTTTAATGATCTGTGATTATTTTAAAATTTACTATATAGGCATCTTTCCATTTGATTACTGTTTATAGCCCTTGCTTGTATTCTTGCTGAACTAGGGTCTTTTTTCTTGTTGATCTCTTAATTTAATGGAACATTAAGCCCTTGATTATAGTGTTAATTTAAAATACATTATCTCAAAAATTAAAAAAAAGAAAGAAAAGGAAGAAAGAGAAAAAGGAAAGGGAAGGGAAGAAAAGGAAAAGAAGAAAAGAAGAAGGAGAAGGTGTGGGAAGGAGGAAAAGAATTTCAAAATATTTGTCTAAAAACTACATTGAATATGTTCTCTTGGTATTAATATTCCCTTAACATGCAAAACAATAAAGTATCAGGGAAAAAAAGAATGCTGCTTGAAACACCCTCATGTACATCAGAATACCCGGGTTTGAGTCTCAACTCCATTCCTTATTCCATTTCTAATGTGCACCCTGAGAGGCAGCAGGTGATGGCTCCAGTAGTTAGGTCTCTGCCATCAACATGGGAAGCCCAGATTGGGTTCCCAGAACTTGTCTTCAGCCTGGACCACCATTGACTTGTCAGCATTTGGGACATGAATCAGCAAATGTTAGAGCTCTCTGTCTCTCTCCATGTCTCTCTTTAAAGTAAATAAATGTTTTTGTTTTAAAAACTAGATCAATCATTTCTATTTTCAATTTTGTTTGCATAATACCACAATAAGAATAAGTGGCAGCCTTGTCTTCTGTTACAGGAGTTTTTGCTCTCCATCTAAACTAGTTTCTTCTTCTTTTCTTTTTTTTTTTTTTTTTACAGGCAGAGTGGACAGTGAGAAAGACAGAGAGAAAGGTCTTCCTTTTGCTGTTGGTTCACCCTCCAATGGCCTCCACAGCTGGCGCGCTGCGCTGATCCAAAGACAGGAGACAGGTGCTTCTCCTGGTTTCCCATGGGGTGCAGGGCCCAAGCACTTGGGCCATCCTCCACTGCACTCCCAGGCCACAGCAGAGAGCTGGCCTGGAAGAGGGGCAACCGGGACAGAATCCGGCGCCCAGACCAGGACTAGAACCCGGTGTGCTGGCTCCGTTAGGTGGAGGATTAGCCTATTGAGCCGTGGCACCGGCCTAAACTAGTTTCAACCACAAAGAGTGCAGAGAACTTGAAAGTATTTATTGTCTCATTAAAGTGAAAACTACTCAGGTCAAGTGCGTCTCACACACACCTAGATTCAGGTATCTTTCAAGTCTTTATTCCAGGCCTATTTAGAGAGAGAAGTGACATCCCTGCTTTTTCCGACATACATGGCCTCAGCACCCAGGAGTCCTGTGTATTGGGTCATTCTCAATTGAAAATGTACTGAGATGGCTGACAGTAGTTATAGATCTCAAAAATTCTATATCGCCTTGCATTCTCTTCTAGCGTCTTCAAAGACATACATCCTAAATGGACTACACAGTCAAGGCCATGATATTGGTTAAGTCTATTGGGAGTGGGGACATGGCTGTTTGGAAAGGTTAAGAGGTTTTTCTGGGATGCTACCAACTGTATTTTTGGTTAAAAGATGAAAATTCTTCCAAATCATATTTGTAATTGTAATGCACTTATATTTGGAGTACATATTTCAATAAAAGCTTTACTTACAATCTTATAATCTTATAGTATTATTAAAATAGTATAGGACATAATCCTCCCTCACACCTGACAGTTTCTTATCTATGGAGATTTTACTAGTGGGTGTAGCCTTCTTGATCTCTATCTTTTTCTAACATTGAGTCTGAAGAAAAGACTTGCTAAATCATGAGTTTGGAAGAGAGGCTATTTTGATGAATGTCCCTTGAACAAAGAAAGCATGATTTCTATGTGCAGATATTATCTATGTCCCTAGGATAGTGACTTAATAAAATCAAGAAATTTACCAGTGCATATATATCATCTAGGAAGGCCAAGGGAAAGAAATCAAAGTCAGGGATATGAGAGCTGACCTCAAAGCCTCAGGACATTGCATTCTGTAAACCTCAACCAAGTTTAGCTGACTCTGTTCCATAGACCAAAGAAAGGCCCACAGCAGTTTTTGTAAATAACGTTTTACTGGAATACAGCCATGCTTATCATTTATATACTGGCTATGGCTTCTTTTGCCATAATGGCAGAGTTGAGTACTAGTGACTAAGTCCATATGTCCTGGAAAGCTGAAAATATTTATTATCTGGCCCTTTATAGAAAACATTTACTGACCCCTGAAATAAACAATCAACATGGACCTAACTAGTTATTTATTGATTCTTGCTAACTGATTCCTTCACTAGATCTTTGTGGAGCATATAGTGTTATGCCAGGCAGTTTGCTAAGCACTGAGATTAGGGAATGAACAAGGCTGAGCTTTCCACAATTATGGAGTTTACCAACAATTGGGTCACACTGAGCAATAGTTAAACATGTTCAGTGCCAATTTTCCCTCAAGTCCCATTTACATGAATTTAAAATATTGTCTCATGGCTTCAAATAAATAACTCAAACCTCAAAATAAAGGTTTGCTTTTAACTTTTCAAAAAATTTCAATCTTGAGAAAAGTACCTGAGATAAAGAACCAGTGAAATAGGTTTGCACCACTTACTTTTCAGCATTAAAAAAGAGAGTATTTTATTGACTCTTGTGGTTTTGTAATCAGGAAAATTCTTGGGGGAAAAATCTGCAAACTTTTGGTCAGCACATCCTGGAAATTAAGTGGTTAACCATATTTTAGTCCCTTGCTTGTTAGAGGAACAAGTTAGACCTTAATCAATTTGCTTTTCAAATGTCACTCTTTTTAATGAAACACAGGGTTACAAAGTTCTCATTCTCCAAATCAAATCAAGCTGAAAAAAAGTTTTCGGGTCACTTAACACATGCTTCCGGTCTACATCATGACATTCTGTTGGGGGAAAGGAGTTGTTCAAAGAAGGGATTTAGCCATTAATATGTTCAAATGTTCTAAAGTTTGCAATGTAGCCATCTGAAGGATTATTTTGGCTTTATTCCTTTTCCCCCTATACAGTTGTGAGAGGAAAGAATTTTGGAAACATCTGTACTTTTGTGCCTGAATTACAAACTTTAAATGATCCCACCACGAATGTGTGGGAAAGGATGCTACAGCTGCCACAGTATCCTCCTCTACAGTGTTTTCTGTTGGCTCAAAGCACATTGCAGTGAACCCAGCCTGTAACGGAGGATACTTGTCTTCAATATTCACTCTTTACATTGCATTCTTTGTTCCGAAGCTGCATTTCAAACTCTTAGAAAACGTTGATGTTGCTTCCATGACTGTTGGACGATCCTGGGAAAACTTGGACTCTCATATTTGAAGACTCAATTCCTGTAGATATGTGGGGGATGGACGTGGGGAGTGGAACAGTGCCAAGATGGAGAATGCTTTCAACACAAGGGGGTTCTTTCCTTGACTATAGAAAACATTGCCCTTAGGCTGTTTCAAGTAAAATTTAAGCTTAACTAATTTTGTCTGCCTGCTAATCACTTAAAGATCTGTGACAAGAGATGTCTTTGCAGATTCTGATGGTAGGGAAGTTCAGAAATGTCACCCTAAGGTCTTAAACATTCTTCCATTTCAATAAGAAATTTTTTTAGGATATATATACTACACCATTAAGCCTTAAGTGACTTTAGTAGGAAGTGGAAATTATTACGAATTGGATAGAAGAGGCAAGAGCTTTGCAAAGCTTCTTAACCCATTTGACTTTTTAAGCTAATGTAAAATGTCAGGTATAGATTATGTATAGGTTCCTGTATAAAATAGTTTTATGTCACACAAACAAATCAGAAGCCGAAGCATCCTGGCACCTAGCTTTGCTTCAAGGGAACCAGCGGTGCTTTTCTCTGTGAAGCTGATGCTGCTCAAGGCTGAAGTTACTGTGTAAACAAACCAATGGCTTGAAAGGAACCACCCCAGTTTTTTAATTCCTCTTAGAATTAAATTTGCATCATAATTTATCTTGCAATGGAATTACATTTTTAAAAATATGTTTATGATTTCTGGACATACCAGAGCCACTCAAACTGGGCCGATTTCAAGTACTTTCTTCCGTAGCAAAGAGAATAAGAGCTAACAGTTACCTTATATAGGTCACAAAACCCAAGGAGCTTGAAGAGTTTCAGGATGGATGAGTAGTTAGGGATATTGTTCTTATTTTCTTGACTGACAAAAGTAAATGCAGAGACTGTGGGATACTTGGGGACTGTGTCCATCTCTTGTCCAGATGAACATCCCCTAACCGCATAAGACTTTTAGTCTTCCCCCAGACACATTTCTCAAAGGGTCCAGAAGGGGACATATAGGATAGGACAAAAATTTCATGGAAAATTTGAATTTAAAGATGTTTAAATGTTGCATAAAGATAAAGGCTTAATAATGTGATGCTAAAGATGGAATGCACTACCTTGAGTATCTCTGAGCACCCACTGCTGGGGTTATTTGAGCAGACTGCCAATAAGTATTATGCATGTGATAATACACATTTCCCATGAGCTTCTTGAAGTACCCCATATTTCGTAGAGTTCTTCTCAAATTCCAAGCACATCTGTACTACTTGACTGCGATTCAGTAGATTTGGGACAAGACCTGAGATTCTACGTTTCTAATATACTCTTGAACAGTGCTGCTGGTCCTCAGACCATATTCTGAGAGGCATGCATCTAGAGTGGCAACTTTATGGTAGTTGCCCACAGTGGTATGCTGAAAAAGAAGATGCTAAATTTCATTTCTGACTTTCTGGGAAAGAGTGGAACTTGGCCACGGTGATGACGGCAGCTCTAATAATGTCAATTTTTTTTTTTTTTTTTTTTTTTTTGCCAACCCTAGGACATGATGACAGAATTTCACCACTCTCATTTAGGGAATAATGAGTCCTACAGTTTATGGTATTCTCTTATTTCCAGAAGAACACAAAATTCCTGCATACTGATGAGATAATAAGTTGGTGTAATTATGAAGAATCTTTTGCAGATGGAGGAAGTTCCAACAAGAAGGTTAAGTATGGTAGGTAGGGTCACATGGAAAATCAAGAAGACACTTCAGTTTTCCTGTCTCCTAAAAATCTTTCTATGATTATGTTAACCTGTAACTCATTTTGGGTACCAAATGCCAAGCACAAAATGAATATGAATTGTGCTTACTCTTAAAATCCCATTTTCAAACCTATTTTTTTCTTATTTTTACAAAAGTTAAATTAGGGAGTTTTCATGGGTTTTCACATTTAAAGAAAATCTCCATAGGGAATTCAATAAATATATTTGAAAATAAAATAGGTTTTATAAAATTGCAGATTTTAGTGGGGCATATTATATCTGTACCCACTGGGGTATATCTGGAAAAATGTTACTGGAAACTGAAAGTTTATGTTTTTGGAAAGGAGAGAACATTGGAACACTGAATATGAATCTCTCACTGCCAATATCAAATTGCATGGACTTGTGCAAGATACCCTTTGTCTGCATTTGTGTGCACACAATACATGCACAAACACATGCTCATGCATATGAGAAATAATATTTGATGAATATATACATATATATACAGTCACCAGGTTACAATGATGTCAATGTATATATAACTGAAAAAATTCTTTAAAACCTAAGTTATGTTTACAATAACAATTTCATGTTAATCACTATACAGTAGCACTAAACGTGGATATATTTGCTTGTGTCAGTCAGTGGGAATGTGTATGTATGTGTGTGTGTCTGTACACATGTATGAATGTGTGAATGAGGTGTGAGAAAGTGATATTGCTGAGGATGATAGCCTTTTCACAAAAGTGGATTTATTGATCTATTTATTGTATTTGAATCAGTAGAAATCTAACAATAAGAGGAACTAAAAGTTGTTTAGCCACCAAATTGAGATTAATCAAAGAGGCAAAGTATATCAACAGGCAATTGGCACTGAAAGGACTGCTCAGAAGCAAAATATATCATTAGAAAGTAAAATAACCACAGAAAAATCCTGGTATTTTAACTATTAAATATTTCAAGTTGACAACCAAATTAGAAACCTGAATTCTTACACCAAAGAAATTAACTTGCAGAATTAATCCAAAAGCAGAAGAAATTAATGCAATTAAATTGAAATTTTTTTTTATTTTTGATGTTATTTATTCTATTTGAATTTTTTAACATTATAAAAACTCTGCCAGTCCTGCAGCTCACTAGGCTAATCTTCCACCTGCGGCACCGGCACCCCAGGTTCTAGTCCAATTGGGGCGCCGGATTCTGTCCTACTCCTGGCTGCTCCTCTTCCAGTCCAGCTCTCTGCTGTGGCCTGGAAGGGCAGTGGAGGATGGCCCAAGTGCTTGGACCCTGCACTGCCGCATGGGAGACCAGGAGGAAGCACCTGGCTCCTGGCTTCGGATCGGCACAGCACGCCGGCTGTAACAGCCATTTGTGGGGTGAACCAATGGAAAGGAAGACCTTTCTCTCTGTCTCTCTCTCTCACTGTCTAACTCTGCCTGTCAAAAAAAATTGTAAGAACTCTTAACATGAGATCTTACTTCTTATCAAAATTTTAAGTGCACGATATAATATTATAGGCAAAATGCTATAAATGTGAGGGTAATAAGACAAAATGAAGAGGCATCTGATGATGATGAACACAAAGATGCCCAAATACTTTTAGAAAGAGGGAACAACTGTACTACAGATCTTACTGCCATAACTATACTAAAGACAAGAAAGTAGTTTTCTCTACAGTACTTAAGAATCCGCCTCCTCAACCACTGACTAACCTATATTCAAACTAACACTTGGTTGGCCATTTTCAGGCAACAAATTGCAACAACCCAAACCAGTTCTCTGCAAAATAGTTTATTGTAGGCTGCAATTCTTTGTACACATCTCAAGTATTAAATCTACTATTCTTCTCTTGGATCTCAGAACAAAAACATAAAACACTATCCAAAAGTGTTAAATAGCTGTTAGAAGCTTGAGAAATCTCCTTTCCCAAGAATGTTTTCTAATTTTAATAAATATCAAAGCCTGAATACCGTGGAAGCACAATTTACATAGAATCCTAGGCTTATTTTTCTGGCGTGGAGCAGTGGGTGAATAGTGCTGAGGGCCAAGAGCCGATCCAAACGCAAACGTAAAGCACAGAGAATTACTAACCTGTGTGCATTACCTGTCTTCACAATTATTCTCTATAAAGGCTTCACATTTTTGTCACTACCTGAAATTCTACCAAGTACAGATATATTTTTCTTAATAGGCATGATGTTACGAGAGTTATAGGTACTTCAGTATATATTGTATAATTTGATGTTCTCCTCCTCATACTGACTACTACAACACTCACAATTAATGTAGGATAAGGACCTTAGGGGTCGACAGTTATTCATTGGCCAAGAGGACTGCAAGTCAGGGGGCACACAATTATGACCAGTCTCAGAAAGTAATAGGTGAGGTGGCTGCAAATATCTAGACCTAAGAAGGCCCTCCATTGTGGCTCCCCCTCTTCGTGGAGGAACGACACTAAACCCTGCCTAGGTTTCCTATCCGAGTCACGGCACCATTATGTCGCTCCCTCTTCACAGAGGAATGACACAGGACACTGTGCTGTTCTTTTGTCTGCTCGGCCCTCCCCGGGTTTGCTGCTGGTTCTTCCCGGGTTGGCTACCGACCCTTCCACCTCCGTGGAAGGGCGGTTCCCCCTGCCACTTTCCCCACTTCCGTGGGGGAGCGGCACACCGCTGGCTGGCTCTCTCGGGGGCTGCACAGGTGTTCCTCAGGTGTTCCTGGTGCATGTTGTCTCTCTCCTCCTTTATAGTCCTCTTCTGCCAATCCCAACTCTGCTACCCACACGCCGAGTACGCTGCTCTCCTCCAATCAGGAGCAGCTCCTGCTGTTTATTGGTTGAGCTGGAGGCAGCTGTGTAGAAGCTTACTCCTCCCCAGCGCCATATCGTGGGAGAGCAGATGCATAGAATAAGTCTTAATTCGTGTAACAGTCTAGTCCGAGTTGCTCCCCACACTCCATAATGAAGGTTAATCCATAAATCAGAAGTCAGAGGAGTACTAAGTTTCAGAAGCAGGTGAAACAGATGGAGTTAAGACACCAGGAACAACAAGGGAGTGGGTGGATACTAGGTTTAGATTCTATGTATAAAGGACAAGGTCAACATTGAAGAATACATTAAGTGATAACTGCGACAATCTGGAATTTGGAAATGATAATATTAGAAATCTAAAAAGAAAAGGAACCCAAGGGGAGTATCTAGAGCATATGAGAAAACCAGAAAATCAAGAAAGTCTTTTCCAAGCTAATATTCTCCTTAACTGGCAATTTGCTTTAGCTTTTATATACTTGCTGTTAAGAAAGGAATTTTGTCCCAGAAATGGCTGGTTTAGAGTGTACAGCTGGGATCAGTGAAAATAGATTAAAAAAGAGAATGTTGAATCCTCTTGATTTGTGCTCCATTATTTACTTCTTGTTCAAGACAGATTTGCTGGCTTCTGAGTCTCTGGTTGAGCTGCAAAGACAGGTAGAACAGGATGATCACACAATGGATGATATAGGATCCAAAATCAATGAAAAGTATATACACTTCACAAGAAATAGAAAATTCATGACCCCCTGGTTGAATAATTGTTAGTTGTAGACATCAAGTGCAGGGATCAAAAGGAAGGTGATGAGCATTGACCTAGAGGTTAAGATGCCCACATTTCCTTATAGAGTTCTTGGATTTAAGTTTCATCTCTACATCTGATTCTAGTTTCCAGCTAATCCAGACTCTGGAAGGCAGCAGGTAATGGCTCAAGTGGTTGAGTTTCTGCCACCAGTGTGTGAGACCCGGATTGATTTCCTGGTTCTTGGGCATTTAGTGAATGCACAAGTGGCTGGTATTCTCTCTCTCTCTCTCTCTCTCTCTCTCTCTCTCTTTCCTCTCTCTCTTTTTCTTTAGCTCTTGCTCTCAAATAAATAACACATAAGAAAGGAAGGGGTATGTTGGTGTTTCTGAAAATACTTGGAAGTCTATGAAGTCGTACCATTCAGGTGGGCACTGAGTGAACACATGTTAATTTGCCTATGTGTGAATTAATGGAGGTACCAGAATGCTATTTTAAGAAACTAAACAGAAAACATTGCTCCTGAAACATCTTACAAAATTAGAGATATAGCAGCCTTGATATAATCTATCTGTATGAATCAATTCTGCCATGCTATTCTCTAGAATTGTGATCTTTTGGGATAATAAAATAATGTAAATGTTAAGCAGATTTATTAACAGTTATATTAATACAATAATGTTCAGGATTATGTAATGTTCATTTTCTATTAGCAGTGGATTACAACTTTTCTACAGATAACCCATAGATACAAATATACTAAAACCTGTTTGAGATACTTTCTGATAAGCAGCTCATTAGTTACCCATAAGAACTAGAAATTGGGCTGAGTTACTAAAGAGAAGTGATATATAAATGTTTATCTCTTGTCCATTTAAAATAATATCCACCATTTGAAAATGATTATAATTTTTGAAGATTCCTTACTTAAAATAGAATCATGTCCTTAATACTATACATTGAAATGCTCCATAGAAGAAAAGAAACATACTTTGTTTAGTTACAATAACTTCGACCATTGTTTTTAGGAGTGGAGATTTGAAAAAGCAAACTTTGCATTTCTATGTTATGCACACAATAAACTTATGAACAATATATCTCTAGTATGTGAAATTTCTCAAATGGCAGTTTTTCCGAGATAAAATATTCACTTGCCATAGACATGTCGAAAACTGTTTATTACTTTCACTAAGTTTAAGAATGATGGCAAATTAACATCCACACTGGATTTCTCCAGAAATGTCTCTGGGATAGAACTCAGTGCCTAAACCAATTTAAACCTCCTCTAGTTAAACTTGGTCATGATCAAATTCACTGAGTCTCAAACCAGAGAGAAAAGACACAAATGCTAACATTCAGTCCATTTTGGAAACATTCAATCTTCTATCAGAGATAATACCAATGGGTAAAACTAAGGAGAAGTTCAGTCTAATTCTTTTTAAAAAAATTTTTAAAAAGATTTATTTATTTATTTGAAAGGCAGAGTTAGAGAGAAGCAAAGACAGAGAGAGAGAGGTCTTCCATCTGCTGGTTAACTCCCCAAATGGCCACATAAGCCAGAGCTGGGCCAAACCAAAGCCAGGATCCAGGAGCTTCTTCTAAGTTTCCCATGCAGGTGCAGAGGCCCAAGGACTTGGCTTATCCTCTACTGCTTTCCTAGGCCATAGTAGAAAGCCAGATCAGAACTGAAGTATCCAGGACTCAAACCGGCGCCCATATGGGATGCCAGCACTACAGGTGGTGGCTTTACCTACTATGCCTGATATGCCACAGCACTGGCTCCTAATTCTTGAGTTGTTCTTAAGAGGAAAAAGAAACAGCACTGATTTGACTATGTTTGGTTAAGAATAACTATAATTTTCCTTAACAGCTTTGGTAGAGAGTTTACAATTCTCTTTTCAATAGCCTTTATTACTGGCCACTATCAATATCAATAACTGGAAGTATTCCCAAGATAAAAAAGTATGCATGAATTAAGTTATGAATGTGAACCTGCAAACCATCCCCTTTCCCCCCCAAAAATGTCTGAAACATCTCAACTTCTCTTTGACATTCTATATGATCTTGGATAAAAGTGGAAACTTTATGGAGTCAAACCTTCCTTCTTAAAGAAAAGATCATTCAGTTCTCCACTTGCATATATTGTAGTGGTTTGGAGAAAACCATATCAGTTGTTTAAATTTTAAAGCATGGTACTAATGAGTAAAATGCCTCATATAAAATCTCTGGGTGGGCTATTTAACTTTCCTCTGTTACATGACCACACACTTTATCTTAACCAAGGACTTGGATCAAATAAAATATCAATTTGGTTAAATTTTACTTCAGAAAATATTCTGATGCTCTAGTTTTATTCTGGTTCAGTGGTTTTCAAAAATATAGGTTTGGTTTCTGTTCAGAAGTTCTCACTGAATTTTAAAACAAAACAAAACAAAACAAGAATGTTGGCATCACTTCTTTGAAAAGATGCTCAGCTCAGCTCAAGGTTCATTTAAACAGAAATTCATTCCAATTTTGACTATAAATTGAGTTTGTAGTTGGAAATAGTTCAATTCTCAACTTCCAACCTTAATCCAGATATCTCAAAAAATAGACTGCTAGTCACAGAAGGAACAAGGTAGGAGAGTGGAAAGATTTGAGATGTTTCTTAAAACTGTTATAAAGTTCTACTGGAAATGGAAAAATTATGTCATGTTATACAAGCCAGATTCATGGGACGCAATCAAAAACGCCACTTTTTTTGTTTGTTTATTTCCCACGATGTATTTAAACTTCTCCAATGAGGACATTTCTTCCCTTCCCATAGAATAAAACTTAATACAGCCTCGTGATATCCTGTCTACTCTTAGGAAATAAGGAAATAATAAAAACACAATCTAATTTTAGTGATTATTTGCATCTAGTGAAAGTCCTTTATACTAGCCCAAATTTCAAATTTGCTCTTTTTTTTTTTTTTTTCTGACAGGCAGAGTTAGACAGTGAGAGAGAGAGACAGAGAGAGAGAGAGAGAGAGAGAGAGAGGTCTTCCTTTTTCCGTTGGTTCATACCCCAAGGGGCCACTAAGGCCAATGAGTTGCAGTCAGTGCGCTGCACTGATCCGAAGCCAGGAGCCAGGTGCTTCTCCTGGTCTCCCATGGGGTACAGGGCCCAAGGACCTGGGCCATCCTCCACTGCACTCTCGGGCCACAGCAGAGAGCTGGACTGGAAGAGGAGCAACCAGGACAGAATCCGGCACCCTGACCTGAACTAAAATCTGGTGTGCCGGCGCCACAGGCGGAGGATTAGCCTAGTGAGCTGCGGTGCTGGCCTCAAATTTGCTTTACATCTAGACTTTCTGCTCGCCCCAGCTGGTTCTGCTGAAGGTGTCCCTCCTCTTTCTCTCTCTGCTCCTCTTTGGCCTGGGGATTGGCCTCTCAACTGAAGCAGTCAAGAATATGGCAGGCAAGGGCAGGTTAAGCCGGTGCTAAGAGTGTGTAAGTCAGCTGCACACTTTCAGTCCTTGACATTTTCTTAAAATGATTTTTTTTCATATCGACTTTTGTGAATTTTAGAGAAAAGGAACCTTTTCTGCTCTGGTGCTCTTGTGTAGTATTGTACATAATATCAAATTGAGAAAGAAAAAAATGGTAAATGAAGACAATAAAACAGAAGAAAAGATAGGATCTGCTGTTACAGTATTTAACATCTGCTGAAGGAACTAGCACTCAAACAGAAAAAAATTCCACATAATAATGCAAGTAATACAGGAATGAATTTATATAACTGAATTCATTTGTGTATATAGGAATGGAGATTCTTAATATATAAAATGGATGGTTTGCAACAGTTTTGGAGGTAATAAGCCTTGTGCAAAATTTAGTTCATACAGCATGAGAGAAGGCTTTCCATCTGGTTACATCAGCATGTAAAGTGTCTGAAAAATGGCAAGAATAAGACAGTCAAGGGAGAATGTTTGAGTGACTTTCTCAGTGGAGATAAATAGATAAATCATTAGCAGAAACTGGAACTATCTGGGAGGCAGATGATACTCTTCGTTGTGAAAAATCAGAAGACTTTACCTTCAGTCAAGAACAAATTGGAAATCTTCTTGAGGATTTAAGAGAGAAATTAGATGATGAAAATATTGAGAGATGATCTTGAGAATGTGTGAGTGAGACCAAAGAAGATGATGTTGCCTTCAGAACCAGGTCTGTTGAAAATAGAACAGTCATGAAATTCAGATGGCCTCATGATTTTCTCACTCAAAGAGATAAACAACATATCCCTCCATATTTTTTCATCATTTTGAAATTTCTCCTTATTCTCTCGTATTCTAATGAATAGTCCCTTCCCTGATGAAAGGTGAAGGAAAGGGTCACGTATGTAACGTTGTCAACTTTATGGCCATGCCACTCTTTCCAATAGTGTATGTGAAACATGTGAACAAACTATGGCTTTATAGCATGTGAATAGTGCAGTGTCTAAACCCTAGTAAAAGACTCCATCATCTTCCTGTGGAAATGAAGAGAGCTATTATCATCACCTTGGATGAGAGAAATCCTCCTCTTTGATGGAAGGGTATTATAAGCAGAGCATCTGGACATTGGAAAACACTACATGGGGCCTCTGCTCTCCTGTTGTGGTTTAAATCATTCCATTAGTCCTGTGACTGGTGAGTTCTATTGTTCAGATGAACAATGTTAAGCTCACAGAGAATTAGTGACTTACTTAAGTCTTACAAATAAAAACTAAAAAGTCAGGGCTCAAATCTGAATCGTCTGATTCTAAGTTTAAGGCTCTTTTCCTCAACACCACACAATGGCAGGAACAGCTGTTCATGTGTTAGTCGTTGACATTCTGCCTGCTTCATTTTATGAAATCAGTACCCCACACCCTGGGAACAGTGCGTGACTACCCCATTAGCAAATTTGTTAATGTGAACATGCCATGTTAAGTCACGAGGAGGCTAATTCAATTACCATTCCTTTGATTGATTTTTGCTAGGATTACAGAAGACTTTTAGTTGTGGTCAGCCTTATGACAGATTGTAAATATCAGCATGCACTATATTAACTATCTAAGAGGAGACTTGTGTTTTAAATATTTATTAAAGAATGAAAATTTTAAGCCATATTAACACTAATAGTTTATCTCCAAGAGCGACAGTCACGTTAGTCACTTTAAAAACAAAGCTCCTTTAGGACTGGGAAATGATGAAATAAGGAGTTTTCTAGGCAGAGAAATATCTAATAGGTAGGAGATGGAAGAAGCCACTAAAACTTAACTTGAGTCTCAGCAATTCCAAGTAAACCTAGATAAACAGCATGCTATCAGTGAGTGCTGCTTACTTGATTTTCCTTTTCTTTTTTTTTTTTTAAGTTTTATTTATTTGAGAGGTAGAGTTACAGACACAGAGAGAGAAAGAAAGAGAGAAAGGTCTTCCATCCACTGGTCCACTCCCCAAATGGCTGTAACAGCTGAAGTTGGGCCGATCCGTAGCCAGGGGCCAGGAGCTTCTTCTAGGTCTCCTACTTAGGCTCAGGGGCCCAAGCACTGGGGCCATCTTCCACTACTTTCCCAGACCCTAGCAGAGAGCTGGATCAGAAGAGGAATAGTCAGGACTCAAACGGCACACATATAGGATGCTGGTGCCACAGGCAGAGATTTAACCTACTGTGCCACAGTGCCAGCCCCTTGATTCCTTTTTCTAAGCATCATAAACTTGGTAACAATATTTGGAGAACCCAGACAAAAGATAAAATATTACCTAAGCAATTTTTTACCATGTGACCTTAGAAACATTATGAAGTCAATTATTGGCAATGAGGAACACACACATTTTAAGGGACACATTATATACAATTGTAGTGAGGCTTAAATTTCATTTGTATTACCCTTAGATGTGCAAAGGAAATTTAATTTCTCTATTTTTCTTGGACTCTAATCTTCCTCAAGAGTTTCTGTCTCACTGTCAATAAGCAGAAAATATTATAAAATCTTATAAACATGAATCCAAAAATTTAATTTTAGTGTTTCAGGGCTGGTTTTGTGGTGTAGCAGGTTAATCTGCCACTTGCATAGCACATTGGAGCTTCTAGATTTCTTATTTACTCCACATTCTGTGAGAAGCTAGGCTACATTGTGAGATTCAACTACTGAACTACCACCACCTACTAGCTGTGCTATCTTCCCTATAATGATGGAACATTTTCAAGAACAGAAACTTTCATATACTTTGTTCTGGGGAGTTTGGCATACATCCCTCTCTCTGCACATCTGGTCTTGGTCTCCTTTTTATTAATTTGAGCATCTCTACCAGGTTCTCACTTTCGGTTACTGTCTTAAGAGAGACATAGCAAAGGCATGAAAATGCTTCCGCATTCTATACCTCCAAACTCCTTTCTACAGGTCCATTGGGTAGAAAAGTTGGTCACTTTACTGCTTTCTCCATGGCTTGGATTTCTTTCCTGTGAAACTGTTTGACCCAATCATCCAGATCATTTATACGAAGGCATCCAAACCTATTTAATATAATATATTATATTAATATATAATTATATATAATATATAATATATATAATTATATATTATATATATTAATATATATTATTATATTTTATTATAACTGCCATTCCATGTGGTCAACACTGAGATCCAAAGGCTCTTGGTGACTTGTGGGTACTGTCTGTTCTCTCCTTCTTGAGAACAGAAGGCATAGCTAATTCTTAGGGGAATAGGTTGCCAGAGAACATGATTTAATGAAGAGATGGAATTCACTTGTTTAAATCCATTTAAATCTCATCAAATTATAAAAAATTAATATGGGGTGTTTGAAATTTCTAGCTTCTTTTTGTCAAATTTCTTGTGACAATTATTTTTAAAGATTTATTTATTTATTTGAAAGTCAGAGTTACACAGAGAGAGGAGAGGCAGAGAGAGAGAGAGGTCTTCCATCCAATGGTTCACTCCCCAATTGGCTGCCACGGCTGGAGCTGTTAACCCCCTGTGCCACAGCGCCGGCCCTTCTTGTGACAATTATTAACTAGTTTAATTCAGATGATTTATGTCTTCTGATGTCTTCTGTATTCCTCTTTCACTAATTTTGTTACTTTTCCTTGTTTCATTATATTTCTGTTCATTGACAGACTGTGCAATCAGAAACCCATCCCTTCTCTCCGTGTTTCCTTTTCTCTTTGTTCTTTATGCCCTCAGTAATGTTTAGTTAATTACAATTGTTTTTTTTTAAGATTTATTTATTTGAAAGTCAGAGTTACACAGAGAGAGAAGGAGAGGCAGAGATAGAGAGAGAGAGAGGAAGAAAGAGAGAAAGAGAAAGAGAGAGAGAGAGAGAGAGAGAGAGAGAGAGAGGTCTTCCATCCAATGGTTCACTCCCTAATTTGGCCACAATGGCTGGAGCTGCGCCAATCTGAAGCCAGGAGCCAGGAACTTCTTCCAGGTCTCTCACACAGGTGCAGAGGCCCAAGGACTTGGGCCATCTTCTACTGCTTTCCCAGGCCACAGTAGAGAACTGGATGGGAAGTAGAGCAGCCAGGACTCGAACCGGCACCCATAAGGGATGCTGACACTGAAGGCGGCGGCTTCACCTGCTATGCCACAGCACTGGCCCCTTAAATTACATTTGTTTCCACTTGGAACTTATGGAACACTCTTAAATGCAGAAGGACATAACAAACAATAATAATAATAATAAAAACTCCCAACTCTACTTGCTGATGTGTGTTTTCCTTCTAAGCGGTGATCTTTTCATGCAGCAAGGAAGATAACAAATGTTTTAAATCATTTTAGAGAAAGTCATTAAGTCAAGCTGAAATGATTTCCACACATCAGGAAACAAAATAGTTTTTGACACTTTCCAGAAAACACATTAACTGCTCACTCTCTTAGCAGCAGTTCAATATATGCTCCTGCTGAAGCATTTCATTCTCTCTGGTACATATGTGAACACTTGTAGGGCAGATTGTAATAATGAGAACTACAACACTTTTATTAAATTATTGTTATCAAGCATACATACATGTGCATATATATGTTTTATCAAAAACTATTCTCTTAGCCTTGCATTGAGTTCCTGGTCTTCATTGAACTCTAAGTAGGGGGCACATTTATGTGTGTTGTTTTATGCATGTAGATCTTAATATCTCTAGGTAACCAACTATTGAAAGCTAAAAAGGTAAAAAATGAACAATGGAATATCATGGAATTACTATTCCAGAAAGTGATGACCCTGTCCTCTCCTTGGAAAAGGGGCGTGGTGGAGCTAAGGACAAGTAAGGAGATACCACTGTTATCTCTAAAGCAGCAGGATGAGGCTGGATCTGGTAGTGATTGCAGCTTGAATGAGCTGCTGCTTCTAGGGTGAATAAAGGTGTTTCAAAGCTATCATTGGCCGGGAACACGAAGCAAAATCAGAAACAGGAATTAAGCAGGAAAACATCCCATCATCCTCCTCCAGACTTGGATTCTTTGTCTAACATCTTCTGTTAGAAAAGCCTACCAGAAAGCAGCTGCAAAGCAGAGATAAAATCTAGAGAATCCCAGTCCTGGGATCATAAAGCCAATATCAGCAAAGTGATTAAAACTGAGAGACAGGAGCCAGTGCTGTGGTGTCGAGGGTTGAGCTGCTGCCTGTGGTGCTGGCATCCCATGTGGACAGCAGTTCGAGTCCCGGCTGCTCCACTTCTGATTCAGCTCCCTGCTACTATGGCTGGGAAGGCACTGAATGATGGTCTGGAGCCCCTGCCACCTAAGTGAGAGACCTGGAGGAAGCCCCTGACTCCTGGTCTCAGCCTGGCCCTGCCCAGGCCCTTGTGGCCATTTAGGGAATGAACCAGCAGATGGAAGACCTCTCTCTCCCCCTCTGTCTCTCTCTCTGCCTCTCTCTGTATCTCTGCCTTTCAAATTAAAAAAAAAAAAAAAAAAACAAAACAAAAAAACAAAAAAAAAAACTGACACAATAAAGAGCTTACTATGACTCATTCAGCTAGATGATACAGATTATAGGTTTCTTAGAGCAAGAAATGTATATATATGTGTGTGTATATACTAATAATAGAGGCAGTAGGTTTTGTAGTTCCTACAAAATTAATAACTGTCAGAAACTTATTTTATTTTTTTACTGTGTTTATGCAGCATGCATTGTGTTTTGCGTTGTGCTGACGATTGCCATTGTTAGATTAATCATTTGTTAATCCAGAAAAATGTTTATTCGTTCATCTGTTTTTTGAAATTACAGTGTTTTTTGCCAAACTGTGGGCTGAGGATCTAAAATAAATGGTAATGTCAGCAAAGGGCAGCCTTTCAATCTGTTGCTACAAAAAGCCATCGAATACACTGTATGTATACTACAAACAGCAGTAGAGTTGGTCTTGTCATGTTTTGTTTTTTTTGTGTAGTTGTCTATGTCATCCCTTTCTTTTCTTTTCTTTTTTCTTTTTTTTTTTTCTTTTTGACAGGCAGAGTGGACAGTGAGAGAGAGAGAGAGAGAGACAGAGAGAAAGGTCTTCCTTTATCATTGGATCATCCCCCAACAGCCGCTGTGGCTGGCGTGCTGCGGCTGGCGCACCGTGCAGATCCAAAGCCAGGAGTCAGGTGCTTCTCCTGGTCTCCCATGCAGGTGCAGGATCCAAGCACTTGGGCCATCCTCCACTGCACTCCCAGGCCACAGCAGAGAGCTGGCCTGGAAGAGGGGCAACCGGGACAGAATCCGGCGCCCCGACCGGGACTAGAACCTGGGGTGCCGGCGCTGCAGACGGAGGATTAGCCTATTGAGCCACGGTGCCAGCCTGTTTCATCCCTTTCATTTAATCTCCACTCCCCACAAAGAGACAGATGGGTAAAATGTTCTAGGATGGTTCATGAAATATTATGTGTGTGGCCAAGTATTGTTCCTACTTTAAGTACCAGTGTGTAATTCAGCAGTTATAAGTTGTATAACTTTGTGTGTTTTTTTTTTTTTTAAGATTGATTTATTTATTTGAAAGTTGGAGTTACACAGAGAAAGGAGAGGCAGAGAGAGAGAGAGGTCTTTCGTCTGATGGTTCACTCCTCAATTGGCCGTCACGGCCGTAGCTGTGCGGATCCGAGGCCAGGAGCCAGGAGCTTCCTCCTGGTCTCCCACGTGGATGCAGGGGCCCAAGGACTTGAGCCATCTTCTACTGTTTTCCTGGGCCATAGCAGAGAGCTGGACATGAATTGGAGCAGCTGGGTCTCGAACCGGCTCCCACATGAGATGCTGGTGCTTCAGGCCACGGCATTAACCCACTGTGCCACAGCACCGGCTCCGACAAGTTGTATAACTTTGACAAACAACTTAGCTTTCAAATCTAAAATAAGAGATCTTAATGATCTCCATCCAGCGTCCTTCGGAAACCATATTCCTTTTGGTTCAATAGAAGAAGGATGATAATATATAGTCATATTATCAAAAAGCTACTTAACAAAAGTTTGTTTTCCTCATCACCATGAGTCTATAGAGATGTTGTAAAATGAGAAACTTGGGCTGGAATAGTGGCGCAGCAGGCAAAGCAGCCACCTGCGATGCTAGCACCCCATATGGGCAGCAGTTTGTGTCCTAGATGCTCCACTTCTAATCCAGCTCCCTGATAATGGCCTGAGAAAAGCAGCAGAAGATACCACCCATGTGGGAGACTGGAAGAAGCTCTTGGTTCCTGGCTTCCACCTGGCTCAGCCCTAGCCATTGCAGCCATCTAGGGAGTGAATCAACAGATGAAAAGTTTTTCTTTCTCTCTCTCTCTCTCTCTCTCTCTCTCTCTCTGTATCTCTGGCTTTCAAATAAATAAATAAATCTTTAAAAGTAAATAAATAAAAATGAGAAACTCAATGACCATACTTTGATAAATTACCACCAAATAGCTATTTTGACATCTACAGCCTTCTGTATCCACTCCCTGCTTTATTGTTCACATAGTCATGTACGTACTTTGTTGCAGATGAACCAATAAAAATGAATATACTTGGGAGTGAAGTAAACTGAGACAGGGAAGTGCAGGGTATTGGAAGAGGAAATAGGAGAAGTTGGTCAAAGGGTGTCAAATACCAGACAAGAATGGGTTTTGGTGATCTGGCACACAGCATAATGACTATAATTAATAATGTGTGCAGATGCTCTTTGCCTTAACGATGGGGTTACCTCTCAAAAAATCCATGAACTATTGTAATTAAAAAATATATTTAATACACCTAATCTGCTAAATGTCATAGCTCAACACAGCACATTGTAGAGTTCAGCTTGTTTCCCATCATGATTACACAGATACCTGGGAGCTGTGGTGTTCTACTACCCAGTATTGGCAACATAGCATCCTACTGCACATTGCTAGTCCAGGAATAGATCAAAATTCAAAAGTCAAAGCATGGCTTCTACTGAAAGCATACTGCTTACACACCTCATCAAGTAGAAAATCTAAGTTGAACTATTGTAAGTCAGGAGCTGTGTGGATTTCAGAATTGCTGGAAGAGTGATGTTACATGTTCTTGTACCAGGAAATGATACATTTATGAGGTGATAGATGTATTGGCTTGATTTAATTATTCGTAGTGTGAACATATAGTGTAACATCACATTGTACCCCATAAGTATGTACAATTACTATTTGTTGAGAAAACACAATAAAATCAATAAAAATTTTAATAATTAAAGTTCTTGTTAAGTTTGTGGAAGGGAATGTCAACACCCTGCTGCTCTTCAGACCATTAAGCTCATTAGCATCTCAGGGGTTTTGAGAGTGCTGTTCCTTCTGCCTGAGCTGCTTTTCCTTCATGATTCGTTTTGACACTTAGTTAAGTTTTGTCGCTTCTTCAGAAAGACCATTTGGTTTTGCCTTATCTAAATTATACCACCATGACACCCTGTCTTTTTGTCCTTTCTTAGGCTTCTCCATAACACTTCACAATAACTAAAGCTTTATTTATTTGTTTGTTTGTTTATTTAGTCATTTCCAATTTTTGTCTTATATCTCCCCCACTGGAGAGTACACCCCTGTAATAGAGACTTGGTTATTCCCCAGCCCCCCAAAAAAGTGTCTGACACAAAATAGTTATTCAACAACATATATTGGAGAATAGCTTTTTATTTAGATTTTGTAAGTAATTATATGAATATATATAGTTATATGAATAAGTATTTTAAATACTAAGGAAGTCCCTTCACTGTCTAGGAACCAAAGATTCATATGTGTCCAATTTATGTTCATTAGCCTGTTAATGATAAGAGGTTAAGATAGATTTATATTTTTGGTCTTCATTATACAAATTAGAGTTTCCCTTTTACTTACTGAAAGGAATGTAGTGTTTATGAATATCAAGTAGAATATTTCATACTGCTCATATTTTATAGATGATGTGAGGTTAGATGCTTTGGAAGTCAACATGGCAAAATAGAGTAACAAGTTAAACATTTTTTAACTTCGACTCAGTTATAACTTATGATTATCTATAAAACCTTTTCAGAAACACATAAAATTGGGGAGATACTGTAAATTTTCAATTGTGTTGGTGCTTTTGCCAATTCTGGGGGACTAAAGAAGGGGAGATGTACCATCAACACAATTTTTAAACTATGTTACCATAAGTCTTAATCAAGTCTTAATTAAGTCATAAGGGTTAATTAAAAATAAGATCACAGATAATGAAAAATAAGAGATTTCCATCTTAATTTCCTGAATTTTATTCTACAGAATCTGCCACCCAAAAGTGACAGGGAAATGTGGTTGAGCAATTACAGGCGAATGACAGAACACCAAGGCCTCAGAAGGAATGTTTGTCCCTGAAGTCTAAGAAAGAAACCTAAGACAGGAAAAATCTGTAGCATTTGGCTCATTGTAATTGTTCCTCTTCCAAAATAATTCAATAGTTTAATGCATACACAGACTTCTTTCTGCAAAATAAGTTATTTATTAAGTTTTCATTATTTTTCTAAGTCTTTGAGAGCCACCATCTTAGCTATTTGAGAACATGAGTGAATCCATGGAAAATTAGCTACTACTCATATCTTATAAGTTAAAACTAAAAAAAAAAATCTAGGGATGGGCATTGTTACTCAGTGGGATGAGCCACCACTTGAAATACCTGCATCCTCTATTGGAATGCCCATTCAATTCACAGCTGATCCACTTCGGATCCAGCTACATGCTAATGTGCCTGAGAAGCAGTAATGATTGCCCAGGTACTTAATCTCCTGCTATTTGTGATGGAGAGCTAGATGGGGTTCTGGCTCTGATTTTGGTCTGGCCCAGTCTGAATTGTTAGAGCCAGTAAAGCAACAGATGGAAGATCTGTCTCTGAGTCTGCCAGTTTGCCTTTAAATAAATAAATAGCATGGAAAGCCAAGACATTCTGGCAAAAAAAAAAAAAAAAAAAAAAAAAAAAAAAACCCTAAATGAAAGATCTCTCTGAGTGAGGTTCCAGTGGAAAAAACGGGGCATTCAAATAAGGAGGTACCTTTCTCTGAAGGGAGGAGAGAACTTCCACTTTGACTATGACCTTGTCTAAATAAGATCAGAATTGGTGAACTCAAAAGGCTTCCATAGCCTTGGCAGCTCATGACAAGAGCCTCGGATGATTGCAGACACCATAAACAAGAGTGTCAATTTGTTAAGTCAACAATAGGAGTCACTGTGCACTTATTCCCCATATAGGATCTCTGTCCTTAATATGTTGTACACAATGTGAATTAATGCTATAACTAGTACTCAAACAGTACTTTACACTTTGTGTTTCTGTGTGGGTGCAAACTGTTAAAATCTTTACTTAGTATATACTAAATTGATCTTCTGTATATAAAGATAATTGAAAATGATTTTGATGTGAATGGAATGGGAGAGGGTGCGGGAGATAGGAAGGTTGTGGGTAGGAGGGAAGTTATGGGGGGGGGGGAAGCCACTGTAATCCAAAAGCTGTACTTTGGAAATTTATATTTATTAAATAAAAGTTAAAAAAAAATCTGGTCTTTGATCTTTAGGACCTGATTGGCCAGTGCATCTGAAATGTTAAACCTTCTGCTGTATTCCCAACCTGTTGCCAGAATTATCTTCCCAAAACTTATTCCTCACATGTTGACATCAAAATATCAGAGGCTTTCCCTTGCTTATAAGATATAATTTTATCACCTTAAAAGACTTAAAATGGTTCGGTCTCAGATTTATAGCTTCATTTCTTGACAGGAAAATATATGAAGAGGCTCTTCAGAAAGTTCATAGAAAATGTGTACTATGAAAAACTATGTATGAATTTTAAAAAATTTGCACCAGCCGGCACCCCGGCTCACTAGGCTAATCCTCCACCTGCGGTGCTGTCACCCCAGGTTCTAGTCCCGATCAGGGCGCCGGATTCTTTCCTGGTTGCTCCTCTTCCAGTCCAGCTCTCTGCTGTGGCCTGGGAAGGCAGTGGAGGATGGCGCAAGTGCTTGGGCCCTGCGCCCACATGGGAGACCAGGAGAGGCAGCTGGATCCTGGCTTCAGATAGGCACAGCACTGGCTATAGTGGCCATTTAGGAGGTGAACCAATGGAAGGAAGACCTTTCTCTCTCTCTCTCTCTCACTGTCTAACTCTGCCTGACCAATAAAAAAATTGCACCAAAATGAACTTGTTTATATATTTTAAATCTATTTTCACAAACTTTTAAAATTGTTTAAGGCAGAGAACAGAAATAGAGGGAGAGAGACAGAGACAGAAAGAAACAGAAGTCATCTCCCATCCACTCATTCTCTCTCCAAATGCCTTGCAACAGCCAAGAGCCAAGAATAAGTCTAGGTATCCTAAGTGAATGGGAGGGATGCAATAATTGAATCATCATCCATTGCCTCTCAGAGTGCACATTAACAGGAAATTGGAATTAGGAGCAAAACCAGTGTTTGGACCCTGGCACTAGGCTATGGGATTCAGGCATCCCAAGTGGCATTGTAACCACTGTGCCAAATGTCTACCCATCAAGAACTTTTTGAAGTTTACCTTCATACACACAAAAATGTTCTGGTGTCAGCAGGTACTACATTCTTCGGAAGTAATATCCTTTTATATATGATATTACCCTCATATGCTAATAGTGATGATGATGGGTCCAAAACAATAACCAAGAATTGTCTGTACAGTACAAACTGATAACCTTTTCATATGTATTATCTATTTTGATTTAATATTCTTTATGCTTCACAGATATGAAAAGAGGTTGCAGGGAATTTGTTGAACGAATGGTTGGAGAGCTTCACATATATAATAGAATAAAATAATCTGTCACTTTGGAGGGTATGCTTAAATCAGAAGCCAAGGAGCATTATTTTAATGTACTTTTAATGGATATATTCTTACTTTCTGTGGGTCTTAGCTTCTGTCATTTTTCCATTTGTGATGTGAAACAGTCCTCTTGCAGATCCTTTTACTTGGACTCCCTGCCACCCACTTAGTAAGTGAAACTGGCAAACTAATGTGGCAATTTGTTTACAGTAGATTCCAAATATCAAGTGTAATGTAAATACATGCAACATAACACGTCTGTCTATTTCACTTTGCAAATCCGATGCAACCATTGCACTTCCGAGTGAAGATAAAGAGATGCAGAAAAATTGCATTTGTAGGTTTTACTATATGGAAGAATGGACAAAACTATTCTTCCTCCAGTTCTTTACTCCTAAAATGCAGATAGTTTCTTTTCCAACATATGTGAATGATATCTAGCTATAGGTAGCAGATTCTGGAGAGAAGTATGATTTTATTAATCACAAAAGAATTTTTTCTATGACTTACTGAGAAATTCAGTGAGAATCAACTATGTGGCAATTTGAAATTGCATTTTGATCATGTCCAGTGAAAGAAGATACCTTTTGTGAAAGAGTTCCTACTCTTTGTTCCCTGAATTACAGACAGTGCACTAGAATTATTGAGCAACAATGATAATAACATTTTTGATAGATAAATGAATGAGTGGTAGCTAAATTTCACTGAACACTTACTATGCACCTGGTTGTACTCTAAGCAGTTTGCAAGCACACTGTTTATTTAATTCTTATCATAGTCATATTGAAGTAGGCACAATTATTTATATTGTGCTCCTGCTAAGCAAGGGTACAGAGAAGGTACAGCTGGCTCAGCATCTCACACTAGTGGGTAGCAGAGCCAGAATTTTAACTTCAGCAATTTGGTTCCAAGTTTTCCTCTACAGCACTGGAGAAGACTGAGCTAAACTGAGCCAAGTGACCCCTTCAGACCCCGCGTCTAACTACACAGAAAAACTATCAGTCATTTTTTTTTCCTGAAAGACCAGAAATCAAGCAACCATTAGCACAGAATTGCTCCATTGTCTTCCCATAAATCTGTTTAAACATACAACACTGGTTGTTTTGTTGAAATTTCCTGTTTATTATCTCTTGGTGAATGGGATCCTCTTAGTAACTCCTGGTCCTGCAATGTCAAATTGTATGAGTAGAAATTCCCCAAAGAGAGCAGAAATCATAGCATCATTCTCACATACAGTGATACCATTTTTAGCCATTTGGAATGAAACATTAAGCTAAACTAATCTATTTTTTTCTTTCTCAACAGAAAAATCCTTTGATTCCAAATAGAAGTTGACATATGACAGAATACAGTGAAAAGGAGTGGAAGGACAACAAGATTGATTTAAATCTTAACCACACAATGTAAAATCAGTTAGCTTCCCTGGCTTAACCTGACAGAAGATGTTGAAGAACACATTTATAACTATGTGATTAGCAAGTGTTCTCCCAACAAACAATTGCAACTTTCATATGGACTACAATTTAACTTAATTAAATGCTTCTACATGAAATACTGATTTTAAGTAAAATGATAAAGTTACTTGGGATATCTAAATATTAAAGGAGAACATATGCAAAAAGCAAGTAAGTTCATTTAATATGATTTATGGAATAAATGTCATGTTTTCATAGCATAAAATGAAAGAGTAATACCTCACCATTCTACTTCATAGCTTTTCATTAATGCAACTAAGTATAATAGGATTCAGACTAAAGAAAAATCCATTAGCACTGTTGTATAAAACTTAAATAGTGCCAATGAAGAAATATATTTGTTTTTGAATTTTGTGTCAGATTTTCATTTCTCTATGGGAGAAAAATAGGTATATGTATATTTCATTCACGTATTTTATTTTTGCATTATAGCACTTTATTACATTATTAAAAAGCATTGTATTTTATTTGTTTTTCATATTTTATTATAATATTATATATCATATAGACATACTTTTATTTGTATTCATTGATGAACCTTTTACCTGTTGACTAGAAGGTAAAATTCAAAATGTTATATAAAGCTGTAATATATCATAAAACAGACAAAGTTTAACTAGAATTATCTATATATATATATACTAATTAAATACATAATTATAATTTTCATGGACCAAGCATGGAATTGAGCATTGGAGATACCCAAGAGAATATGAAATATGACATATGTCCTCCTGTAGAACTATATCTGTTCTAAGATTCTATACACAGATGTAAAGTTAATATGTATGATCTTCATGTCTAATTACCCGGATCAAAAAAACATCATGGTAAATTTCAAGTTGACATACACAATGCCCCCTCCCTTCAGTAGCCAGAATCAATAAGTGGTGTTGATTTTCCCTTCATATTTTGTCTATACAAATAATTCTGGAAATGAATCAGCATATGAAAGAGTGCTCTGTACCCCTATGTTTATTGCAGCTCAATTCATAATAGCTAAGATATGCAATTAACCCAGCAACTGAAGACTAGATACAGAAATTATAGTATATATACATTATTGAATACTACACAGCAATAATAAATTGAAATCCTTTCATTTGCAACCAAATGGTTGCAACTTATTTACTGAAATAAGCCAGTATCAAAAAGACAAATGCCATATGGTCTCTGATTTGTGGTAACTAATAGAGTACCTAAAAAGTATTCTACGGGGCTGGTGCTGTGATTTAGTGGATAAGGCCACAGCCTGTGGTGCCGGCATCCCATATGGGAGCCAGTTCGACTTCCAAGTGCTCCACTTCTGATCCAGCTCTCTGCTATGCCCTAGGAAAGCAGTAGAAGGTGGCCCAAGTCCTTGGGCCCCTGTGTCCATGAGGGAGACCCAAAGGAAGCTCCTGGCTCCTGGCTTCAGATCAGCACAGCTCTGGCTGCTGCAGCCATTTGGGGAATAAACAGTGGATGGAAGACCTTTCTGTCTCTCTCTCTCTCTCTCTCTACCTCTGCCTTTCTGTAACTCTGCCTTTCAAATAAATCTTTAATGAAAAGTAATCTATAGGAGTGAAATTGATAATTTGTGATGCGTGATTTTGAATAGCCTTTATCTTGCCTATTGAGGAACATTGATTTTTGTTAGTTTGTTTTTGTTTATTTTTTCTTCATACGATTTGTTGAACTCTCTACTTAATGTAGGATTAATCTTATGAGTATAAAGTTAACTGAAAACAGATCTCTGTAAAAAATAAAAATGAGAATGTGAGAGGGGGAGGAAGAAGGGTGTGAGTATGGAGGTGAGGGAGGAAGGGTGGGAAGAATCACTATGTTCTAAATGCATGAAGTTTGTATTCCTTGAATAAAATTTGCAAAAAAAGAGATAAAATAATTCTGGAAAGATAAATAAAACATAAAGTAACACATATCATGCAACCAAGCCATGTTTGTCAAGGTGTTAAATTGTGAGTGTACCAGTACAAGAAGATAAAGCTCTAGTGTTTATTCCACTGTGTACCCATAGTATTCTGCTATAATACTTCTGGTTTTATTTTAAAATTTTACCCTACCTAAAAGAACATGGGATTCCTGTTCATTGACAATTGAGTGTGAGTTCTGACATTTTTTTTTTAATTTCTAGATAGGAGACCATGGTTAAGTCATTTTACATCTCATACTTTCTACTGTGTAACAAAACATGCTAATTATGCATCTTTAATAGCATTATCATTAAAGACTGAATAAAGTAATTTTGAAACACTACACAAAATATGTGGTATTATATTAGATGATAAATGTTTTTATTGAATGTAAATGAAAGCACATAGCTGAGAAATTTCATTTATTTCACTGGATAGATGTGTTGTATATTGCAGTATAACAAAATTCCTCAAAACTTAGGAATTCAAGAGTGAGTGGATTAGCTGGATGGATATGTCTTGGGATTCCTCAAAGGATGTAGTCAAGAAGTTGGCCAAGGTCAAGATATCTAAAGATTTGACTAAGACTAAAAAATTGACGTCCAAGATGACTCCCTCACATCACTGATAATTTAGTGTTGGCTGTTGACAGGAGACCTCAGTAACTTGTCAACATGGACCTTTTTTATAAGGTTTTTTATGCAGCTTTACAGTATGGTGGCTTGCTTCTTCTAGAACATGTTACCCAAGAAATACAAAGGCAGAAACCATGGTTTGCATTGGAAATTACATTCTATCATTTCCATAATACTGTCTGTTTTACACAATTCAGTACTTTTTAATGTGGAAGGAGACTATACAAAGGAACACATAGGAGCTGGAAAGAATCATCAGGATCCATTGGAGGGTAGTTTTCACTGTGAACTTCAGGAATTCAGAGGTAACTGGCTCAATAAGAGGTCCCCATGGAGACCTTTCTGATCATGTAGGGATTTTTCACATGAAATATTCTTATATACATAGAAAACACTTCTGTTAAATATTTCTGCTTTAGGATTCCCTTTTCCCACATGGAACAAAAAACTTCTTCCACTGCCAATTTTCTTTTGACAGTAGATTCTCATGATATTTTCAAGTTTGGTCCCAAAATTCAATGAACCAAGTTCAGCGCTTTCTCAAAGGCCTATGAAACTGTGACTATAGTTCAAAGAAGCTTTGTATCTCAGTATGAAGCAAGCTAAATGGTCCCTCAATGAAATACATTTTTATAACTACCAGCAGTTGTAGGCCACCTGAGAGTTTTTTACTAACCTTAATGTTAATATGAAAATGTTGAACTTGTACATCACTTTCCAAGTAAGGATGATAAAGAATTATGAATATTTCCTACATGTAAGACCAAATGAATGATATACAACTAGTCAGACACAAGCCTTGGGCATTAGTGGCCATCAGTCTAGTTGAGAAGATAGATACTATAATAATATGACAGAAAGGGGAGCAAATTGCTATGGAAGCAGAAATGAAGGTCATGCATCCCATCAAAAGCACTTTCCAGAGGAGACAATGCTTGAGATAAGTCTCGAGGTCAAGGTTATTTAGGTGCTATTTAGTTGTCTAGGTAAAAGAATGTAATCTGGCAAAATAAACAAAATGAGGAGGAATAAAATAGTATGGTAGTCCAAGGAATTATAAAGAATTATAAAGAGCTCTGCATTTCCTGGAGTCTTAGATCTGATCTCCTGTTAAGTAGACTGAGGTGAAGGTTTACATGCAGGAGGTTATTTGATCCGTGTTCTGGGAAAATCACTTGTGAGAGAATGAAGGTTCAGGATTGAATCCAAGGAAAGGTGAGACAGTTGCAAAAGAGGCACTTTCTAATCTTAAGAGGCATTCTGGAATGGGATTTATCTTGCAGAGGCACTGCGAAGTGTACAGGACTTTGTGTCTTTGCATTGATCCATAATTGTATCTGTAAACCTAGATAGGCAGGGCAAACCTTGGGCAAAGAAACAACTTATTATTTCTGGAAAGATTTTCGTCTGAGATTCATCAGCAGCCAACAAAGCTAGGAGAATGTATGCATGGCATTGAAGAAGGATTTGTGCAGCCATGAGAGTGTATATTACACTAGAATACAAAGTCATAGTCATAGGAAAGGAAGAAGAACAGATAGGCAGGATGTAGGTTCTGGCTAGCCTTAAATGTATTCTACACATCTTGAACTACACAAGTAGTTCTACAAAGGTAGGCCCTTGTTTCTCAAACATTTCCACCTAAAAATCCTTTTAGATACTTAAAAATTATTTAGGATTCAGAAAAGTTTCTTTTCTTATGAGTTATAGCTATTTGTTCTACATCATTAGAATTTAAGACTGAAAAAAATAAATTTTAAAATATTTACTAATTCAGTTATTTTAAAAACAATAAAACAATTTTCTATAAGCATTGATAAACTTTTTCATGAAAAATAACTATATTTGCTTGCAAATGAAATAAATATTAGAGAAAAGAGTCCTTTGTATACCTTTGTGAATCTCTAAAATATTTGCTCAATAGAACACAGCTGAATTCCTGTATCTGCTTAGGCTGTAATATGCTACTTATCATAACCTCAGAAAACTCCACTGAGAACCACTGAAGTAGGACATAAAAAGTCACAGAGATACTTTAGGAAGTATAAACCATAATTAGATTTACTACCATGATTGTGCTATAGAGAGCAAGTCTAGGGCCACAAAGTCCATCTCAGTGGAGATGGATTATGAAGGCCTGAATTCATTAAGAGGTGCACAGATGGATTCCATTTATATTTCTGAACAAAAATTAACAGGATTTGGCAATTGTATGTAAGGTGTGAAAATCCAGAATGACTCATATTTTCCCACTTGAATGCTTGAGTGGATCAAGATAATACATAAGCACATCAAGAATAAAGTTCAAAGGGATCACATAAATAAGACCAGTGTCTGCTAATAATAATTGATAGAATTAAAGGAGAGAACAATCCAATAGGGGGAAGCGGGATACACAGCAGACTCATAGAATGACAAATGCCCAAAACAGCACTCTGGCCTCAGAATCAGCCCTTAAGGCATTCAGATCCAGCTAAGAAGCCAATAAGAACATTTCATGCATGGAAAGCCAAGACATTGTGGCAAAAAATGACCTAAATGAAAGATCTCTGTGAGTGAGATCCCAGTGGAAAGAATGGGCCATCAAAGAAGGAGGTACCTTTCTCTGAAGGGAGGAGAAAATTTCCACTTCAATTATGGCCTTGTCAAATAAGGCCAGAGTTTGTGAACTCAAGAGGTTTTCATAGCCTTGGAAACTCATGAAAAGAGCCTCGAGTGATTACTGACATCATAAATAAGAGTGTCAATTGTTAAATCAACAACAGGAGTCATTGTACACTTGCTACCCATGTAGAATCTCCATCCTTAATGTGTTGTACTATGAGATTAAAGGGTAAAACTAGCCTTCAAACAGTACTTTATACTTTGTGTTTCTGTGTGGTTGTGAACTGTTGAAATCTTTACTTAGTAGAGAGTTGATCTTCTGTATATAATGATGGTTAAAGATGAATCTTAGTGAAGAATAGAATGGGAGAAGGAGTAGGAGATCAGATGGTTTGCAGGTAGGAGGGTGAAAATGGCGGGGAGAACCAATATAATCCAAAAGTTGCATTTTCAAAATTTATATTTATCAAAAGTTTTCTATAAAAAAAAGGGAAAAAAATCAAGTTCATTAGAATTTAAGTGACACTCTAGGGTTGGGTTCAACTACTGTCTTTAGGTACAGTTCTCAGCAGAACCTGAGGCAGGTATTCTATTGTAATTTGTTGGATAAAGGGTCTCAGGCTAGGAAGGGAATGGGAGGCACCATGGGAAAGGGGTAAAACCTAAACACGTGCATGGTATCAAGGAGAGATTTGCTTCAGCCTGACCCTGTGGGGATTTCCACATCACACATGACACCAAATAGTGAGTCCCATTTTGAGTTGAGTTGAAGTTTTGCATCCCCAGATCAGCCAGAGATTAATCAGAGCCTTCTATGTCAGTCATCGTCTTTTTAACTGAGGGCAGTTCTACAGGAAAATGGGTGACTACAAGTTGCTGTCAGCTGTAGTGCAGAAAAAAAGAGTACCTTTTCCTACCCTCCATTTGGCTCCTCTCTGAGGTCCCAATAATAAAATACACACTAATAAGGAAAAAAAATAACACAATTGTTTAATAGAAGTTTACTGTGACATGGGGGCCTTCAGAAAGGAAGATCCAAAGACTCAGGGAAATTTTATTAAGATTAACAAAGAATGGATAGTGGTTTAGACATTGGATTGGACAAAAAGGGGATGTGTCCTCATAGTAATGATCTGGGAGAGGGGAGTACTTATCAAGGCCTGTTTGTCCAGAATCTTATTGGCAATAACTCTTTCACTAGAATCTCTTGAGGTAATCGGCAGGTGGTGTATGGCTGTAGGGCAAAGCGAGGCTATTCTGCACATAAACTTAAGCCATGTCCCAAGCTGCTCCAGCACACTGCTCTGGCTAAACCCATTTGCCACATGGCAGAATACAACTACTGCCTTTTCTGTTTTCACTTTCCCATCCATAGTTTGAGAGATTTGAGCCTGATGATTGTATTACCTTCCTGCCTCTTGGTGCTGCTGATATTCTGTTTCAATGACTTAAACATTTAACAAATTCTTTTGGCAATTATATAGAAGCAATAGCCCTCTTCATAGTAAAATTCCCATTCACTAGTACATACATACACACAAAGTTTTCCTTGAAGTCTTAAAATTCAACCTTTGACTTCCTTCTGGGGGTTATTGACCATGGTTCTATCACTATTTGACTAGGGGCTTTAATTGAAAATTAAGCAGAAGACCTATCTACACAATCTTCAGACTATAAAGGAAACCAGGGGTCCACCAAAATACTCAGTCTACCATATAAACTGAAATGTCTAAGGAAATATTCAACATCAGGGGACAAGTGCAACACCGCTCCCAAAAGAAGAAATGATCACTGGGAAACAGAAGAAACCATTCCACAAGCTATTCTCACAGTTTCAGTGCCAAATAAATGGGAATAAGTGCATGCCCTACTTTGATGTATGGCTCCTGAAATTGACACTGTATGATTTTTCCTTTCTAGAATGTTGATAAGAAGCTGAATTCATGGAGAGCTGCAAACCCCTTAAACCAGAGTGGTTTTCATGACCTTAGTTCACTTTTCCTTGTCTGTTTTGATCTCCCACTTAGTGCTGAGCCCAAATGCTGAATCATAGGAAGGCTTCAATACACAGAAGGCTTACAGGAGGCTTTAAGGACCACCGTGTGCCCAGATAATTTGACCTCATGGTTAACATCAGGCATGTTAAAAGTTATTTCCAACCTGAGGCCATGCACTTGCCTTTCACCTCTCCTCATCAATACAGAGCCACGGTTTGTAAAAGATCCTATTTCTTTGATTTTATTTTGTGGTTTCAAAGGTAGGAAAGAATTTCACCTAGTTTTAAATTATAGCTAACTGCAGGTAAAGAATGTTTCTGTGTGTGTCTTGGTCCACTAGAGCCAAGGATAATATAAGGAACCAGCCCAAGACATTAAACTGTCTGCACCAATTGTGGCCATTGTGTCTGGGTTCAGGTTCCATTAGTGAGCAATCCTTGTTAATGGATCTTGGTATGGGGGCTTGTGTCCAAAGTGAGGACATCAGGCCAATGAATGGCTGGCACTTACAGAAGTTTTGGGAAAGACTCTGAATCAGGGATGAGAGTACAAAACTGAGTTCCAAACTTCAGGGAATAACTACCTGCACTTATTCTAAGTCCATGACAATCCTGAGAGGTAAAAAGCTTGTGAAGTTGGTAGAGACTAGAAGTAATTTAAACATTCACCTTGTGTCCATCCACAAATCCCAAGCTCCTCATGCTGATTCCCTGGTTATTAGAAATCTATGGTTTAAAGCCATAGTAACCCATTATTCGTACTTTGGAAACTTATATTCATTAAATAAAAGTTAAAAAAAATGAATAAATAAATATTAAAAAAATACTAAAAAAACAGCTATTAAAATAGAGATTCACCATGAAAAAAAAAAAAAAAGAAATCTATGGTTTATAAAGAAAATATCATGCTCTATGGGTTGATGATGAGGTCAATTTCACAACTGTCTTTTCTCATTTTTAAAGGTTTATTTATTTATTTGAAAGACAGAGGTACAGCAAAAGAGAAAGAGAGAAATAGGGATTGATCTTCCATCTGCTGGTTCATTCCCTAAGTGGTCACAATAGCTGGGGCTGGGCCAGACTGAAACCATGAGCCAGAAAATTCCTTCTGCTCTTCCAGGTGGTTGACAGGGGCTCAAGCACTGGACCATCCTCAGGTACCCTCCTAGAAGTATTAGTAGGGAGCTGGATCTGAAGTGGAGCAGCCGGGACTCGAACCAGGCACATATGGGATGCCAGCACTGCAGGTGGCGGCTCATCCATCTACACCCTGTGCCGTCTCCACAACCATTCTTTCTAAAAAACAGTAACTAGAAAAAATTCAAAGTGCATCACAGGTAGTAAGAGTATGAATGCTTTCCAATGTTTATTTCAATTATGTTTATGTTTGTACTTGTGTATTTCTGTATGTAATATAAAACTAATTTTTTATCATGGCCATTGGTAAAAAAGTTCAAAAATCATTATTTAGGTGATCTTGAGGCTGAATTAGAAGAGCAGTGCTTCTCTTACTCTGCATGTCAGGGCCTTTCCTAATGCAAACAGAAGAAAATCACTCCTTCTACAGTCATGTTGGTTTTCTTTATAAGGAATTTATTTTTAAACTGAATCAATTGAAATGAACATCCATGTGCCTGTTCTTCCTACCCTCCCTGAGACTATTTCTGGGGATTAGCATTCAGTTTTCACACCAGAGGCCTCTGTTGGCCTGCTCTGACAATGCCCTTTCTCTCCCTCCCTCCTTCCCTTCTTTCCTTTCCACCTCCCTTCCTTGCTTCCTTTCTCTGTTGGAGGACTGGAATGAGTATTTCAGAGTCAGGAAGGCTTAGTGGCCAAGGCAAACTGTGGTTGGAAGCTGAAATTGTAGCAAATAAGCAATTAAGGTGGATACAATGTCTCCACACACCTTCCACAAATATTCCCATCTTGGAGCAGGTCCTCATCACCTCACACCTTGATTATTGCCATAGCTCTCAGCTTGCTCCTGACTCCAGGTCCTCCTCACACAACTCCATCCTGTTCACATGTGTCAAATTAATGCTTCAAATATATTGTTGTCATCATGAAATTTTACTGCTCAAAATAACTGAAGGCTCCCATTGCCTGCAAGACAAACTTGAATTCCACAGCAGGCTCTTCTGGACTCTGCACAATCTTCCTTTGATCTGTCTGGCAATACTTATCTGCGGATGCTTCTCCACTTGAAGTCAACTCATTTGTTGCATGATCTCTTAATATATCGCCCAGTATTCCTCATCCATTTTTCCTATCTCAAGTTAATAGATTTCCCCTTTGTTTGAACACATACAGAATGATTCATATACTTTCTTTAAAATATTTCTATGTCTTCTTATCATTACTTTTTAATTTTTTTTCTTTTTAATGGAATTGATTTCCTGTAGTTACTCGAAGGTATATCAATCAGAGAAAAATCTCCTGCCATGTCCCTTTGCCCATTAATGTCCAATATTTACTATTTGAAATTAGAACCAACCTCTATTGAGCACTACCAAAAACTGCTAAAAATTACTTATTTAATTTAATTTTCAAGTACACACTGTTCTACATCTTCTTTACAGGTGATGAAATGGAAGAAAGAGAAGTTAAGAAGAAGAACTATGAAGTAAGTCAGAGCTGTCTTTCTCCCTGGAGAGACAGTCTGTAGGCTCATCAACTGCACCACTGCCTTCAAGCCTACAGAACAGTGAGTCTTAAATATTTTAAATGCTAAAGGTTCCTTCAATACAAAAACTATGGGACTTATTTCTAGAAAAATGGATGTATTGCAAGCTGAAATTTTGCTTACAATTTCTGGTGGCCTAGGCCTTGGAGGCCATTTCTGGGTCTGCAGTGCCCATGGAATTATGAAAGAAATTCCCAGGTCACAAGTGGTATGACAAAACAGTCAAATGAGAGCGTTCTGCCATGTCCTCCAAAATTGACTCCCATTATACCAGCAGGATTGTGTAATATTACTCATGAGATTGGAAACTTGGTGCAATATAAAGGGAAGATATGAGTGAGTTTATTTTGTGTGTATGTGTGTATGTGTGCCTTCCCATCACATCTAACAAGTCCTAAGCTTAGTTTTAGCCTTATCCGTGTTATAAGAACACCAAGTGTTACAAGGTGACTAGTCTCATAGGGGGTTATTCTTGCTCTTATTAGATCAATAAGAAAGCTAAACTCAGAGAGATTATTTGGCCTACCTATGGTTACACAGCTGACACATTTCTCTGCCCCTTCACTAAACCTTGATGAAAACCAGTATATGCAATAGAAAATTAGAACAACTATAGTTAGTTTATTGAACCAAGGCAAAGTTGAAAGCAGAAAAAAAAATCTGGAATTTGATGTTAAAACCCATTAACAATAAGTAATAACAATGGTGCCTTAACAATGATTCCAGATGCCTGGACTTCATACTTTCACCTGCAGATGATAGCTGTCAGTATCTGCAGCCCATGCAGAATAGCAAAAGCGCTTTTGGAGAATGTCCAATGGCTGCTATAATACATACATGCGGCAAATACCTCCATAAATGTTAATATGCTTCTCAATGTAAACTAGGCTTTCAGGTCAAAATTCACCTGGTTTACTCCATGTTTGCATTCTGGTGTAATAAGTGTATTTAACCACCAGAAAAAATGAGTATCAGCAGCAGTTTATTTATGGCTCACTTCTGCCTTTCAAAGTCTCTGTTTCCAGAACCCTTTACATTTTCTGCCCCATGAATTCTTAATGAGTTCCAGTTGAAAGTGCCACAGTTCTACATTCAGGCTATTAGAGTGAGAGAGGGAGAGGGAGAGAGAGAGAGAGAGAAATGTGAAAAGTGTGTTTATCCCCAGACTCCCAGGACTTCCGACTGATATACCTGCCCCTTTTTCCTCATTCTTGGCAAATGTTGGCAAATATGTTAGCAGTTGGAAAGGCCTGCTATGTTTTTAAATCCTTTTAATCCTCTTTATAGTAACAGAAACATTTGAGGTTGATCTTTGAAGACTCTGTAGAGTGCAGAACACCTGCAGCTTGGCGCTTTGTGTTAAAAAACACCCAGTGTGAGCTTAACACAGTTCGGCAGGCACAGAGCAGGGCCCCAGAATCCTCCCAGAATAATGAGGGTCTCTCTTCCCCTCTGACCTTGCCTTCCCCAGTTTAAACCTGCTCTGGTAAATGGCACCCTTGCCCTCTGACCCTCACCAAATGGCTCAATGAATCACAGAAGGGCTCATAAAAATGATTTGCCAATATGTCAGGAAGCAGAAAAAGCTAGGTTGATTCCAGTTTGGGAATCACTCAAACCACTAACAAATTCCCCTTTCTTTTATTCATTTGCTAAAAATATTGATTATCCACGATCACAGGCAATGTTGATGAATCTTACACCCAGATAGAAAAAAATGGATATTGCATTGTCTTCTCTTTATTCTTTCTTTCAAGCAATGGAGCAAAACTAAAGTTGTTCATAATCCCTCTGATATCTGCAGACATATGTTAATAGATTATTAGTTGTCTATTTCTCAGGATAGAGACCATATTTGTTCCCTACCATTTTATTCTGTGTTCTCTTGTATCAGTTGCTCTACTAGTAATCTTTGAATAGGTTAAAAATATCCTTGTTCTATTTCAACTCAATATACAAATATTCATATATATCTAAAGCATACACATATGAATTAATAATGATTAATAAAAGGACTCACTATATTAGTTTTAGATGGGAAGACATTTGGGGTTAAATATACTTGAAAAAGAAATACAGCATTTTTATTTTAAGGTTTATTTTATTCATTTTAAAGGAGAGTTAAAGAGAAAGAGAGAGAGAGAGAGATCTTCCATCTGCTAAATCACTTCCCAAATGATTACAAGAGTAGGGGCTAGACCACAACAAAGCCAGGACCCTGGAACTCCATCTGGGTGCCCTACATGGGTGTAGGAACCCAAAGACTTTGGTTGTCTTCCACTGCTTTCCCAGGCACATTATCAGGGAGCTGGATCAGAAGTGGAACAGCTGAGTCAGACTGGTCAAGCCTTATAAATGATACTTCAGGATGTGCTACATACAGAAACAGAGAAAGATAGTCAGCATAATGAAATAATGTTAAGGCAGAAAATCTAGGAAAAGCCCAAAGGAAATCTAAAACAAACAGTAGGAATATTTGTGGGAAAATGGCAAGACCAAGTGGTAGCTATCAATAATAACCTAAAATGTTAGTGGCCTAAATTCTTCAATTAAAAGGTACAGACTACTTGAATGGATTAAAAAACAGGACCCACCTCTTTGCTGCCTACAATCAACACACCTGACTAACAAAGATACACACAGCCTGAAAGTGAAAGGTGGAAAAAGATATCCCCTGCTAATGGAAAGCAAAACAAGTAGGAGTAGCCATCCCAATATCAGACAAAATAGATTTTAACACAGAAACTGTTAAAAGAAAAAAGAAGGGTATAATATAATGATTAAGAGATCAATTCAATAGGAAGATGTGACTATAGTAAATGAACATGCAAACAATGTTAGGACACTTGGCTATTTAAAGCAAATGTAAATGGTTTTAAAGGGAGACATAGGTGCCAATACAATAATAATGGGGGACTTCAACACCCACTTTCATCAATGGACAGAACAACCTGACAGAAAATCAAAAAAGAAACAACAGAGCTAATCTACAATTCGGACGAAATGAACCTAATGATGTTTATAGAGCATTTCGTCAAAAGCTGCAGAATACACATTCTTTTCATCAGTGTGTGGAACTTTCTCTAGGCAATAAAGTAAATCTGAATAAATTCAATAAAACTGAAATTCTACCACCATGTATCTTTTCTGACCACAATGGATTGAAGCTGAAAATTAACTTGAGAATGTAGAAAACATGGAAACGCATGGTGACTGAACAACATGCTCCTAAATGGATAGTGAGTTATAAAAGGAATTAAAAAATCCTATCCTAGAAATGAATGAAGACAACAATGCAACATATCAAAAATTATGGGATGCATGGGCCAAAGCTGCAGCACTGGCATCCCATATGGGCGCCAGTTCATGTCCCTGTTGCTTCTCTTCTGATCCAGCTCACTGCTAATGACTTGGGAAAGCAATGAAAGATGGTTCAAATGCTTGGGCCCTCTACCTACATGGGAGCTGGAAGAGGCTCCTGGCTCCTAGCTTCAGACTGGCCCAGTTCCAGCCATTATGGCCATTTAGGGGGGGAACCAGCTGATGGAAGATCCCTCTCTCTCTGTCTCCCCCTCTCTCTGTAAATCTTCCTCTTAAATAAGTAAATGACTCTTAAAAAATTATGAGATACAGCAAAAGCAGTGTTAAGAGGAAATTTTTTTTTTTGTAATCACTGCCTACACCAAGAAATTGAAAGGGCATAAAAATGACTTAACCATGCACCTCAAAAAACAAGAAAAATAAGAAAAAATGAAACAAAAAATTAGTAGGAGTAAAGAAATAGAAATTAGAGAATAAATTAAAACTGAAACCAAAAAATAATACAAAAGATCAGTCAAATGAAGAGCTGGATTTTTTTAAAGACATATTTATTTACTTGAAAGTTAGTTACAGTGAAAGAGAGGCAAAGGCAGAGAGAGAGAGAGAGAGAGAGAGAGAGCTCTCCATTCACTTGTGCAGTCCACAGATCTCCACAATGGTCAGGGATGGACTGGACTAGGCTGAAACCAGGAGCCAAGAGATTCATCTGGGTCTCATACATAGATGCAAGGGCCTGGGGACTTGGATCATTTTCCACTGTTTTTCTAGGCACACTAGCATGGATGAGATTCCCATGTTGTAGGCAGTGACTTTACCCATTATGCTATAGTGGTTGCCCCAAAGAGCTAGATTTTTAGAAAGTAAACAAATTGACACACCATTGGCTCAACTAACCAAAAAAAGGGGATGAGAAGATTCAAATTAATAAAATCAGAGATAGAAAAGGAGACATTACAATGAAAATCACAAATATAAATGAATCATCAGGAATTACAACAATCAGCTATATGCCAACAAATCAGAAAAATATGGAAGAAATGGGTAGATGTAAGACACATACAATCTTCTGAAATTGAGTCATGAAGACCTAGACAACCAAAATAGACCAATAACCAAGACAGAATCAATAATAAAGATCCATCAACAAAGAAAAGTCCAGAGCCAGATGGTTTCACTGTTGATTGTATAAGACTTTGAAGAAGAACCAATTCCAATTCTTCTCAAGCTATTCAAAACAGTTTAAAGAATGAATCCTAACAAACTCCTTCCATGAATTCCACCTTAATTCCAAAACCAGAAAAAGATACAACAGAGAACTATAGACCAATACTACTGATGAACATAAGTGCATAAATCCTCAAAAAAATTAACTAATCAAATCCAACAACACATCAGAATGATCACTCACTTTCATGAAGTAGTATTTATCCCTGGTATAAAGGGATGTTTCAACATACACAAATAAATATATATGATATACTACATTAACAAATTGAATAAAAACTATATAAAAACATTTATCTCAATAAATGTAAAGAAAACACTTGATAAAATACAACATCCTTTCATGAGAGAAACCTTAAGCAAACAGAGTATAGAAGGAACAAAGATCAGTACGATCAAGGCAATATATGACAAACCCACAGTCAGCATCACATTGAATGGGGGAAAGCTGGAAGCATTTCCACTAAGATCCAGAATCAGAAAAGGATGCCTACTCTCACCACTACTATCAATATAGTTCTGGAAGTTTTATACAGAGCAATTAGACAAGAAAAAAATTAATGGGTTAGAAATTGGAAAGGAAGAAATCAAAATATTCTTGTTTGCAGATGATTTGATTCTGTACATAGAGGAACCCAAAACTTCCATTAGATTACAAGAACTTATAAGAGAGTTTGGCAAAGTTGCAGGATATAAAATCAAGATGCAGAAATCAATAGCCTTTGTATACACTAACAATGTCATGGCTGAGAAAGAACTTGTAAGATCAGTCCCATTCACAATAGCTACAAAATCAATTAATCAATCAATCAATAAATGCCTTAGGATGAATTTAACCAAGGATATGAAAGATTAGCACAACCAATATTGCAAAACATTAAGGAAAGAAGTAGAAGAAAAATCTTCCACGGTCATTGACTAGAATAATTAATATCATCAAAATATCTGTACTACTCAAAACAATTTACAGATTCAATGTAAAGTAAAAATTTGTTGTTAAGTAAAAATTCAATGCAAAGTAATAATTCAATTTGAAGAAATACAAATGGTAAACAAATATGTGAATAACTGCTCAGCATCACTAGCCATCAGGGAAATGCAAATCAAAACCACAATGAGATATCTCCTCACCCCTGTCAGAATGGCTAAAATCCAAAACAGAGAGTAACATGCTGGCAAGGATGCGAACAAATGGGAACATTTAAACACTGTTGGTGGGAATGTAATTGGTGCAGCAACTGTGGAAAACAGTGTGTAGATTTCTTTGAAAACTAGAAATATACTTGCCATATGATCCAGCAAACCTACTAGTGGGTATATACCCAAAAGACTTGATCACAGTATATTAAAGAGATACCTGAACCACCATTTTATAGTGAACTGTTCACTAGAGATAAAATTTGGAATCAACCAAGGCAGCCATCATCAGATGACTGGATAAAGAAAATGTGGTATATTTACACAATGGAATATTATTCAGCTATAAAAAGAATGGAATTCTATCATTTGCAGCAAAATGGACACAACTGGAGGCCATAATTTTAGTGGAATAAGCCAGACCCAAAAAGAAAAATACTGCATGTTCTCCTTTATATGTGAGAGATAAAGTTTAAAAAACAAACAAAAAAGAAGATAAAAGAAAGAAATGTCTGTGTGTATCAGTATTGCTGCAAATATAATTTTATAAAACTTTGTTTTTTTTTAACTTTTATTTAGTAAATATAATTTTTTAAAGTACAGTTTATGGATTGCAATGCTTTTCTCCCCCATAACTTTCCTCCCACCCACAGCCCTCCCATCTCCTGCTCCCTCTCCCATTCCATTCACATCAAGATTCATTTTCAATTATCTTTATATACAGAAGATTGATTTAGTACATATTAAGTAAAGATTCAATCAGTTTGCACCCACACAGGACATAAAGTGTAAAATACTGTTTCAGTACTAGTTGTAGCATTAATTCACATTGGACAACACATTAAGGACAGAGATCCCACATGAGGAATAAGTACACAGTGACTCCTGTTGTTGATTTAACAATTCGACACTCTTGTTTATGGCGTCAGAAATCACCCTAGGCTCTAGTCATGAGTTGCCAAGGCTATGAAAGTCTCTTTGATCTTATTTAGACAAGGTCATAGTCAAAGTGGAAGTTCTCTCCTCCCTTCAGAGAAAGGTACCTCCTTCTTTGATGGCCTGTTTTTTCCACTGGGATCTCACTCGCAGAGATCTTTCATTTAGGTCTCCTTTTTTTTTCCCAGAGTGTCTTGGCTTTCCATGCCTGAAATACTCTCATGGGCTCTTCAGCCAGATTCGAATGCCTTAAGGGCTGATTCTGAGGCCAGTATTCTGTTTAGGACATCTGCCATTCTATGAGTCAGCTGTGTATCCCACTTCCCATGTTGGATTGTTCTCTCCCTTTTTTATTCTATCAGTTAGTATTAGCAGACACTAGTCAGGAATGATATAATCCAGGATGACTTCGTTTTGTAACAAATGCTACTAATAGTCAAAAGACCCTTTAAAGTATTATTTAGAGCAAAAGAAAAAAAGTAAAGGAGGTCTAATACAATGAACATATTCAATAACATTAAGAAATAAACACTGAAACGGTGAGCAGAATTTCTTTATTCCACTTTTGTCCTATTCTCTACTAAATAAAAAGAGTGATCTTGAAATTGAAAGGATATTTATATTATCACATTTAGAGGAACTGAATAAGGAAAAACTTCTCGACTAGGTATTCTGTCAATATAGAACAGGCAAAACGAAGACATTAATTAATAAAGGAAAGAAATTACACTAAAACAAAGTTTACACATATATCATCCACATGTAAATATATTAACAGATATATAATATTATAATCATACATGTAGAGAGGAGTTGTACACAGGTGGAGTACTGAGTGATAGCTGTTGACTTCACATACAATTGATATAGACACATACGTATACTCACACTGGGAGGTCAATCAAGGGTCTGTTATTTGGAAAAGACCCATGGAGGTTCCTTTGACATCATACTGTAGGGATCTCTGAAAACAGTAAAAGTAACACCTTGCATTGGGTCAAAGACAATTGGAGTGCTTGTTTACCAGTTCATCCAATAGTCAGTGTTCAAGTGCTGCTCTCAGGAAACCACTAACTCCCAGGAAGACTGTGTGTCTCTCAGTAGGCAACATGAACTCTGATAGCTGAAGCAGACCCACCTCCCACCCCCAAAGAAGTGCTGCAGCTGGTAGAGGAAAGTGTACCTGTGGCCAGTGTGCAGGAAAATGAAAAGGGATTTGAAGTGATGTTGATTGACTACTAAGAGCTGCAGCTACACTCTCTCCCAGGAGTATTTCACTCTTTTTTCAGTATTCTCGCCCGTTGGAAGGCTATTTAGAAAGCAGAGGTAGAATCTGTAAAGTATCTGTAAGAAGGGAGGAAAAACTAAGGTAGATCAAACCTGGACAAAAGCTTGTATGATACATCTAGATTAACAGAATAAAATCTGGCAGAAATAAATGCAAAGCCCATCCAGTTAGCCTAAAAAAAAAAATCCTCAGGATAGGTATAAAATGAGACAGAAGTAGTTTAACAGCCATTTATATGGAAAAGGCAAAGCCCTCATAGTTAACCATAGGTTCAATATGAATCAAACATGGCACAACGGGATAACACACCAGACCTCACACAGTGAGACAATTGAAGAACTAAGTCCGCTTAACCCCGATGAAGGAAGAATTAGGAAGTCTGTGGAAGAGGATTATATTTATCTCATATTACTCTGGAGGGAAAAATTAAGAATAAAGAGCAGAAAGCATAGGGAGGCAAAATCTGGCTTGAAGTAAAAAATAACTTTCTCATAACTAGTGCTAAATAATATCTTATGTGGGCATAAGCCCTTATTGCTTGGAATTGTCTGACGAGGCTGAATGAAATTCTACAGAGATAATGTGAAGGAGATTTTTATTTGGGATAAGGGAGAGAAGGAATTAGATCTGAGAACTCCACATTTTCTTTCAACTTTCAGAATTCTGTGAATTTAGTTGATAATTTTCAATGAAATAGCCAACAGACAGGGAGTGACTGGAAGCAGAAAGAGAAACACCATGGAGCCTGAATAATCCATTAACGGATATATAAGTCTCTGAATTATTGAGATTGGCAGTAGTTGTTGAGCGTCATTCAAAATTCCTGCTCAATTGTGAGTGCTTTAAAGGTAATAAGGAAAAATTGCTAACCTTGGGCATACCTTTGCTTATAGCCATATAAAGAAAGCCAGGAGGGAAAAAGACTTGGAAAACTTCCTTACAGAGAAAAAGGGGAAACTTGGAGGAATGAAAGGAAAGGAAGCACAATAATGGGAGAGAGATATTGTGCATCTACTCACCTTTGTTCACCCCTATTTCCTACTTACTGTTATTTTGGATACATTTAATTTCTTCTCCTCTGGGTTCAATCAACGGCTGACCACATCTGTTCTATTGGAAGTATACGTCATCTTGGTTTTGGAATATAGGCAAATATGCACTTAGTTTTTCTCCAAGCCAGAAGGTTGCACAATGTTTAAGGCTTCTGTCGGTGAAGAGCCAGGAAACAGGGAACAATGGTAACAGGACAGGCAACAGAGGAGATTAGATTGTTGTCATTGTACATGCCTGTGGGCCATTTCGGTGACCTTACCAGGAGAGGGTCATCCCACCCATGAAGCAGAAGCTCACAGAGATGATAACCACAACTTTATATGAAACTTCCTTCTAAGATCTCAATGTAATAATTTATCTAATTAACAAATTAACCTTTATAAATTCCCTAGGGAGATGGTAGCATTTTATAAAGAAAAGAAACTAAAGGTAGTGTAGGAACCTAAAGTATAAACATTGGATAGAAAGAGCAGAATGGGAATCTCTGCAACCCAACTCTAGAGTCATACAACAGACCATGCAGACTTTTCTAAACACAGCTTGTTTTATCACTAATGAGTGCTGAATAAGTTGTTACAGGCCTTAGGTAATAACTTAAAGTTACTGGAGAGACGTTGAAATGACACAATAATTATGTAATATTTATTTTGTTTTTGCAAGGGAATTTTAAAAACTACAATATTGACTCTAAACTTTTTGATCCCTTAAAAAAGGATATGTAGAGCCAGAGTAATCATTCTCTCCTCTGGTAGTAAATTTCCAACCCTAGTTAGAGTTTCTACCAACATCTTTGTGTGATAGGTTTTAGCTGTTTGTGTGTGTGTGTATTTTAAATGCACACACACAAACACAACACACATGAATGAGTTATTGGAAGTAAAAGGTCAACTGATTGTTTCATCTTTATGACATTTTCAAAAACAATCTAGAAAATTTTGAGACTAAATATTTTATCATTATTAAGATACAGCCAACATATTAAGTAGTTTCTTATTTTACTTCATAATCAGTGTCAAAACAGATATGAAAATGATTTACACTGAGTACATTTAGAACATTCTTGAAGCAGAAGAGTAGACATGTATTGTGAGAATGAAATCAAAGATTAGGGAAAGTATACCATATAAGGTTTTCTTTCTGGTTCTATGGCTGCTGGAGGATATGGTACTTTGACACAAAGGGAACATATGATAGGCTGCATTATTTCTCCTAGTGAGGTAAATGCAGTCAAGAGTTCCAAAGACCAGTGAACCTGTAGACTAGCTGCAAAGCTAAAAAAATTCAGAACAGAATAATGTTCAAGAAACTTAAAAGCTATTTTTAAGTAAGGATGGACAAAAATGCTTGGAATTCAGTGTTCATTTGCTTTTTTTTATTCCACGTGTAGAGACAGACTATGGAAAATCCCATACGAAAAAAAGAAAACCCAGAAATTAATTTTCTGCTTATGACCCGGGCCAAAATATGAAAACAAAACAAAAGTCACAATGAAAAATACTTGATAAGAGAAATCCCTGAGAATATACTATTTGTTTCTAGAGGCATTAGATAACATGGTTATTTGCATTTAATATGCTGGAAACTCATTTCACAACTGTAAAAATCTGTTTTCTCTTTAATTGTTATATGTGATATGCACATAGAGACAGTGTGAAGGAGAAAATGAAAGGGATCAAGGACAAAAGAAATAGACAGAATATATATATATATATATATATATTTCCTTGAATTTTCACAGCCTACTTGAAATTAAAATGAAGTATTTCACACTTCACATTTTCAAATTTCCCAAAATATTTAAAACTTATAATGTTGAATTTCTAATTCTCTTCTATTCTGTTTTAGCAGTCTCATATAGTTTAGGTGCCCATAAACTAAAATCCACACTATGAATACATTATTGTTGTTCGTAGATTATATTATTAGAAATTAGTAAAAGAAAAGCAAATGTTCTGTACTCTTTCTTTTTCAATTTTTCTTATTTGACAAGTAGAGTTACAGACAGTAAGAGAGAGAGAGAGAGAGAGAAAGGTCTTCCTTCCGTTGGTTCACTCCCCAAATGACCACTATGGCCGGTGCTCCGCTGATCCAAAACCAGGAGCCAGGTGCTTCCTCCTGGTCTCCCATATGGGTGCAGGGGCCCAAGGACTTGAGCCATCCTCCACTGCCCTCCTGGGCCACAGCAGAGAGCTGGACTGGAATAGGAGCAACCGGGACTAGAACCAGGCGCCCGTATGGGATGCCGGCGCCAGCGCTGAAGGTGGAGGATTAACCAAGTGAGCCAGGGTGCCGGCCCCCTGTACTCTTTCTTTATTTCTGTATATCCAAGTCTCCAACTAGTTTCATTTCCCTTTAACCTGGAAAACTTTTTCAGTTTAATTCTCATGACAATGAACTTTCTTCACTGTTCCCTTTATTTTCAAGATTACTATTACTAGCTATAGAATTATCGTCGTGAGGCCTTTTTCTTTCAACATTTTATAGTATTGAATGTTAAATATCATCCTGATTATTTGAAAGAAAAGGTGTTGATACAACAAAATCTTCATGGAAAATGCATATTAAAATATGCACTGACTTCAAAATGCTTTTCACCTAAATAAACGTTTCTTTTTTTAAGGATTTATTTTACTCATTGAAAGGCAGATTTACAGAGAGAGAGGGAGAGACACAGAGAGTGAGATAGAGAGAGAGAAAGAGAGAGAGAGAGATTTTGTATCCTCTAGTTCACTCCCCAAATGGCCACAAAGGCCAGAGATGGACCAGGAAAAAGTCAGGAGATGGGAGTTTCTTCCAGGTTTCACATGTGGGTGCAGGGGACCAAGAATTTGGGACATCTTCCACTGCTTTCCTAGGCATATTAGCAGAGAGCTGGACCAGAGATGGAGCAGCTGGGACTCAAACCGTTGCCCATAAAGGATGGCAGCTTAACCTTCTACACCACAACACCAGACTCTAAACTTTTTTTTAAGATTTATTTATTTATTTGAAAGTCAGAGTTATGCAGAGAAAGAGAGAGAGAGAGAGAGAGAGAGAGAGAGAGGTCTTCCATCCAATGGTTCATTCCCCAGTTGGCCACAACGGCCGAAACTGCACTGATCCAAAGCCAGGAGCCAGGAGCTTCTTCTGGGTCTCCCACATGGGTGCAGGGGTCCAAGGATTTGGGCCATCTTCTACTGCTATCCCAGGCCATAGCAGAGAGCTTGATAGGAAGTGGAGCAGCCGGGACTAGAACCAGCACCCTTATGGGATGCCGGCGCTTCAGGCCAGGGCGTTAACCCACTGCGCCACAGCACTGGCCCCATGGCCTCTAAACTTAAGGATAATTTTCTAGGATTCTCTTGACAATTTTATTTAATTATTTATTTATCTATTTATTGTATTTGAAAAGGAGAGAGATAAAGAGAAATTCCCATATTCTCATCCACTAATTCACTCCCCAAATGATGGTAACAGGCAGGGGTGATCTGAGTTGAAGCCAAGAGTCAAGAACTCAACCCAGAGCTCACATGTGGGTAGCAGGTAGCCAAGCACTTGAGGCATCTGCTGACTTCAGGGTGTATATTAGCAGGAAGTGGGACTCAAGCAGAAACAGAACTCACAGTCAGGCATTCTGATATATACACAGGCGTCCTGAGTGGAGTCTTCACCACTATACCAGATGCCTGTGTGCTTCTCCATGAGCCATGTAAAATCTCCCCACATATTACAGATACTCTGTTTATTAATACATTATATAATATACATAAGCAATAGTTTAAGATAATATGTCACCCATTGTTTCTGATGAAAGTGGGATTTTCATTTCTGTGTCTCTTCCCTAATGTTAGTATGCTTTTTCTATTATATATACAGCTTAGACCTTGGCGAAAGATGTATGGTAGACCCTTATTTAAGACTATTTGCTCTCCTTCCTCTGTATTCACCCCTTGCACAGCTTTCTCTTCATGGTAATCTGCCCTGGAAATGCCAGCATTTGTCATCAGAAATGTCTATCTCTGCTACTTCAGCTCAAAATGACTGCAAATCTATGTTTAAGAGTTGCCTGTGGGCTCTTTAGCGGTTAGCAAGGATGATAGTAGGGCTTGTCTTACGTGTTTACTTTCTCCAAGGATCTCAGTCAGTCCCAGAATGCCTGTTTTTCAATGCTTAAAAACAGTTTCTTCATATATTTTTCCCAGTTTTATAGTTGGTGGTAGGAGGGCTTGTTTGGTCCCTGTTAATGCCCTCATTGTTAGAAATGGAAGTCTAATAGTCAAACATTTACTCAATTTCTTTGATGAGATGTCAGGATAATATGTATCAGATGCATATGTGTGCTTATTTGTGTGTATCTGCATAATTACACAAGTTTATTAATTCTGTGCTAGCAGGGCTTACAAGCAATAACACACTGTTAACAATGAACATATATAGCATGCAAAATTAGCTTCTAAATACCAATAGAAAAACTTCTAAGACAATAAAAAGGTTGGCTATAAATTTAAGTAGAATAAGCATTGTGTAAACACTAATTGTGTCAAACAAACTAATCAGTTATAAGATATAATTGAATTGAATTCCATATTTACAATAATACCACAAAAATAAAATACCTAGGAATTCATATATAACAACTAACATGTAAAACTATGTAATAAAATCTTTAAAACCTTATTGGAAATAAGATTTGAATCAATAGAGAGCCATACCATGTTCCTGGAAAAGAGGATTCAACATTCCAAACAATGAAATACTCATTGACTTTATTTTTTAAACATTACCAAATCTCAACTAAAATATGTACTTCATTGGAGTTAGAAATGATCATTCTAATGTCAATAAAAAGAAAATAATCAAGAAGAGTCAAACTCAAGGATGGCGCTCTTGTATATTTTTCCCAAAAATAGTGTGAATCATTGTTCAACACTGTAGCCACATTATTCACTTCACCTTACAATCATTAACATGGATTTTACAAAAGTCCATAGCAGGACTCTAAGCAATAATTTCCAAAATTGACCTTCTGCACCTAAGAGTTCCACATCTGTAGATTCAACCAACTGCAGATCAAAAACATGTTTAAATCTAAAACTGTATTTATACTGAACATGTACAGACTATTTTATTGCCATTATTCCCTTAAGTAAATAGTATAACAACTATTTTCACAGTATTTTACATGTTTCTTAGTTATTACAAGTAGTATAGAGATTATTTTCAGTTTATTAGTGGTTATGAATAGTTTAAATGCAAATGCTATGTCATTTAGATATAAAGAACATATAACACATTTTGTTATATGTGGGGACTGGGACACAGAACCACTCCCCCAAGAATAAGTAAGGACAAATCCATTTTAAAAGGAGTTAGAGAAAGACAGGAGAACCATATATGCCTCTGAATTGATTTGATGTTTGCCTGTGAGTCATTGCTAGTAAGCTTTACAGTGAAGGCAGAAGTAGAACTAATTAAATTAATGTGGTTGTATAAGAAAATGAATGGTAAGAAATAGATGATCCACTATTTTATCTAATCAATCATGCATGGACTACAGCTAGCAATTGAAATATTGGATATCTCTATGTGGTATATTATTTCAATTTTTCATTTAAAAAAATAAGTTTGTTGTAAAAAACATTTAATCAAATTTTTTTTAGATTTTACTTTTAGTATTATATCATGTTCACTTCATATGTAAATATTATATATACACATATATAATTTTTTGAAAGCAGATACTTTGAACCAATAAAGGTAGCATGATGGTGACCCTAGAATTATGTGTTATAAAGTAGAGGTTTTCAAATAGGCCAGAAAGGGAAAAGGGAACACATTAAAGGGATACTTATTCTTCTATGAGCTGAAGTCAGCTATGTTCCATATTCTACCACTTTCTTCTCCCAGCATCTTTTCATTGTACCATCATTCTTCTTTCTACAAGGGCTGGGATTGGGGTGGTGAAAAACAGAATTTTGGGGCAAGAGAATAATTAAGTAACATTATTAATAATTGAATAATTGAATTCAGTTTAACAATGAAAAATATATTGCACAATTTTTAGGTGCTTGACAAATGAACTGAGATCCAGTTTATTAAAATCAAAACAGCTAAAAATAATGGTGTTGGGAGTTATTTATTCTTTGCAAAATACTTTTTGCCTGACCAAAATCATAATTTATCTTTATGTTTTTTTAAAAAAAAATAGACATTTAGTAATCTTCACCAAAAACAGAAACAGTGAAGCTTTATTTAAGTAGAAAACTCTGTAGAGTTTCAGTGCATCAGGTCTGATTCTATGCTGAATCTATTGATATCCTAGTAGTTTTGTTACTAGCAATGTGCCTAGGAAACCAAAGAACAGTCCACTTTCTGTCCTTTCCACACTTTGTTCATCTCTCTGGTGAAGAGATTCTGGGCTAATTTTCAGCACTAGGCAGGATGCCAGAGTTCAAGGGTTGCCAGGAAGGATGGGAAGCCTCCTTAGATCATTGGCTCCCAGTAAAGAACAAATTCAAACAAAGGAAGATGAGAAGAGGGTGGAGGCTGACTGTGGGTTGCTGACTTTCTGAGTTTCTATTTTAGATCATTTGCACGGAATCATGAGGGCGGATGCCACTGCTAAACTACTAAGAAGGTCACCAGAAATGGGCCTGGCATCTTGGTTCATTTTTTGTCTAAGCAAGTCCTTCACTGAAAGTTCATCAGAAAAAGTTCTTTAGCTTTTTTTGTGAGAACATTGTCTAAAGGTGGAAACTTACACCACATTTTGCCAGTAAATACAGAAAACTGAGCATAGTAAAACTTTAGTTAATTCAACATCATTCAGGGCTCCAGCATAGAAAATAAATATGTATCTTATTAGGGTGATTGTTGTAGAATGTGACATTTCTTCTCTTACCTTCCTGAAATTACACGGTACATTCTTACTGTCTTCTTTGACATGGTCTCCATCTCTTTTCTGTTTCTAAACCCTGGCCACCCACAGCCCACAAAAGCCCTACCCTAAACAAGGCACTGAAAGTCAGCTCTCACTCCTATATATAGTGTTCTCCAGTTCACATTTTTAATATAGCCCATTTTCTGAGACTCAGATTCACATTTACAAATACTCAATATTTTAACTTATATGACCTGTCTAAATAGATGAACGTTTTTAAAAACACCTTAGATAAAAATTCAGGTAATGGTGCTTTATTAACAAGCATGAGTATGGTGCTACAGATGTCCCAAATTGCCTTTTATACTCATAATCCAAGTGTCTGCCACCTGAACGCCTCCAAACCCCCAGACATCTGGAATTCTTTAATAATTAAAGGGGGAGAAAAAGCTGAACACCTCACTCCACATAATGTCCCTCTTTATATCTCCAAGGATTCTTGGAGGAGGGGAATAGGTGGGATGGAAGAAGAGGTTATATTTCTGCTAGTCACCTCTCCTAGTCATCTTGTGCTCCAATTTCCTGCTCTGGTTGACTTCTGAAACTTAGGGGCTGCTTTCTTCCTCCTGTTGCACACATGCCAATGGCTCCCAGATTGGATCTCTCCCTTGAGCTCTGGAATAAATCTCCTAAATATTTTTTCAACACTCGAATTGGATATCTAATAAGCATCTCACACTTTAAGTACACAGAGCCCGACTCTTCCTGCAACCCACACCTGTTTCTGTAATTCTCCCCACCTCAGAAAATGGCACTACCATTCATTTAACTCCTTGAGCTGAAAGCCCAGGCATCATCTTCAATTTTTCTCTTTCTTATACACCCGACAATCTGTCTGCTCTATTGTTAAAATATATACTGAATCCAACCAATTGTCATCTCCTGTGATACTGTCCTAATCTCTCACCTGGACAACAGCAACAGTTCATTATTATCTGTTGTTTAATTGTCTCCATACATGGCATTCGACATTCTAGTATCTTCACATAAATCACTGTGACCCTCCAAAACATAAATTGAATCAGGTCAATTTCAAATTCTAAACTGTCTAGTCGCACCTCCTCATATTAACAATAAAATCCAAACACTTTAGTTTCCAAGATCCTCCGTGATCTTCCCTCCACCTGTGATGTTCTCTATTGTTTCTTAAAACTCCTTATTCCTTGTTTCTTATTCTTCCTTTCCCTCTCAAGGCATTTGCACTTGATACTAGTCTAGGTTTTTTTTTTTATTGTCTATAATTTAGGATTTTTCAATGTGATGTGATTTTGTGATTAACTAGCTCATGTCATTAGAGCTGGTAACAGCTGAATTATCCTGAATTAGAATGTGCACCAATCACATATTTCCTGCTTCCTTAGCTCTGAATTCTTCCTGTGTGGGATTTACAACTTTAAAGTAGATGATATATTTATTTGTTTACTTTTTCATTGCCTGTCTTCTCCCACTCTAACAGTTTAGAATGTGAGCTTATTGAGAGAATCCTTCATGCTTGGCACACACAGCAACAGGAACTCAGTGTTAATGTGTGTATGCAAATTAAGTAAACAAGTGAGACTTGTTGTTGAACTTCTTTAAGCCTCTCTTTTCTCATCTGTAAACTACAAAAAAATAACAAAGCTAGGTGAGCATACCTTTGGATACTTACTATTCCCATTTGTATTTTTCTTTAAGAACAATTGAACTGCTTGTTCATCTGGCCCATCTGAGCTAGCCTGGGGTTGAAGCACTTTAAGTGCCTTCCCAGTGTTCCTCAATAATTCAAAGACAGTTTTATACTCTAAAGAAATGGTGATATTTAAAAAAAAATATTTAGGTGAGGCCTGCTCTGTGGCCAGATAAAGCTGCCACCTGTGGTGCCAACTTCCCATGTGGTACCGGTTCAAGTCCCAGCTGCTCCACTTCCAATTTAACTCTCTGCTATGGCCTGGGAAAGCAGTAGAAGATGGCCCAAGTCCTTGGTCCTCTGTACCTGCATGGGAGACTGGGAAAAAGCTCCTGGTTCCTGTCTTTGGATCAGTGCAGCTCCAGCCATCGCGGCCATCTGGGGAGTAAACCAGCAGGTGGAAGACCTCTCTCTCTCTCTCTCTCTCTCTCTCTCTCTCTCTCTCCCTCTGCCTCTCTGTAACTGAACCTTTCAAGTAAATGAATAAATCTTAAAAAATATTTGAGCTCTGGCTTCAGCCTGACCTATACCTGTCTGTGTGCTCATTTGGGGAAAAAACCAGATGATAGAAAGTTCTCTCTCTCTTTCTCTCTCTCTCCACCTCTCTCTCCCCCTCTGTTTCTACCTTACTCTATTCTACCTTTCAAATAAATATGTAAATAATTTAAATAATGTGTAACTATGTGGGCATTATATTTATAAAGATATATAAATACATATTTATATAGGTGTATGAAAATATGTACATATTCAGATATCTATGTATTCAAATAGTATGTGTTATATTCTGTGTGTTACATTTATGTACTATTCCTATATACATGGATGATATGTCATTGCACAACTAAAGTTCAATGGATATTGTTCATTTGTATAGAATTTGTTGTTAAATTTTCCAGTGCAAATAAGAGTGGCAACAACATGCTTACTGAAGTCTTCTGTTTGGCACTGTACATAAAGGTTGCTAGGGGTTTATACAGTACTCATTGTTTTGGGTGATGAGTCTGATTAACACCAAAAAATCAAGCTATTTGCTTTCAACAGATCTGTTAGTGCATCTTAGAAAGGGAGCCTATTTTTTCCTCTCTTTTTTTATTTTTTGACAGGCAGAGTTAGACAGTGAGAGAGAGAGACAGAGAGAGTTATAGACAGTGAGAGAAAGACAGACAGAAAGGTCTTCCTTCTGTTGGTTCACTCCCCTAATGGGCGCCACGGCCGGCGCTGCGCCATTCTGAAGCCAGGAGCCAGGTACTTCCTCCTGGACTCCAATGCGGGTGCAGGGGCCCAAGTACTTGGGCCATCCTCCACTGCCCTCCCGGGCCACAGAAGAGAGCTGGACTGGGAGAGGAGCAACCAGGACTAGTACCCGGCGCCCCAACTGGGACTAGAACCCGGGGTGCCGGCACCACAGGCAGAAGATTAGCCTAATGAGCCATGGCGCCAGCCCTTTTTCCTCTCTTAACACTCTGTAAACACTTCTTGTTTATTTTCCAGAAGAAACGGCAAGATATAGCTTGGAAAAAGCTGAGTTGGTACAGCAGGACTTGACCATGTCTCTGGCTGGAGATGTAGAAATTCTAGCACCACCTTGGGACCCCATAGCTTTGAAATTATAACCTAATGATCATGGACTTGGGTCCTGTTTGCCATGCCTGGCATTGCTGAGTCTACTGGAGCAGGCATTATGGAAAAGGTTGGGGTTTTTTTTCCGGGTGCCATAGATTTATGCCACTAGTGACTTCTCCTTCATCTCTGACTTGATCTTTGGAGGCTAATTCCACCTTGGAAAATGAGGAAAGAAGAGATAATTCCTCATAGGAATAGCAGAGCCTTCAGAAAAGAATTGCTCATGCATGAAAATGGTTTAGAAAAAAGTTATGATGCAGACTTAACAGATGCAGCACTGGGATGTTCATTATTAGATTGCTTAGGGTCATGTCCAAATAAAAGGTATCTTCCTTTTGACATATTTTCTATAGAGCTTTGAGAATCTTCTACATCCAAGCACTCCTTCTGAGGTTCTCTTCATATGTAAGACACCATGTGACTGTACTACCAAATGGCTCACAATTGATAAAAGAAAGTAAACTATAAAAGTTGGCCAGTGGACGTTAGGTAGGATGACATGAGATCTTCAGGAACTCACTCATTTTCTCCCATAATTAGTAGCTGAAACACATCCGATTTCTTGGGAGTATGAATATATAGAGTAAGCCTTGGGAATATGAACACATACAGACAGTAAGTTGGGAAGTAAAAACAAAAGGATTAAGTCACAAAAATGGTAAATTTCAAAATTAGGAGGGAATGACCAGAGGAGTCCTTATTGATAAGACCTCTATCAGTTGAGTACTCCTGCTCCGTCCCATTTTCTGAGAGGACTGGCCATTTCTCTCACTTCCTACATGATATTACAATGAGCTTCTGTTTACTAGTGTAAGCTGAGGCGTGATTTTTGCATCTTTGATGATCATAAATTATAGTCTACTTAATGAGTAATACACAAGGTTTTTAGCTTTTGTTTTTCTTTTCTGGAGTCCTGGACTACCCAGGGAGTATGAATAGTCAAGATTCCTCATGTTTTCATTTTATGTATATAATCATTGTGCCTTCCATGTCCAACAACAAAGACCAAATTACCACAGTAACACAAGGACATTCTAGTGCAAGTATATTGGAATAACAAGAAAAAAATGAAAGTGAATTTACCACATAGTTTAAGAAATAATAGATTACACTGCTGTATAGCTTGTATTGTAATATTTTCTTCCTTGTACACCATGACTGCTTCTTCCAAGTTAAAAAAAATGGGTAGAGGGTAATACTTTTGAGTGTGCTGTTTATCCAGGAGGTATACAGGTCAGAAATCAACTTCCTCATCACTTTATGGAAACCAAAAGCTATTTATACTTGACAAGTAGGCCAGAACCTTGGCTACACCAAGCTATGTCATTAGCCTGAGTTATGAATACTGGTGAATATTAGCTAAGGACAAAAGGGTAAATATTTTCCCTTCCTAGAAAATGCATTATGCTTGTAAGTGGTCTTCAGAAAAATAGAACCCATAGGATACACATACACACATTGTTCTACACACACATACACACACACAAACACATACATTCAGGTTTAACACCCCTTATCTGGAATTTTTGAGACCAGAGTGTGTTGGATTTCATATTTTATGTGTGGATTTTGGAATATTTATCTTGGGGGTGTAACTCAAATTCTAAACATGAAATTCCTATATGTTTAAGTTTCATGTATACTTTATAGACATAGCCTGAAGGCATTTTATACAATATTTTAATGCACCTGCATTTTGACTGCAGCCAGTCATATGAGGACAGATGTGAAATTTTCCAGTTGTGAAATCAGTTAATGTTCAGAAGGTTTTATATTTTTGAGCATTCTGTATTTGGGACTTTCATATTAGGGATGCTTCATCTGGTGTGTGTGTGTGTGTGTGTGTGTGTGTGTAGGGAGAGAGACATTCTAAGGAATTATCTCATGCAATTGTATGAGGCCTACAAATTTAAAACTTGTACTTGGACCCATCAGGTTACAGACTCAGGCAGGATTCCAGTTGCAGTTGTGAGGATACCTCATCAGCCTTTGCTCTTAAGATTTGCAACTGATTGGAAGACACCCAGTCAGATTATGGAGAGTAAACAGCTTTCCTCAAAACCTGTTGATTTAAATGTTAGTTACATCTTAAAAATACCCTCACAGCAACATCTACACAAGTGTCTGATCAAATAACTAGGTACTAGAGCCTAGCCAAGTGACGTGAAATTAACCATCTTGACACACCATTAGTTTATATTTGCCAGTTGGTAGAACTAACTTAGGCTGAAGCCTACCTTTTAACTCATAGGGAACAGAGAGATGTAGAAGAATGGCTATGTAAAAGAACAAGCTAAATATGACTGTGGATCAGTTTTATTCAAAAAGTACAAAGTGTTTTGGTTTGGCTGTTTTGTGATAGACAGATGGTTCCTCTCCAATTCAAGTGACTGTGACACTTTCCCAGGGCAACAAGTTTCCACGGATTTTGGATTGAGACACATGGGAGACACAGCGAACCCGACCTGTCATTTTTAACCAGTCACGTCCTCTGGCATCTGCAGACCCATGTGCCTCTGTATCTTTAAATACATTCCCTAAGACACACATTGCAGTGATTTAGAAAGGTCTTTCCTCCCTCTCATTGAAAGATGAAAACAGAGATTATTGTAAGCTAAATGCATAATGAGCTTTCCATTCTTCCAGTTGCCAGAACACCTCCTTTTCCTGCTGATACAGGTCCCGCGGCCCTCTCAAAAACAGTTCCTCCCTAGTTTATCTTTCTCTCTAAGCAGTGTCAAGAGTAGAGACTGTGTCTTTTTTATTCCTCACTCCACTGATGGATAATAAAAACACCAGCTCTTTTCTTCCCTCCCTTTTCTTGACTTCCATCTCCTCCCTTGAATCATGTCACAGTTTCTCCTGTACTGGCTAGCCCACCTTATACAAAAAAAAAAAAAAAAAAAAAATTCCTGCTAATTATCTGTCTTCAGCTTTCAAAATATACTTTGCAGCTTATCCTAAACCACGTGTTGTTGCTTATTCATCAGCTATGTAACATCCATACTTTTGATCTTCCCTGTCACTATTTTTCACTTACTTTTTTTTTTATTTTCTAACCTGGACCAAGACTGGTTAACTGCCCATGGAAATCTCCTGATAATTTTGTTTGCACAAAAATGGAAGTCTCCACCTTGAAGATATTCATGGAATGCTTTTCTTCTACCTCCTGGAGATAGGTACCACAGGTCTTGAAATTCAAGGTTAATCATTTTATCAATTAGGACACAAACATTCCTGTTCTTTGAGTAGGTCATTTCCTTTCTTCGCTAGGCAATGTTTTTCCTCTGCAATTAATGTTTCAAGGAAAAATTTTCTCATGGCTATGATTATTTATTATTTCCTACTAGCAAATCACGTTTGCAAAATTAGGAATAAGAGGATAACTTTCATCAACACAACCAAAGTGACGACTTTCAGTTTAGACAGTTATTGATTATAAAAGCTGCCTGAGAAATTATGGGGATCTAACCTGTCTTTACACTGGAACACAATTATTTAGTGGCCATCTACACATGGAAACAATACTGGCAACAGCAATAATAAACAGTTCATAACTACATAGGGATGCCTATTTAATTCCAACACCCTTCCCACTCCAACCTGAATGAAGACAAGAGTGCATCTATTGGGGCCAACATCAAAGTATCTGGTAACAGATGCCACAGAAAGTAGAAAAAGAGATTTCCTCTCCCTAGTATATCTCATGTGGTTGTGAGACTCTTGCATTATTTTGCATACATTCAATGCCTCTAAAAAGCTTTTGTGCTATTTTCTTTTTTTAAATATCAGTACTGTCTCTTTTTTTTAAAGATTTATGTGTTTATTAGAAAGGCAGAGTCACAGAGAGGCGAGGGTGGGGAGGAGAGAGAGAGAGAGAGAAAATGAGAGTCTTCTTTACTGGCTCATTCCCCAAATGGCTGCAACTGAAAAACCGTGCTGATCTGAAGCCAGGAGCCAGGAACCTCCTTCCAGTCTCCCACACAGGTGCAGGGCCCAAGGACTTCGGCTATCTTCCACTGCTTTTCCAGGCCACAGAAGAACCAGATGGGAAGTGGAGTAGCTGGGACCTGAACCAGCACCCATATGGGATGCTGGCACTACAGGTGGCGACCCTACCCACTATGCAACAGTGCCAGCCCCTTGAGCTATCTTCCAACTCTTTATAGCATGTTTTCCTCCTCAGGCTTTGCAGATGTTAGCTTATTAAGCATTATCAATATCTTGGAATACTTAAAAGAAATTCATTTTGCAACCAAAAGAAAAGATAAAATAAGTTCAAGAACTTGCTCAGAATCCCTCAAGAAGTTCAGAGACTGGATTATTTTGCAACCCAAGTATAGCTGATTCTACCATCCAGTCTCTAAAATGTTAGGCTATCAAAGTCACCCTGACACTACAGTGCACTGCCAGGCATGGAATTCTTAGTGCACAATGCTCTAGCACCAGGACTCACCAGACCTGGGACCAAGCCTGGTTTGTGTCATGTAACAACTATCAAAGTCACCTACTCTGTACATATGTTAAATAGATTTTAGTAATATTGGCTTTATCTTCCTTATTAGTGCCTGATTCAATAGGACATAGAAATTGTTTATGTAACTGCAAAGTACTAAGTGCAAAGTATTGTGTTACTTTTTAAGCACTCTAAAATCATTTCAAGGCAGATATTCTGTGTCTGAAAATGGATAGTAAGCTCCTAGGGGGTGGAAATTAGGCCTCTCATTTCTCAGAAAATTTGCTCCTGACATTCTTCTTGGGCCTGATATAAAAGACACTCTGAATCCTACTAATAATTAGTGCTCTCTCCTGGAGAGGGCATGGAGGTAGAGGTGTTACAGAGAGTTTATGATCATTATAGGATGCAGAGTGAGATGTATATGTGTTGGGGTGAGTCATGGATTGCCAGAAATGGGAAGGTCCTTTGAGATAGCTCTGAATTATAGCTTCTATTCCCGTGCATCTCTATCAGTTACTTTAACGAACCAACTTCACTGAGATATGTAGTCATAAACCATGAAACGGACTACTTTCTCCTCTATCTATTTACTTATTTAGTTTCTTATTATACGTCCTACACTGGCAATGATCTATTCCTGTGACTTGTCTAGAGTGACCACTTCAGTAAATATCTATGGAATTAATTAATCTCTTGGATCTCAGAACCATTTTTCTGATTTTCATTCACTTGGGAACTAAGGAAAATACTTGTTAAAATTCCTTGTAATAATAAATACTACCTGATGTGCTTGAAGACCCCTTTGTTTCTACATTCTCTCTCTCTCTCTCTCTCTCTCTCTCTCTCTCTCTCTCTCACACACACACACACACTGATGTGTTATGTGTAATGGGGACACTCTCATTGTGCAGTTCATCAAGGAATAATATAATAGTTAAGAAAGATCTTATTAAGCAAATCACAAGTCATTACTGCTACCCATAGGCCCCTACATTAGTATCCTAGGAAAGCCATAATAAATTATTGTCAGATTGGTAGCTCAAAACAATAGGAATTTATTCTTTCACAGTTCTAGAAGGTAAACATCCAAAATCAGAGAGCAGAGCTGTGATTTCTCTGAAGACTCTAAGGAAGAATCTTTTCCATGCTCCTAGTGTTGCCAACAATCACTGGCTATCAAACTCATAACTCAAATCCCTAACTCCATCATCAAGTGCTGATTTCCTTGCATCTTCATACCACCTTCCTTCTGTATATGTCTGCCTCCGTATCTTTTCTTCTTTTCTTTTAAGGACATCAGTCACACTGGAATAAGGGCCCTACCTTCTCTCATATGACCTTGCTTTAAATTAAACCTGCAATAATGTTATTTCCAAATAAATTTGGAGAAGGGCATTAAGTTGAGTGGTACTGGTCAACTCAACACAGGTTCCAAATGAGGCAGAGCCAGAAACCAAATACCCAAAATTTCCTCATTGCAAGTTTGAAAATAAGTAAAATAACTCTTCAGAAGTAGAAATGGCTTTGAGAGTAGGTTCTAGTAGATAGAATTAGTGCTAAGTTCTTTAGCCATATGGCAGAATTCTTTCTGCATATTTTATTTCTACCTACTACAGAATACTTTCTTCAAGAATACAAGTGTTTACATACAATGCCTGTGGTCTGTAACACAAGGTTTCATAATTACATCTGCAATCCCTTATTCTCAATTCCAGAATCTAGAAAGAACAGAAAACTGAAATTTTTCTAAGCTTGATATCAATTTCCATTTGATGTCAAAACTCAACCTTAATCAACACTGGCAGTTTTATTATGTAAATGTTTATATATTTTACCACAAAAATATTAAGTTTCGTTAAGAGGTGCTATTAAAAACCTACTGAAAATTCAATGTTTTATACTATTTATGCTCCAGATTATTTACTTGAGCTCCAAAAACATCCTAAGTATCAACTCCCAAGGATTTCATATAAGTAAATAGACCTATTCTTTAAATTAAGGTTTTACTTCAATCAAGTAGGAAAACTGCCATGAGTTCTTCTAGTCTGGTGGTTCCCAGACATTCCTGAACATTGCAGTCACCTAAAGAGCTATAAGAACTCCTAATGCCTTTGCTTCACCCCAAATCAATTTAATGAGAATCACTAAGGCTGGGGCCCATGCATCATTTCTGAAACTGCTTAGCCAATTCCAATGTCTACCTACATTGTGACACTGTGATCTTGTCTCAGTCACTCTCACAGCCCTTTCAGGTGGAGTCAGTCAAAAGTCCATTCAGCTACTTTCCATAACCAAGTCCTGACAGCACCCCAACTACCACAAAGCAAGAACAGATGCAAATGCTAACCATCACCAGTAAAACAGAAAAGAGGGGGACCACATGTTATGGGTTGAATTGTTTATCACAAATGCTATGTTGAACTACCAAGCCCTAGAATCTCAGAATGTGAGCTTAATGGAAACAGGGTTATTGCAGGTATAGCTATTCCAGTATGAGGAGTGTCATAATTAGAATAGAAAGAGGGACACACAGAGAGAAGACAGCCATGTGTAAAGAGGGGCTGATACTGGGATGGCACAGCTACAAGCCAAAGGACACCAAGGACTTTCAGCAAACAACCAAATCTGAAGGAGGCAAGGAATCTTCTCTAAAGGTTTCAGAAGGATTGTTTGGCCATCATGCCATCTTGTTTTTTGACTTCCAGTTTCTACAACTGTGAGATTAGCCAACCGTTTTGGTATAAATGTATGGCAGCCCCAGGACACTTAAGTGTATAGATGCTTAAGGAATAAACCACAGCATTGTGTTTAGAACATCCTGAGATTTTTAGGTCCACCACGAGCAACTGCTCATGGATGTTCAAGTACTGAAATTAGAAGTAAATTGTCTCTCTGTGAGAAATAGTAGTAATTACCATTTGTCCAGAGCTCAATACAATCCAGGCATGCATTATGCTATTTTTATCCTCATTTTAGAAAAAAGGAATCTGAGGTTCCCACAGGTAACAAAATTCACTCAGTGTTGTTCTAACAAGGAGATAGGGCAGGATCGTACCCAAAAGCCCCAGCTCCCAATGTCAGCAGAGAGAAAAAGCTCTTGGTGAGCTTAAAGATCTCACCAAGGCAACTTGCTTTGAGTTAGAGGCCCAGTTCAGCTGGCTGGACTGCAAGAGTGGGAGCTGTGGCTCTGATGTGACAAGCACAAGAGCTTGGCATCGAGCTCTTGCAGCTGCCAAGAAAAATTAAACAAAGTCAATGAAAGCAAAGGAAAGGCACTAACAGAAATGCCAGCAGCAGCAGGAGGGAGGGCCCAATTACTACTGGTTGAAGTGTGAGGAAAATTAAAGTTGGTGATGGTTCAAGGTTATGTTGAAATTCCAAAGCAGTGGGCTTGCATAACCATGAAACATGGAAATTAAAGCATTACTGATGTTCACACTGTTTATTTCAGGACTTCGCTCTGTCTCACTTTGTCTCAACAAGTCTCAGTGCAGTCAAGCGCTACTCAACACAGGAAAAGGAAGAAGATGGAGATGGAGATGGGTGTGTGTGTTTGTGTGTGCATGGGCACATCAAAAATGTAAGCAAATTAGAAACAGAGACAACTAGAAAAAGTATAATGTAACTTACCTTGGTTATATCTGACTGTGCCCATTCATAATAAGTGAAATGAAAAGAAAACAGTGATAATTATTAGGTTGTAATCATCCAACAATTCTAAAACATTTTCAGGCTAATGCTTTCTGAATTCCTTTACCAGAGCATTGATATCTTCTGGGTCCTCAGCAATAATACTCACTGGAATCACTAAGCATTTCACAGGTTCCAGTCCCGGTCACACTTCATCTCCACCACAGCATTATGAATGAGTGTGATTATCACTCTTTTGGAGAGGAGTAAATGAACCCCACTCAACCAAGCGTCTAGGAGGAGGAAATAAGATTTGAACCCTGGCTGTCTGTTGGACTTGAAAGGCAGAGCACACAATCACTATGTTTTTTCAACCATCACTACACAAGGATACTTAAAGTCTGTGGAAAAATGGAATTAAAAGCTAAGTTTATTTTGCTGCAAACAATTTTTAAACCATGAATTTTTTTCCATAATACACATTTGACATGAACTTTTTTAATATTTATTTATTTGAAAGTCAGACTTAACACAGAGAGAGAAGGAGAGGCAGAGAGAGTGCTTCTATATGCTGGTTCACTCCCCAGATTGGCCGCAATGGTCAGAGCTGTGATAATCCTAAACCAGGAGCCAGGAGCCTCTTTCAGGTCTCCCAGGTGGGTGCAGGGGCCCAAGGACTTGGGCCATCTTCTACTGCTTTCCCAGGCAATTGCAGAGAGCTGGATCTGAAGTGGAGCAGCCAGGACTGGAACCAGTGCTCATATGGGATGCCGGCACTGCAGGCGATGGCTTTACCCACTATGCCACAGCACAGGCTCCAACCCCATGAACTTTTCTGAAGAACTCTCATTCGCATGTTTCAAACTTTTTTGTACCAAGATAAACTTAGGTTTTAATTCAATTTTTCACAAACTTTTGACATCCCTATACCCTTCCCCTCTTTGTGTCTACCCTGCAGTACTCAATGTCTTTTTCTACCCATGGCGCTTATTACACTTTTGAAAGTGGCTTATGCATGTTGAGAATCAACTGCACAGCTTCATTTTTCTTAAAGACTAACAATATCAGATCACAAGAGGCAACCCACGCTTACCTGCCAACACATTTGATTACAATGCCTTCTTCAGAGTGATTTATTTGAAACAATAATGGCTTTTCCACAGGCTTTTAAGAGGAGAGTGATATAATAATATAACCATTTTTAAATGATCAGATATTTTATAGACTAGCAAAATAAAACATGCCAATGGCTAATAGAGAAAATTGATAAAAAGTTCCATCAGTCAATGTAAATAAAGAATATTTTCCAAAAATGTTGCTTATTTGACTTTGATACTGTCAGATCAATTGACAAGGTGATAACAGAAGAGAAGTTCATATCGCAAACAAGTGTTCAGTGTTTATAAAACCCTGTTTCATAGTCTTCACTCCTGGAAATATGAAAAGCTCTATTTTTCAACCCCTTGAAGGTAAGTGAGGCTATATTAGGAGTTCTAGCCAATAAATTGTGGATAAAGGAGATGAGGCTTACTTCCAGGATGAGACAGTGAAATGGAAATCCAATCTCTGTATTCCCCTGCCTCAGTGATCAAGGTGGTCTCATTGAAATGATGAAGACTTAGATTAGATTGCATCTTGGAGCCATGGAAAAGTCATCCTGGAGAGTCAACTGAACCTATAGCAAAGTTCATTTGACTGAGAAATGTAACTAATAACAGGAAAATCATTTGGCCCTGCTATTATCTTGGCATAAGGGCTGTAATTATTAGCACAGTTTCTCCTATAGTTCTAGGCTATCCTAAAATGAAAATGTTACTGCTCTTCATACTATATTTCAATACTTTATTGTACAAGCTCAGTTACTCTCAACAAGTCTTGATTCAGTCACACACTATCTACCATATTAGTATTTCTCTGTTTTTGACCATTTTTATATTTCATTAATTTTACTAATAATTACTATTTTATTTTTCTACTTATTTGAGATTACATTATCTTTTCTTTTAATCTCCCAAAGTAAGAAAAGGACTCTTTGGGTCACTGGTTTCATTTTCTTTATTTTTTAAAAGATTTATTTGTTTTTCCGGCTCCGCAGCTCACTAGGCTAATCCTCCACCCGCAGTGCCGGCACCCCGGGTTCTAGTCTCGGTTGGAGCGCCGGATTTTGTCCTGGTTGCTCCTCCTCCAGTCTAGCTCTCTGCTGTGGCCCAGGAAGGCAGTAGAGGATGGCCCGAGTGCTGGGGCCCTGTACCCACATGGGAGACCAGGAGGAAGCACCTGGCTCTTGGCTTTGGATCGGCGCAACGCACCTGCCGCAACACACCAGCCATAGTGGCCACTTGGGGGTGAACCAACCAAAAAAGAAAGACCTTTCTCTCTCTCTCTCTCTCTCTCTCTCTCTCTGTCTAACTCTGCCTGTCAAAATAAATAAATAAAAATTAAAAAAAAAAAGATTTGTTTATGTGAAAATCAGAGTTAGAGAGAGAGGGAGAGACACAGAGAAAGGGGTCTTCTATCCACTGTTTCATTCTCCAGATGGCTACAAAGTCCAAGGTTGGACCAAATCAAAGCCAGGAGCCAAGAGATTCTTCCAGGTCTCCCACGTTGGTGGCAGGGGCCCAAGCAGTTGTGCCATCTTCCACTGCTTTTCCCAGGCTCTTAAAGGGAACTGCATTGGAAGAGGAGTAGCCTGGTGCTCATATGGGATTCTGGCATTGCAGGCAGCAGTTTTGCTTGCTAAGCCACAACACCAGCCTTGGATCATTGATTTTAGATTCTTCTGTTCGAATATAAATATTTAATGTTCCATGAGTACTTGAAAATAAAGGGCCTCCTGCAATGGTGATCCAGACTGCTGTATGAATGGACAAAGTGATTGATGGCATTGTCCTCTCAAGTCTTTCATATCTTTAGTATTTTTTTTCTCAAGTTATTATATTGGCTGACTACAGGGGGATCTTAAAATCTCCTACTACATTTGTAGATTTTTCAATTTCTCTCTTCAATGTGTTCATTGCTCTTTTTTTTTTTTTTTAGTTATTTTGAAGGCCTGTGATTTGGTACATAAGTATCTATGATTGCTGTCTTCCTGATGAATTGGACATTTTATCATCATGAAATAGCCTTGTCTGGTTATTTCTTTGTATTTAAATGCTTTGTTTGCTATTAATATAATCATTCTAGACCACTTATGTATTTTCAACATATCTGTGTCTTTATTTTTCAAGCAAATGTTTGATTTGCAGAACAGAGAGTTGAGTCATCTTTTTAAATATTTAATATGACAATACCTGCCTTTTAATTAGAGTGTTAGGAGCACTTATATTTAATATTATTTTGAGATATTTGTATCATCACACTTGGACTTTTTGATTTGTTTTTGTTAATTTGTTTTAATACTTATTCTTGATTGCACCAAAATAGCTTGTATCTAAACTATACTGGTGCTCACATAATAAAGCCATCCCAGGACTCTAGATTATGGCAGATTCCCTGTTGCTGAAATTATGGCTGTTACAAGGTTAGTTTTATCCTTGAGTATGTACACTTTAACAAAGGATAAACAATATTGAACTGTTTCTTTTTTATTTTAAGGTTTATTTATTTATTTTAAAAGGCAGAGAGACATAGAGAAAGGAGGGGAGAGATGCAAAGAGACAGAGAGACAGAGGGAGGGAGAGAGAGAGAGAGAGAGAGAAGTCTTCCATGTGCTAGTTCACTCTCTAAATGTCTGTAAGAGCAAGATCTTGGACAGGCTGAAGCCATGATCCAGGACCCCCCACCCTGGTCTCCCACATGGGTTGAAGGTTCCCAAGTTCTTGGACCATCTTCCACTGCTGCCCCAGGCACATTATCAGGAAGCTGGATTGTAAGCAGTGTAGCATGAATGGGATAAAGGCATTGCAAGTAGGGGCTTAACCTACTGCACAACACTGCTGGCACCAATTGAATTTCTTCTTATCTCTGGAGTAATTACTATAGCAAGCACTCATGCCTCACAATTTTTGAATCAGCAGTCTGAATTTACTGGAGTAATTAAATTTTACATAGGAAAATAATCAATGTTCCTAATGCTAATTTTATAAAGCACAGATGAGCACATAAGAAATCAAAGGTCACCTCCAATAAAGACTCGTTTCTAATATTGCAGCTCAGAAGAAAACACTGGCCACTGGTTATGCAGAATTCTGACTTCTCAAATTAGCATGGCCAACAGGTATTTAGCATTCACTATCCTGGTTCACAAGCTGAACTGCAACAGTTTGTTTGTCTGTTGGCTTTGGTATCTTTTTTTACTATGAGACTTAGAGCTCAAGAGCTAGTATCATCTTTTTGTCATATCATAATATAGAACTTCATTGTCCATTTTCTCTGCAATTTCCCTGTAGAACACATACACCACTAAATAAGCTTTTATTGGGTAAATAAGTGTGGTTGCTGATGTCTACTTGGTTTAGACATGGTCTTTGTAGACAAAATTCTATTTACAGAAGGAATATCTTATAGCAATACTGAAGATTCTTAGGGAAGCACAGAGAACCCACAGTAGCTGCTTAACTCAGATTCTTGCGTCTTGGTTAAAGAATGGAAGATAATCCCTTTGCTTGTCCACTCTGGTAGTATGGAACGGATCTCAGTAAGAAGTGGTGGAAAGTATATCTTTTGTGAGTAGAGGAATAAAGGAATAGTGTTTTTCAGACTCCAACCAAGAAACATAGCTTACTTATTTATGATGGAATTTTATTTGCATATCAAGATATATCTTGCCAGGATAGAGCTATGTGAGAAAAAAAAGGAAAAAAAAAATCACCACAACACTGGCAAAAAAGCACATTTTCACAGGTTAGCAATAAAGCGAAACATTTTTCATTCTTGCCTCAAATTTTTGGCACAGTCAAGGAACAATTTTTCTTGAGTCAAGGGGAACAGCAAAGGAGAGAATGGCAATATGGGAGTGGAGAGACCGTAGACACTGGAGGAAGAGGACTATTGCTGGAGGCTGCTGAGAGGCCTGATTATTAGAGATGTTCTTCAGCAGGATGTCTTTGCTTGCTTGCTTTCTGAATCTGCTTCTTTCTCTCTTTGTTATTAAAAGGCATATTTTCCTATCCATCAAGATTTACAGTTTTCTGCCAATGACTTCACTGGAGCAAGTTTTCCCTTTAATTTAACAATGCACATATTAGACTGTAATGTACCCATAAAAACTTACTGTTAGATAGTGCTTATAAATTGTTTTCTTCAAGATTCACAATGAGTAGGAATATGGTATATGCAATTTGGAACCAAGTAGCTCTCATTTATTTATTAGCAAGTACATTGATGCCACTGCATTTTCATCAGAAGGTTAAACTCAATGAATTAAACACCTCCAGGTTCTAACAACTATACAATCTCAGATTTTTGAGAAATAATAAGCTTGTCCCTGTTTGGTTTTTTTTTTTTTTTTTTCCTGGCTCATTGAATCTTCTCTATAGCTTGACCCATTAGCTGGGGCTCCAAGAAGTATTCATCTTCATATCCTCATCATTGCCAGATCCATGGACTGACTCTGTGGCATTTGCCATAGCAAACTAAAAAATGAAGACTTAAAAAAGGATTTAAAAAGAGAGAGAAATTCTTAATCATGCTTTCATAACTTTTGGTGAACAGTTGGTTTAAATTTCCAAATAACCTCTTTCAAAAGGATAGTATCAAAACACATGCAAAAAATAAAAGTCTAAATAAAGCACAATAAATTATTTCACTGCTAAGGTATTAGATTTCAAAGAGAGAAGAGAGTACGCATAAGAATATTAGAGTGGACTATATTGGATCTTTGGGAATTGCTGTCAGATATTGATGAAAACAGAGAGACTGTAGGAGATCAGATAAAAGAGAGAAATGATTACATTTGGAAGAACAATGTGAACTACGTGGCCAACTGAGATTTCAAATGTAAGCTAACAGCAATCCACGAAAGAACAAAGTTGGAGCAAGTCCCACATCTTTAACCACATTTACAATCATTCAGCATCTGTAAAAATTTTTACATAGCATTTTTCCTCATTTCAAAATTTGCAAAATACATATTTAATAGGTTTAGCATGTCAGTCAGTAATTTAGTCCACAGGCAGTGAAAAGGATTTGTGTTTTTCAAAAGTGAATTGGGTTTTGGTGACGCTGCCCTTTCAGAACGCCCCAGCCAGCTGGAGTCACGGCTGATTCTCAGCCGGAGACGCTGTAAACAATGGCGCTCTGTACATTTCAGTATCCACGCCGCTGAGAACACACATCATCTGAGACTTTCATCTTCTTTCTCCAACGTTTCACACCCTCTCCAGCCGGAACAGAGTCCATTTTCAAATCATTTGTAGTCTCTGTACCTGCCCAAAACGTCACCAAAGAGAATATGCCGCGAGAAAAATTTTTCCAAAACACGTTTGACTGTCTGATAGAAACATTTCAAGCATTACATCCTACATGATCAAAGATTGCGCAAACTGGAACGAAATTTGAAAAAAAATAATAATTTAAAAGCCAGCTGGGACAGTAACTGAGACGACTGAACTGGGCCGGCCAGCTCTCCGCAGTCAAGGTTGTCGTGTACACCTGGTCCTGAAAGGCCCCTTTGTGATCTCATTTCATGAAGATAACCTGAAGTGGTCACAGCAGGAAGAGCAGCCGTCTGGTTCATTTCAGTCATACAGATGTTACTTCATGACATGATGCAAGCCTTTCAAATCTCTCCAGTTGCACTCTATCTTTTGATCCTGTCGCTAGTTGTCTGTACTTGTCCTAAGGGAGCAATTAAAAAAATTTTTTTTGAAAAAGAGATAATGTTTGTCAAAGGCATACTAGAGGGGTATCCTGTACCAATTAATTAATGACACAGATCTTAATGCTTTTATATCTTAGGATCTATTACAGCAGAGATCTGCTTCAGGTTGAGGCATGAGCAACTCAATTAGTAGTAGGTGATTGTTTGGGGATGGGAAACCTTTCCTATCTTTGTGGACCATATCAATGTAAAGAGAAATTTGTGGGTGGAAACCTCTCAGAGCTACCCAAACCCCACCATCCTTCTGAGTTGTCAAGTGGTTTGATAGCAAAACTTTATTTAGTATTGTGTAAACAGAGGTTCAGAAAGCCTGTCCACTCAGCTCATTTCATCTGACATCTGCAGCAGTTCCATATTTATGTGATCCTGTATTTAAGAGGTTTATAACAGAGCACTGTGCCTTGCAGTTAAGTCGTTAAAAAAAAAAAAAAAAAGCATGTGTTGTGATGCAGAGTTTTCTGTGTGAAGATAATTTAGGAAGGGGGTTTCTTTTCTTAATTTGCTTTGTCAGATGTAAAGTTGTCCCAGTTTCACTGGAAGTAGAAAACATAGCTAACAGTAGTCTTGCATTAATAGAGAATTCACATCTGTTGGTACTTTTCAACAATATCCCTGGGACAGATTTTTGAATTTGTTTCAATCTTGATTACAGACTACACAATGAACAAAACATATTTCTACACAATGGCAAACCCTAACTGAAAATAATATTGTTTTAGTTTGAGGAAAAATAAGATTTTTCAAGTCAAGTCATCCAGTTGGTATTGTGAAAGAAAAAAAAATAACAGTACTAGAGAGAATTCGTTTCTTCCTCCTAGCAAGTTACATTTTTTTTTATTTGGGATGATTTAGGTGGCATGAAGACCAAGATACCAGCAAAATAACCTTGTAGTTAAAATGTCTTGCAACTTCATAACGGTTTGATGTCACAGCTCACTGAATGTTTTTATTCCTTGTGCCTCTCATCACATTGCAGGGTCTAAGGAGTATAAAAATCTAGCATGCTGGTTAAATGAAGGTACTCTAGGTTAGAAAGTCTGAGCTTGAATTCCTCTTAGCAACTGTGTGATGTTAGCAAATTGCTCAAACCTCCTGAGACTCAGTTTACTTATTGATAAGATTATTACAACATTTCTTTCATCATAAGATTGCTAGGAAATTGAGATAATGGACATAAAGTGCTTTTCTCACTTCCAATGGTATGGTCATTTTACTATATGGAAATGTTACATTAGCAATATTTTCATAATAAGGAATGATTTTCCTGTCCCTTACTAATAATTTGATTCAGAAAACCTATAAAGCCTTGTAAAATGTGGAACCCTCCTTTTCTTTCCCCCAGGGACAAGACCTGCAGCCTTCTAGCAAGTGGTGACTGTCCATGGCCTCTTGTTATTTCCAGTTAATACATTACTAATATTTTCTTGAGTGAGCACTCTTTTGTCTGCAAATCTCTTTATGATCTAAGCTCTCTACATCTTAAAAGGCAGAAGAATTTTCTCCCAAAGTTTTATTTTATTTTACCCTATCCTTATGACCATTATCTATATTCCACTAAACTAGGGTTTTTTTTCTTTTTAGTTATTTTTCAACTTCAAGCACATTGATTAAAACTAATTAAAGAGGCTGGCACTGTGGCATAATGGGTAACAACACCACCTGCAGTGTTTTATAGATACCCGTCTAAGATCATAATGATATTCCCTCTCTCCCTCCACCCTCCTACTTTCTCTATTTTGTTCTTTCTTTTTTTAGTTTTTGAGATAAAATATTTTAAATTTACATTCCAGTAAAAAAGTTTAATACTTCATTGAATACGAAGTTGAACAAATAACTAAAAAGCAAAAAGCCTCTAGTTTAGTGGGAATATAGACAAAGACTATAAACAATAATTTAATGGAAGAATGACCATTTCACCCATAAATAGTAAATCACAGATCATTAACACTACAGTAGTATAAAATTCATAATCACTCATTTGACAAAGGTATAAAACAATGTTTTACAAAACTATGTTTGCAGCAATACTGGTACACACAGGCATTCATTTTCTCTTCCTTTTTCTGTTTTCGTTTTTTGTATGTTTGTTTGTTTTTTAAACCTTAGTTCCTACATATAAGGGAGAACATGCAGTATTTGTCTTTCTGGATCTGGTTTATTCCACTTAACATGATGTCCTCCAGTTGTGTCTAGTTTGCTGAAATGCTAAGATGTTTCTTAAGTGAGTGTTTTTAGTTGGTTTCTTATTTCTGAATCATCTGGTTTTATTCATTTAAATGATGCAATACATGAAAACACACTTTCAAAAGCTTATAGGTAGTACTTACCCACTATGTAAAAAAAAAAAAAAAAAAAAAAAACCTAACCCAAAATATAATAATGTCTTAGAGAAGTGACCAGTTTCATTTGCACATACTCTGCAGATCAGTCATTTGGGCTGGGCTCAGCTGGGAAGTTCTTTTGTTACATTGCTTAATATCACGTAAGAAAGTGCAATTAGCCGTGGGCTAACCAGACTGTATGGACTTCATTGGCCTTGCTCACATTGCTAGAGTTTAGTGGTCACTGTCATCTGGCCATGTATCTCCTGCAGGAGAGTCCATGATGTGGCTAGGTTCCAAGTACAAGAGCAGAAGCTACAAGGACACTTGAGACCTCATCACGCACCACCATTTCTGATCTATCCTGTTTGGCCATGCCCACTGCTATATACACAGAGAAGAATTATAGCATCAGTGCTGCAAATTATCTGTGACATCACAAAAAAACTTTATAAAAATAAGTCATGTTTAAGTTCTATTCACTTTCCTGATTCCTTTAGCTGATAATTATTTTTAACTATATTTGATGTATGTGCAGGTGCTAGAGATACAAAAGGTACTATACATAGGACTGTTATCTAAGGTATTTTATTTCTGATGGAAAAGCTAGAAAATTAAGTTTCCTAGATGGATAGTGGCTCAATGACTGTGTGGTTAATGTGTTCAGATGAACTTCTAGACCTGATGAGGCCTTCCAGAGTTGTGTTATTCATCCCAAAATGAACTGAGCAAGAAAGTTTACATGTGTCATTTATAGGTCCAAGTTTACTACAACAAAATAATAGAACTAAAAAAGTCAAGAATCATTGATTTCTGAGACTGAGTCAGCAACACTGTTATCACACTTGAATGCCAACAAAGGGTTTTCATCCCCTTTTGAGGGAGTTTTGGGGTGTAGTTAAGCATTTGGCCATGGAAAAATAACATAACATCTCAGTTTCTACTTTAAAGTAGACAAGATATTATAATCCAACTCCTACAATTATATTGCAGAACAGGAAAAAAAGAAAATCCAAAAATGTGTAAAAATCATCTTCAAATACATTAGTATGATTTTTCATAACTAATGAATAAAAAGGGCAGTTTCAGAAATGTTTGAAAGAAGATTCAGAATTTAAACTTATACCAATGTCCAGCTTCTCTCCTCTACTCTCATTATTCAAGTATTTTGCAAAATCAAATGAAAATTAACAAGAGTTTATAGATTTAGTAAAACTAATATGAATTGGTAATCAATCAACTTTCTGTTCCTGAAACTTTTTTTTTTTTTAAATAAACACAACCTAAAGAGAAGTGTGTAGTTACTACTGATGGTAGCAAGAATCTTCATTTTAATTCTTTCTGATAAATGTTCTGTTTTCTTATAAGGGTCTTGTTTTCAATCTATTCTTCCCCAAGAGGGATTGCACATGGAAGAAACAATACCCATTAGACACGTCGTAAGGTCACCTCAGGGTAAAACTCCACCAATCCAGACACAATCTCTGAAATTCGTGATGTCAGAATGAAGGTCATATTTCAGTGTTTTCAGTGAAGATATGCCAAGGACCTTGAATTTAGTGCCATATTTCTAATTTAAGAAGTTAGTTTTCATCTATTCAAAGGTTTTGATACTTCACCAATTAAATAATAAAACATCTCTTTTCGTTTATGGACACCATACACCAATGCCAGAAAATGCTTGCAGCTGACAGTGCCTGACTCTAGGTTAGGATTTTTTGGACTTGGCTTGGTTTTGTCATCACTTGAGCATTATTTAAATATGTTTCTCCTTTTAATTCAATTTCCTGTTTTGTTTTCTCAAAACCATAAATTGTCTCTTAAGAAATTTTACAAAATGCATATTCTTCTCCCATGAGACCTGTGCTGCTCCTCAGCTGGGCATTGCCTGCCAAATGACATTTTTAAAAAAAAAAAGTTTTCCTTTTATTGGTTTTGCATAATGGTTGCAACAATTCTCAAGTAATGAAAAAAGAATGAAGAATGCATGTCTTTTCCAGCACATAGCCACAATGTTAATGTTAAGACAAAGCAAAACAAAACAAAACAAAACCCACCCTAAAAGTGGTCTCGGACACCCAACCCTCCTCTCAGCTCCCTTATTTGAATCCAAGATGTTTTCTATCTTTTCTTCTCTTTGCAAAATAAACTATTTACGCTCAAAGAAAATCTGTCATGTAGGACATCTGTGATAATGTTCTTGCGGTCTGGAATGGACCCGAGCTCCACCACCAGCTAGTGTAGACTAAGTGGGGGATGTGACTTAACCTTTCTGGGCCTATATCATCTCATTTGTAAACTAGGAGTAATGGAGCTCACTTCACTGGATTGTTTGGAAGATCAGGCATATGAGAGTGTTTCCTACAGAGCGGGTTGAAGCTAAATATGAATCTATTGTCTGTTCAGAATAAAAGGCACCATTTCCTGTCCCCAGTGCACAACTGGTAGACAGGAGCACTGGAAATGGATAGCTGTGAAAGACCAAGACTAGAAATCCTGGAAGACAACCTGACATATGCAGTATTTTTCCAGAGAGCATTCTGCTTATCGGAATCCACCCTGTTGGATACCATAAGAGGATGACTCATAAGTGGAAAACTGAGCCTTTATCTATTCTGTATCCACAGCAGAACATAGTAGACACTAATTATTTCCTTCAGATTTTTACTGTCAACTAATGAAATATTGTATACAGCAGCTTATTGTAAGAGCTAAAAAGTTGCAATCTGTGAGTCAGAATCTGTGTCACTGCCTGTTTTTGCAAATAAAGTTTTATTGGGATAGAATTTAACGCTTTTTTTCTTAAGAAAAATCCCTTGTCAGCAATGAGGTCAAAAATAGTTACATTATAGCCTTGGCCTGGTACAGAAAAAAATTTGTAAAACTTTGGCCTATAGAATTGAGTTACACTGGTGCCATGGCTCAATAGGCTAATCCTCTGCCTGCGGTGCCAGCACACTGGGTTCTAGTCCCGGTCGGGGCACCGGATTCTGTCCCGGTCCCTCCTCTTCCAGGCCAGCTCTCTGCTGTGGCCTGGGAGTGCAGTGGAGGATGGCCCAAGTACTTGGGCCCTGCACCCACATGGGAGACCAGGAGAAGCACCTGGTTCCTGGCTTCAGATCAGCGCAGTGCGCTGGCCACAGTGGCTATTGGGGGGTGAACCAATGGAAAAGAAAGACCTTTTTCTCTGTCTCTCTCTCTCTCAATTGTCCACTCTGCCTGTCAAAAAAAAAAAAGAAAAAGAAAAAGAAAAGAAAAGAAAAGAAAAAAAGAATTGCATTACCTATCCTCTTCAGTCTCATTAGCAGATTTCTCAACAAATTTTCTAATTTAGTTGCCATATCATTTATGATTATGTTTTAATGTAATTGCTTTAGTTTACCAAGAAAATTATTGGTTTGTTGTTTTTGTTTTTTTTTAAAAGAGGAATTGATTTTATTTAAAAAGAAGGAAGACATGTGATGAGTGCTTACAAGGTATATAGAGAGTTTGCTAGCCCCAGTGGATACCTCTAAAAAACAATAATAAATAAAGGACATCAAAATAGAGACAGCAAACCAGGGCCCTGATATCGGCCCTTCGATGCTAACTTTCAGTACAATGGTAACACTGGGGTTACAAAGGATGATGCATAAATATTACTGCTTTCATTGTCACTCCTAGTCTTCTCCTGGGTGTTTTCCCCTAATTCATGGATAATGTCTTCATATAGAGACACTGAACAACAATATGATAAAAGAGACTAGTTTATGGAAAATCGAACTTGACCCATAGATTAGAGTCCTGGTTCTACTCTTCATTCCACACCATGGCAAGCATTCCCACTTTCACATTATGTTGTGTGTATGTGCCCTTACTGCCTCACATCCAGATTCTGGGTGCTGAAGTACTTTTCTATGTTGAGGTCTGCTGACCCCCAGGGGAATTGAAAAAATCAATAATTCACTTGAAGTCCTTTGTATCAGGCAGCTACTCATACTGTAGTTACTACACAAGAGAGGCCAAGTTGGCATTCCTTTTCTACTATGTCTGCAAAATCCATTTGGATCCATTTCTACAACTGTGATCTACCATCAACCTGGGGGGCAAAGAAGGAATCAGTCCCCAGAGCATGGAAACCACTGTACTTAAAACTATATCCTTTGCTTATTTATTTCATGTAAGAGGCCACACAGACACAGTAAATTAGCAGGCTCATGAAATGAGATTTAAGTTCCATTCTGGTTAAAGAGTCCTCCCTGACGTTCGATCCTAGAGGCTGTACCTCCCAAACTCGAGGAATTTCCAAACCTTCCATGCCCAGGAGAGTTTCCTATGTTGAAAGACTGCAGGACGGGACCCCATAACAATCCCCAAGAAGTTCAGGCTGAAATTACATTCAGGCCAAGTCTGTATGGTGTACTCCTCTGTAATTGTTGGGTCTCTTCCAGAAGGCTCTCAACACATGGGACTCCAGTGAAGTTCAGCATGTGGAAAGGGCTGAAGCCTGAAGCCTGTGTATTTGTAATGGAAACACAGCGGTGACCCCATGATCCAGGTCTGTATCTGTGCTGCCATAAAATGTGTTTCTCCAAACAGAGCAGCAGGAGTGCCAGTGATGGGTGGGGGGAGCAGGGCTCTGCGAAAGCCTCCCTCAGGTAGGGAGGTAGCAGAGCCTCCTAATAGGAAAACCGTGCGTTTAGAAAGGACTCGGTCATTTGCAAAAGTAGTTTCACTGTTAAGAACCTCAAGGCAAGGCTCTGAAGTGGGTAAGACAGGCATTCTTTTCCTTTTTTTACACATGAAGCAACTGAAACAGAGGAAATTAAATGAACTCTGTCAGGGTTCATTAGAGACTCACCCAGAAACAGAGCTAGTATCCTTTGACACCTGGTCCAATGTTCTTTCAAATGAGTATTTATCTATGTTGCTATGTGACAGTACAAACCAGAATAGGAATTCAAACACAATAACTATCTATAAATGAATCTGATGCAAAACATCCAAGAGTTGACCAACCTGAGAAAGAAAGTGAAGGAAGTACTGATAATACTTGGCAATCTCATGGATTATATAAATTAATAAATGCATCAAGAATGTAAAACATCTTTCAGAAAATATTCTACTGTAACTAGAAGTTTTAAATGTTCCCTTCAAAGCTTGAATGAGGATGACTTCATCTTTTCTGATGAGTAAGGAACAAAGTGAATGAGGCCCTGCCAATCAGAAGTTTTGTCATAACCATCAGGCAGTGTTCAGGTAGTCATGTGTTTGCAAAGAGCCCCCAAAGATAGCCACGAAGACATTAGTATGCAGTGTGAGGTTAAGACTAGAAGGCAGGCACAGGAGAAAAGCTATTTGGTTAGAGGCACTGATACGGCTTTCATATGGGCACAGATGTAACAGTTTCCACCACCAATCAAACAAGAATGTCCTTCAGCTTCTCCCTAAGACTGAGTTCATCAGAAGTGAACTACCACCGCCTTCCACTGTGCCCCACAGTTCTCCTTTGTGCCTGGCCCACCAGACTCCAATTCCTCTGCTCTTTCAATTCATTCCAATATTTTGAAGAAGAAATTCAAATGATAGAGAGTGTAGTGTTTCCATGAAGACATACCAAATGTTTTTTTTTTTTTTTTTTGTTTGTTTGTTTGACAGGCAGAGTGGACAGTGAGAGAGAGAGACAGAGAGAAAGGTCTTCCTTTGCCGTTGGTTTACCCTCCAGTGGCCGCCGCGGTCGGCACGCTGCGGCCGGCGCACCGCGCTGATCCGATGGCAGGAGCCAGGAGCCAGGTGCTTTTCCTGGTCTCCCATGGGGTGCAGGGCCCAAGCACCTGGGCCATCCTCCACTGCACTCCCTGGCCACAGCAGAGAGTTGGCCTGGAAGAGGGGCAACCGGGACAGAATCCGGCGCCCCAACCGGGACTAGAACCCGGTGTGCCGGCGCCGCTAGGTGGAGGATTAGCCTAGTGAGCCGCGGCGCCGGCCGACATACCAAATGTTTTTGGATTATAAGATCTTAAAAAATGAATCAATCAGATTTCAAGTAAAAGGAATGTAGCAGGAGTCATCACTAAGTTCTTCCATAGGGAGCTCCATAGTCAGAATGTTACTTTCAGATTAGCTATGGTTTACTGACAGTTTTAGAAGCCTTCTCTCCACAGACACTTGTATTAATTATGGTGTTTCATGCATCCCCATCAGAGAACAAAAACATATTCACCTTTTAACAAAAATTCATCTTGATTTTAGTTAGTTTTAACAGATTCATGTACTTTGTAGAAAGAATTCTAAGAACATAATGATATTCCCTTCCTTCCTCCCTCCCTCTCTCCCTCCCTCTCCCTCTCCTTTCCACCTTCTACCTTTCCTTTTTTTGTTAGTATTTCAGGTAACATATTTTAAATTTACACAGTACTAACGCTTAATACTTCACCACATAAGAAGTTTAGTAAATGAAAAGCAAAAAGACCCTAATTTTAAGAATGTACTATATATATGGAATATAGACAATGGCTATACATAATACTTGAATGGGAAAATGACCATTTCACTCATATATAGTAAATTTTAAAGTAATCACAGATCATTAAAACTGTAGTAGTATAAAATATACTCAATTGTCCTTTTTTGTACTTTTTGATATGAGCAAAGCTGCCATTCATATATTAGTTTTAAAAAATAAATACAAAATTCTTCATTCTCTCAATGTAAAAGTTTATGAGAATTATTGTGATACAAGGAAATGAAGCAAAAGTTATACTGCATTAATGAAAAGCTATTTTAGAAAAATTATGCATTGAAGAAAGGAAAAGTCTTAAGTGGCACAGCTCATTATTTATTGCTGGTTTAATTCCTTCAAAATATCAGTACATTTATCAAGCTTCACTGAAGTGACTTTATGCCAAGAGGAGGTCGTGCAGTGTCCCAATAATAATTAGTAGAGTTCTTTCTCTCTTTAGAATTTGGAACAAACTTGACAAACTTCAAGTAATAAGTGTCCATCATCATGACATTTGTAGATTAGACAGCTTGGAAACAAAAATTAAATTGCAAATACTAAATTAGTTGAGAACAGAAAATCAAGTTCTTGAAACTGTGTTGTTGAATACAGTGAGTTGTTAATTTACAAAAATGAAGCCATACACACACACCAACAAAGAAAAAGAAAAAAAAAAAACTGTCATTCAGTAGGGATCTTACTGAGTAGAAACCAAAAAACACCCCGGAAAATATTCATATATTTGAGAGAAATAAAGTTAAAATTCCCTTTTATTAAAACACTAAAATATGGGGGCCAGTGCTATGGCATAGCAAGTAAAGCCACAGCCTACAGTGCCGGCATCCTATATGGGTGCCGGTTCGAGACCTGATGCTCCACTTCCATTGTAGCTCTCTGCTATGTTCTGGGAAAGCAGTAAAAGGTGGTCCAAATCCCTGGGCCCCTGAGACCAGGAAGAAGCTCCTGGCTCCTGGCTTTGAATCAGCACAGTTCCAGTCATTGCAGCCATCTGGAGAGTGAATCAGCATATGGAAGACCTTTTTCTCCTTCTCTCTCTGTGTAACTCTGACTTTCAAATAAATAAATGAATCTTTAAAAAAACTAAAATAACAAACTATAGATGTAATATTTGCAACCTTTCTGGTAGATAAAGGGTTACTATCCTCGATATGTAAAAAAAGTTCTTTTACATCAACAGGAAAATGAGGAGTACTTTGATTGAAAAATGGGCAAAGGTACAAAGAGGAAAATTCTAAAGAAAAATAAACATATGAGTTTATGTTCAATTTTACCAGCATTACACAATGAGTTTCATTTTTGGTTATCAAATTGGCAAAGGTTGAAAACCAAAACAAATTCCCTGTGATGCTAAGATTAAGAGAAGGCAGGCACTCCTAATACTCTGCTGGTTCAGCAGTGTGCATGACTATTTCTGTGTAGTAGATAATAGTGCATGGTCTGATAGACCCAGACCCATGCAACTCCAGGTTTATAGGGATGACATTACAGAAGTAATCATACATAAAATCATTAGAGTGGGCTTTGAGTGTAGTTGCAAAGTAGAGCACAAAATCATTACCCATCTCCTCATATGACCCCAGCCACATGGACATGGACTTGTGAGGCTCAAATACAATCTTTGGGGAAACACATGATAGATGAAGTATGATTACATGGTAGGGTTTCTCGTTAAAACACCACTATAAGTGGGATCAGAGCCAGTTTTGGGAAATGATAGCAATTATTCGCTTTCTCAACATTAAAAACAAATGAAGGAGGTGGGCATTTGGACTAGAAGTTGAGATGCCTGAATGCTTGCTCTCCTCATTGGTGTGTCTGGATTCAAGTCCTAGCTCCATTTTCAATTCCAGGCTCCTGTTAATGTACATGCTGGGATCAAGAACTTGGGTCCCTGTGACCCACACTGGAGACTTAGATTGAGATCCTGGAAGCCAACTCTGCCCGTGGCCCAGCCCCAGCTGTTGCAGGCATTTGGTGAGTGAATCCGCAGATAGAAGTGCTCGTTCCATTCTCTCGTTCTCTCTCAAATAAAAATAAGTAAATAGGTGCTGGTGATTGGTTTAGTGATGAAGTGGCTGTTTGGGACACCTGCATCCCCTAATGGAGTGTTTGAGATTGAGTACCAGCTTCACTCTGAATTCCAACCTCCTGCTATTGCACACTCTAGGTGACAGCATGCAATGGCTTAAATACTCAGGTTCCTGCCTCCCAAGTAAGAGATCTGGATTGAGTTCCCAGCTCCTGATTTCATCATGGTCTAGCCCTGACTATCACAAGCATTTGTGGTTAAACTAGTAGATGGGAGCCTTTTCTTTCTCTGTTTCTCTCTGTCTCTCTGTGCATGTATGTGTGTTCTCTCACTCTCGAATATTCAATTAATAAATAAACCTAAAAACAAATAAGTATAAAACTACCTCCACTTCTGATAGGAAAAGGAAACCCTAAATATCTAATTTAATATAAAGATGATCTGAGATGTTGAATAAACGTTTTAATTCCAGGATCCTAAACCAATTCTTCACTACTAAAACCAAGGCTTTCTTACCATCCTCTATTATTAGTAACTCCCTCATGCTGTGCAAAAGAGAATTCTCCCTGCAAAGACTTCAAGCACTTCCAGAAATGCTTGAATAGCAATTAAATGGTTCCCAGGCCTCCTTCTTTACTTCTAGCTTAGTTCGACAGCATACCCTGGGATGTTTACTGTACTTAGGGAAACGACTTGTCAAATGCACAGGGACAGAAGGTCCCTGCCTTGTGTTCCATTTTCTTCGGAAATTATCTCATGAAGGAGTTGTCAGCTCTGGTAACTGTCAGACTTGATTTCAACCATCTGCAAACCCGAGGTGGGAAGATTTTTTTCCTATGTATAAATCTTCATTCTTCTCATCAGCAATAAAATGTATAATTCTTTTAGCCCCACAATTTCATCTTTAGGTTTTAATACAAAGTTTGAAGCTATTGTAGAAATTAAATCTAAACCCCTAGGATCTCTTCCCTTGAGGTACCATGGGCCGGCAAGGATTTAATGTTTTCAACAAAGACAGGTGTATTAGCAGGTACGGACTTCCAGAAGCAAAACAGAAGTAATAATATACGTGAATACCTTTATACTTTTGTCTTACCCAGTAACTCTAATTGTGAATTTTATCCAAGATAATAGCTAACTTCTAAGTATTAATTGTAATAATAAAAATTAAAACTGAAGTACTATACCATAATCTGGAAATGATTTAATAAAATATCACTAGGAAATCATTTACATTTTGTTTTCCAAGACATTTCAGACAGTTTAAATACATATAGTGTATAAAATGGCAGTTTTATATATGTGTGTGTGTGTGAAAATATGAATGCTTGAGTTTAATTTAGAAATTTTTAAAAATATAATGTATATGAGCAAAATTGACATCTTGAGAATTAATAATTGTTTATAGCCCCTGTCTCTACTGTTAATGAATAGTGTTTTATTTCTTCTGTTTGTTCAATTCTTTACTTAATGGAGAGTTAATCACGATTATAAAATAAATTGAAAGTATGTCATTGTGAAAATTAAAAGAAAATAATAAAGGAAGGAGGAAGGAGGGTGGGAGAGTGGGTGGGAGGGTAGGGTGGGAAGTTTCACTATACATCTAAATTTGTATATATGAAATACATGAAATTTGTCCACCTTGTATAAATAAATAAATTTATACAATTTGCAAATAAAGTCAAAACACACACAAAAATAATTGGGGAAATCATATCATCATTTTTGAGTATTCCTTCTTTGCATTTATATATGTCATTTATTTTCCAAAATGATGAAAAATATAAGTGATTAGGACTATTCTTTCTGTGATCATGAATTATCAGGAAACTACTGTTAAAATTTTGCTATTCCAGAAAAAATGCATTTAGTGTCTTGGTAGAAAATTACAACTTGCCTCTAATAGCTCTGTGATTTTCATTTAGGGAAGATGAAAGAGTAGAATTGTATTCCATAACTGTAAGAAGTTATCCATATTTTAGTGTTTAAGAGAGTTATTCCCAGGTGTGGTTCTGCAATACCCCACCATGTTATTTTGAATGAATATTTCTGGTGTTATTTCCCATTTCTCAAAAAAATTATCAAAATCTGTGAACCATCTTGTGCCTCACCCACCCTTTAATCTTTCATATATAATCTATTGAATGTTCTCATTGGTGTATGCCTCTTCCCAAAATGATATGGTTATATTTAGAAGCTTTTTATGATCCTTAATTCAGTTACTTTTCCAAATTTATTTTTAAATTACAAAAGCCATTCATGATCAACATGGAAATGTTAGAAAATAAGGTAAACCAATAGAAATCTCAAAATTCCATAGCACAGAGATCACGTTAAATCCCATGGAATATATCTTCTCAAGCCCTTTATTCCATGCCTAGATTTTCACATTTATAACACACACACACACACACACACACACACACGCATTAGCTTACGTATTTTCACAAAAACAGTATTAAATTGGGCTGTATGATTGGTCTAGTGGGTAAGAACCCTGGTCCCACATCAAAGTACCAGAGTTGTTTCCCAGTTTTGACTCCTGACTCCAGCTTCCTGACAATGCAGACTTTGGTGGAATGGTGATGACTCAAAGAATTGGGTTCCAGAAACTCATATAGGAGACTTAGGTTGTGCTCCCCACACCCATCTTTAGCCATAGGCCAGCCCTAGTCATTGCAAACATTTGAAGAGTGAAGCAGCAGATGAGAGTTATCTCTTTCTCTCTACCTCTCAAATAAATATTTTTGAAATTATTGCTATATATATTTTGTTCAGATTTTTACTTAAAAATAACACAAGGGAGATTTTTTCCAAGTGGATTATAATGTATCTGTAATATCACTTTGAAGTATAAAATGTTTCAATTATATGACTGATTTAATTAATGGTCTGAAGATAAAAGTTTAAATTGTGTCTAATAATCAGCATCATAAAGAGCATTGCAATGGATATCCTTGTAGTTAAGGTAGAGTAAGTCACCTAGATTGAGCTACATTACTTTTGTGTGTGAGGGTACTTCAAAATGTCTACTGGGATGGGTGTTGTGGCACTTGGAATGTCCACATCATTTATCTGAGTGCCTGGAATTGGGTCATTCCTCTGTTTCCATTCCAAATATTTGCTAATGCATCTGGGAGGTAGCAGTGATGGCTCAAGTACTTGGGTCCCTGCCACCCATTGGGGAGACCTTGATGAAGTCCCTCATTCATGGTTTCAGCCTGACCCAATTCCATCATTTCAGGCATTTTGGGAGTGAACCACCAAATGCAAGATCTCTCTCTCTCTCTCTCTCTCTCTTGTCATTCTGCCTCTCAAATAAATAAATACATTTTTAAAAGTTAAATGCTTATGGAAAGTAGAATTAAAAGATACTTTTATTTTGTTATAGAAAATTCAATGATCATGCATAGTTTTCTGATAATATACATTTTTCATGATTTAAGATTCCTTATATGAATGGACTTCAAAAAAATTGCTGCACCAAAATAAACTTTTTTAATTCCATTTTCCATGAGGTTTTGAATTGAGCTTGTAGATTGGAACTATAGTCCTAATGGTAATAAATCTATGTTCTTTATTTGTAATTTACATCTTTTAACTTCTTACAATCTATTTTGTTTGAAGGGAAGTGGAGGAGTGAAAAAGAAAGAGGAAGAGAGAGAGAGAGAGAGAGAGAGAGATCCCTCATCCACCAATCCACCCCCTATATGTCCCCAATAACAGAGATAGGCCAGGCTGAAACCAAAAACCAGAAATTCAACTCATGTCTACCACATGAGTAGCAGGGACCCAGCCACTTGAACCATCACCCACTGCCTCCCAGGGTGTGCCTTAGCAAAAGTCAGAATCAGGAGTAGAGCAGGGACTTGAATTCAGGTACTCTGATATTGGAAGCAGGTGCCCCAAACTACTGCACGAAATATCTGCCCCTGTGTTGCAGACACCAAGCTAAATTTAAATTATTCTTATGGAGTTCTTTGTTACCAATATAACTGGTATAAATAATAAATTACTATTCTTTACAGCTATAAAATCCAAACAAGTTTTCAAAATTAGTAAGACACCAGAACCAATGTAATTCAAATGAGCAGTAACAATATACCAAGTGGTGTTGCTTGCTGAAACTGAATTGCTGCTTGCAGAGGGATGGCCAAGTTATAAACTTGCCTTCCATCAAACAGCCTGGGTAGAACATGGGTATCCTGGGTAACTCTTCTCCTCATGCTTTTTCAGTCTGAAACACTGAAAAGCATCCATTCCTACAGGTCACCTCAGCATTGCTTATCTTCGTTTGGCTGGTGACCATCATTTGAATGCTAACTGCCACTCATTTGTCCACTTTTCTCTCCCTCTCTCTCTTTGTCTCTCTCTCTCTCTCTCGCTTTCTGAGTGTGTATGTGTGCGTGTATAATTTATTTTTTTGAGAAGCAGAAAGACAGAGTTTTCATTTGCTGATTCACTGCCCAAAATCCAGATCTCCCACATCAGTGGTAGGTTCCCAATTACTTGAGCCATCACTGCTGCCTCCTAAGGTTTGTGTTGTTAGAAATCTGTAATTAGTTGTTGGAGTCAGGACTTGAACTAAGATGCCCTAATAAGAAAAGAGGACATCCCAGCCACTAGGCCACATGCATGTCCCCTCATTCTTCCACTTCTGCTAACCCAACAAGAAAATAACACAATTTTCCTTAGGTACCAGTGCCATCTGTAATATAAATGCAAATGTATACATTGAATTCTCCCAGCAGTTTTTTTATTCCTAGGAGGGTATATAATCCAGGATGTAGTTAATTTTTTTAGGACATCATCCAAACATAATGTAAACTTCTAAAGTTTTTATAGAGAACTCCCTAAAATATAATATGCTCTAGTGATAAAAGTAAAGAAATTGGGTGTTATTGATTCACAGCAGATTTCTGCAGTCTTCCTGTGAGGAGGAGAAACATTTAATTTCCTTCAAGAAACAAGAAATGTTCTAGACTACCTGAGAAGTGCTTAAATGAGAGGATTGCTTAAAATCCCGATGTTCATTTCCATATATTAAAGGGCTGGAAAAAATTCCAGAGGCAGACTTCCCAGTATTTACATGGACAACAGACCTTGGAGTCAATAGATTTAAGGATTTAAACCAAATTCTATTCAGTTCTTGTTTTTTGTTTGTTTGTCTCTTTGTTCTTATTTGTTTTTGTATTCTGGCCTACATTACTCAAATTCTCCTGGCCTTATTCCTGATTCTCTCTATTTGAAACTGCAAATAATATTAATATCTTTCAGAGTTTTTGTGACAATCAAAGGAGGTTTTATCTGAAAGGAAACTAAATAATGCAAAGTCCAATCTGTTTCTTATAGCCCCAAAGTCATTCTCTCCTTGATATCATTTCCTCCCATCCTTCTTATAATTTATGCTTGAACTCATTCTACTCATCTTTGAACATTCTGAGCTCCTTCCTATCTCTAGAACTTTACAGGAGCTGTTCCCTGCGCCCAGGACATTCTTGCACCAGTACTCACAGGAGCTGCTCCTTCATCTCTCTCCAGTCTGCTCAGACTCCACTGCTGCCTACAAGTTTCCTTTTCTCACCCATTGAACTCATTGATTCCTTCCCCCATTGAACTCAGCTTTACTGTTTTCCATAGAAGTTATAGTTCCCTGCAATTATATTATGTGTATGCCTGTCTGTTCCTTGCCTCTCTCCTGGTTGAATGGAAGCACTCTGGCATTCAGATGCTGCTTTGTTCCCTGTTACATCTCTGGTGCTTCAGCTGTGTTTCCTCAGCTAGTGAATCTGCTAAATGAATCATTATCCTCTATGAAGCAAAGCATTGCCATTTTCTTGAGATTAGGATCTACTGTTTTGATACCTAGATCCAAAAATATCATTTTCCATACAGACAATAATAAGATAAATTAATATTCTTACTAAATTCTACCACATGGTTAGAGCTCTAATGAATGGAGAAAACATATAGTTAGAAACTCAAGCGTGGGCCATTGAAATAACAGAATATCATTATAACTTAGAAATATTTGCAAAACCTTGCTTTTTCTTTTAAACGACACTAATAAAAGGAACAATGAAATATAATGAACAAATGGCAGAAAGCAAAATACATAAAAGTAAAAATTAATACAACCATAATGACAGCTTAGTATGTTACTACTACTATTTTTTGCAGCTGTTTATGTTTGTGAGGAAAGGATAACAGCTTTAACAAGTGATCTCATAATTTCAGGGGTTTAACATAGTAATTTAGTGTAGTGAAGGACCCCATTCTGTACAGTTACTGAAAGACAAAATTTCTTTATATTTTAAGGCTCTTTCCTCTTTTGCATGTTTGTGGCCACCCCTATTCAGCCAGCAGGTGAGCAAAGAAATTGAGAATTGCATGTTTTATATAGGCCAGATGTGGAACTTTTGGATAGCAGCCCAACTCATACTCTATTGCTGGGACCCACCTAATTGTTTTCATAACTCTTACAACAATAGTGTATCTTGTAGGCTGATCTATCAGTCCCCTTACAATCTTAATCCTATTATTTTGATCATTCTTTCACGCATAGCATAGTTAAGAAGAATGGTATTCTTAGATGTTCAAAATGTTTATGAATAATGTGTTTTTGAAACCTTGTGTACCTGGTACTTTTCTGTTGTTTTCATATATGAAAGACAAATTTGCTATGAATATAATGCTTATACCACAAAATTTCTGCCTCTGAAAATATAAATATGGCAGAAAGTTAAAAGCTAGATTAATTTGTTTCTACATGCTGTCTTATATTTTTGCCCAAAAAACATGCAAATTCCTTATTAATTCTGCCAAGAATGTGTTGAGGCTTTCCAATTTAAAAAGTAAACATTTTCAACTCCACAAAATTTTCTTTGATTATGTTAGTTCTTTTGTGCCAGTTATTTGTATTTCTTGTCCAGGAAAACCCAGCATCCTTGTATTAGATGCTTATTCTCTATTCTCCATATCTTTCAGATCCCTTTCCTTACATTCAACTCTTTCTTTCCTTTGCTTTATACTCTTGGAAAGCCTTTCAGGTTGGTTTGATCCCTGTTTTCATGAAACTGTGGAAAATAAAGTAATGAAAAGAGCATTGAGAATACAATGGAATGGGCTTTACAAAAGAACCATATATAATATTTTGTGTAGCCAGAACTATAGGAGTACTTATTTCTCTCCGAAATGTGAGTCTGAAAAGACTTCAGACAAGAACAGTATGATGACATAGGTCATCAGTTGAACAGGCATTGAATGTCATTTTAGACAAAAGAAAGATCATGGTTTGGAGTGTCATTTACCAGTACAAAATATGATGTTTTTAGGAGCCAGAGGGAACTTCCTGGGAGGATGATGCATAAACTTTATAGAGAGGAGTAGTGGCTGGAAGCTGGAATGTGCTTGCGATACTTGAGATATAGACGTGGGGTTGAAGCAAGGCAATGGATGAAAAGACAAGCGGGGGCCAGTGCCATGGCACAGTAGGTTAATCCTCTGCCTGAAGCGCCTGCATCTCATATGGGCACCTGTTCTAGTCCAGGCTGCTCTTCTTCCAATCCAGCTCTCTGCTATGGCCTGGGGAAGCAGTAGAAGATGGTCCAAGTGCTTGGGCCCCTGCACCTGCATGGGAGACCAGAAACAGCACCCTGGCCCCTGGCTTCGGAGTGAGCCAAAGGAAGGAAGACCTTACTCTGTCTCTCCCTCTCACTGTAACTCTGCCTCTCAAATAAATAAATAAAATCTTAAAAAAAAAATAAAAGAAGAGAGAAGAAACTTCTAGCACTCTGGCTTAGAATACTGATTAAACGGGGCCTGTGCCGTGGCTCACTTGGTTCATCCTCCCCCTGCAGCGCCGGCATCCCATATGGGCGCCGGGTTCTAGTCCGGGTTGCTCCTCCTCCACTCCAGCTCTCTGCTGTGGCCCAGAAGAGCAATGGAGGATGGCCTAGGTGCTTGGGCTCCTGCACCCGCATGGGAGACCAGGAGGAGGCACCTGGCTCCTGGCTTCGGATCGGCACAGTGCCATTTGGGGGGTGAACCAATGGAAGGAAGACCTCTCTCTCTCTCTCTCTCTCTCTCTCTCACTGTCTATAACTCTACCTGTCAAATAAATAAATAAATAATTTTAAAAATTTTTAAAAAGAATACTGATTAAATGATTTCTACATTCATTAAGGGGCGTAAAGAAATAGGAGCTTATTTGCTGGAATGCATTTGGTTCAATTTTAAAATATTAGGTCTGAAGATCTGCAAGGCATTTTGGTCACAAAGTTGGGATGCATTTCGAACTATGAGCCTTGAACTGGGAGGAGTCTAGAGGGCAGTCAGGGCCACCTGACAGGATATGAGGCAATTACATCTAGGTGTTTTGACATTTCCCAGAATAAGCATTATAGCAGAAAAAGAACTTGGTGTTCGATCACCCAGAAACACGTCTATTTAATTTGTGGCAGTCGAGAAAGAGAACCTTATTAAAGGGGAAGTGGACTGTGATGGCAAGTTTCTGAAAGCGATCAAATAAGAATAGAAAGTGGCATTTTCCAAGTTTGACAATGAGAGGTGATTGAGACCAGGATGATATCAGCTACAAGTGAGCAATGTTGGCAGAGCTAGAGTGCATTGGACAGAGCAGCAAAGGGCAGACAAAGAAGAGGAGGCCATGAAACCCTTGCTTAGCAATGACAAAGTCCATTACATCCTTCCTTATGGACCACGTCACAACTGCAGTGAGTTCCTTGTGAAGGAAGGAGGCTGCCAATAGTCCCCCGCCTATCCGAACACACAAACTCTTGCCTGGATATTATGTTATGGATTGATTTAAGCTGTAATTAAATAGAGAAGCACTGTGCTTCTGTCAAGGGCCTACAGCATGCAAACAGGTGACGGGGTCTCCCTGGGGCCATGGCCCCAATAGATGGACCTTTCTGTTGCCCTTATCCTGTCTTCATCTTTCCACTTTTCACTCCCATCTCTGTATTCTAATCCAGTGCTCTGACCAAACTCTACTAGGCTTCTTCCAACACTCAAATAAGAGGTCACAGTTCCTTAACTGTTGCCAGTCTGCCAGGGGACAGGAAGGTACCAATTTGAATTAAGCTACAAAACCACTTTTCCAACCTCTTCTCCCAGTCAGCTCTCCATCCTTCGCCAGAGCCCACAGAGATTTCACAGCACTTGTCATTTTCATAAACTTTCCCTGTTAATCCTGACTCTCTGTTGCCAAAATATCTAAATCTCAAGTATAAACACCCTCTCTTCACAGTGTCCATGCACCTCCCAGGATTTATAATCCACAGCTCAGGCAAATTGTAGCAGTTTGTGCTGTATTCTTCCAAACATTCACTAGCATATAGAAGTATGTGAATTGTACAAATCTGTTCCCTTTTAAATAAGCTCAGAATCCTGTACACACAGATTAATCCTCCCCTTTCGACTTGTTTAAATTTCTCCTGAATATTGTCAGAGAAAATAACATATTGGTTACATATTGTTTATTCATTCATCTGACAAATACTTATCAAACATCCCCTACATAACAGGCACTGTTCATGGCACTTGGGATACCACAGTGAACAAGATGGAAAAGAATTCCTACCTCTATGCCAGGAATCTCTAATTGTACATTTTAGGTTGTTCCAAATTTTACATTAACTGTGAATATTTTGTGTGCCAAAAGACACACAATATATCCTTAGGATATATTTCTAAAAATGCTTTTATTATATCAAATATAAATATTTTAAGGTTTTTTGACAAAAATGCCAAACACCTTCCAAAAGATTTATGCAATTTATATCACATACTACAAATGAACAAGCATGACTATTTTAACAATCTCTAACATATAGTATCCTCCTTTCTCCCTCAATCAACACAGATAAAGTCAACCTTCAGCTAAAGCAGCAAAATAAAAATACACAGGCTTAATTAAGGCATGCAACGAAAAACAGGCACTTCATTTTTGGCCTCAGTAGATTTTTATTTAATGTGAGAAATTTAAAGCTATTCTTAATCATTTCTAAAGAGTATCCCCAAAACAATACTTAGCACTATCTAAGTATATGCAGAGAAATTATTAAAAGATAATGCAAATAAAGTAAGAAGAATAAGAATTAGGAAACAAAATTTCTTGAGAAAAATTAAGTCATTCTCATATTTTGGGAAAATTAGAATCCTGGCTGCCTCCTACAAGTGGTGATTCATTAATACTAATTGGTGCTTTTTTCCAGGCAAGAGAGAAAACTGTCTTAGATCTTAATCATGTCTCATTACAGTAACAGAAAGCTGTATTTAATCTGATCCTCAACTTTTAAGTTACATAATCAGCTGACCTGTAATTAAAAGATATTTAGGTCTTGGGGGAAAGAAAAACATATCGTAATGACAAACAGATAGCAGCGATTCCAAACCCTGCTTCCTAACTCTTCTTCTAGCTCTGCCATCCTGTTGACAACTTCTCTCAATTCTGGTCAAGGAAATGGAAAAAACATTCCTTCTCTACTCTGAAATTAAAATATAAAATGAGTTAATACTCTGAAATGAAAATATAAAAATGAGCATGTGGTGTTCAGAATTATGCAAATACACAAGTACATTAGACAAAATTATACTTTTTTACATTTAATTTATTCTTTGAATATAAAAGATAAATTTATATCAAATTTTGAAAATAAAAAAGTGAAATAAAAAATCTTATCATAGAGAGATATACCAGAAGTGTGTGTTTCTTTTCATTGTTTTTTCTATATATTTAAACATATTTATATTAAATATATACATATAATTTTGCTGGTGGTTAGAAAATCAAAGAGAGGGATAGACTTTTGACTCAGTAGTTAGTATTCAGGTGATGGATCAAGGGGTTGGGTCTCTGTCATCCACATGGAAGGCCTATTTTGGGTTCCTGGCTCCCAGGTTCAGCCTTGATCCGTCTTGGCTGTCATGGGCTCTGTCTCTGTCTGTCTGTCTCTTTCTCTTTCTCTCTGTCTCCTCAAACTTCTGCCAAGAAATAAAGGTGAATGAAAGAGAAATGAGAGAGAGAGAGAGAGAGAGAGAAAGGAAGGAAGAAGGAGGGAAGGAAGGAAGGAAGGAAGGAAGGAAGGAAGGAAGGAAGGAAGGAGGGAGGGAGGGAGGGAGGAAGGAAGGGAGGAATGGTAAGTCAGTCAAGGAGAGACATATGAGTTGATACTTGTGCAAGTTCTACAGTCAGACTACATGGAGTTGAATCCTGATTTTGTCTCTTTCACCATGTGTGTCTTTGGGTCACTTACTTAGCCTCTGTGGGCTTCCATTTCCTCATCTGAGAAATGGAGATTAAAAAAAAAAAAAAAAAAACACATACTATACAAGCTTATTGTGGAGAGTAAATGAGATAAATAAATGCTATGTAATGATTATTCAGCAATGTCAGCTGTGGTAAGGCTATTGAACCTGATATTTTTCCAACTAAGCTTATATCATTATCATTTCAGTAAATAAAAAATACTTTAAAATCACTTAACTAGTTCAATAGCATTTTATTACATGTGTGCACTATGAAATTTCCCTTATTATTGGACATTTTAGATAGTCTCTGATTTTTCACTCTTATAATGATCTCTGATTATCTTGTAGAAGACATATTTAGATTTCGAAATAGAGTCAAAAAAATGGGGCTATGAATGTGTGTAAGTCCCCCCTCCCTCCAGCAGGGGGTGTTAGTCTCTGGTTTACCACTCGGCAATGCTGGCATCTACCACATTTTAAAATGTTTTATTGTTTGGATATTTAAAAAAATCTATATTGCAATTCATTCAGTTGGAAATTATTTTGTTATTAAGGAAGCTAAGTATTTTAATCACTTTAAAATCCATTATTATAACATTGTGTGAATTCATATTCTTTGCCCATTTTTCAATGTTACTGTTTTCACTTATTGATTAGTGGGATTTATTTAGCAAGCATATTTTAATTTTTGAATTCAATATTATAATTTTTTATTGCATTTTGTTCAATTTTTTTCTGGGACAAAGTTTTAGGATTTCAAGTTCTTAGAACTATCTTTTTTTTTTTCCTTTTCCTTTGTAGTTTTTTGTATTATTCATGCTTAAATGGTCTTTTCCATCAAAGTGTTGTAGCCACCTCTCAGAAACAATGCAATCACTCAGTACTATGTTGAGTTACAGCTCATGAAGTAAGTATAACAACAAAGCAATTCTCATGTTAATGCAAAGGAGAAAACATGCAATTTTGTTAGTAAGTAGACATTGGCTAGGATTGACATAGGGTTTCTCTGATATTGGTAGTGTTCATGCTATATGACAGTATGCCTGCCTATTAAACTATGCTAATTATAGAATTTTATAGGATTTCTCTTCTGAGGATTTTTATAATAATGAGAACTAGTGAAATAAATCCACTTAATAATATTGAAGATGAAGTTGATAATCATGTGCTTTAGAATACACAATGAATTAATGACCAACCTAGATTAAAACAAAAGTTCATGTGTTACCTCCAATATATTTGTGCCTGCCTGACTAAAGGCTGTCCTGGGAGTGTGAGGTAAGGGCATGCTATATGTGTTCAGTACACATCTTATTGGTTCCTGTTAAGATCCCTTCCATTTCTATGGGCATGTTGTTTTCTTTTCTTTTCTTTCATAATGAACTCATCCTTTGAAAAACCACTGACAAAAACAAAGCTTCTTATGAGTTACTGTACTTTCCTATCAGTGTGTGAGGATTGAAAATGTGCCTTTTAGAGAAGGATCCGTCTTACTAAGTTTCCTTCATTAAAACAGGAATTCCCTTACTTCAAGTGTTAACTTCTGTCAAACTGGTAAAGGTGGTTTCTCAACTGAATTTATTGACTGCTTAGGGATCACCAGATTATAGACTAAATGTCAAAAGGATGTTTCATATGTCTAGGGGACATTTATTTAAAAAAAATCCACAGATGCATCCCTAGGTGAAGGAGTCAGAAAGAAATCAATGGGTTATATGATAGTGCTAGAAAGTGCCTTGAAATGAGCACCTCTGATCCCCAGGCACTGCTTAGATGGTCTCTGCAACACCTTCTGCAGATAGTGGTCTCATCCAGCCTTGCACACCAACAGTCACAGTGATCTCTTGCACTATATGAGAACTCGCATTTCCTGAATAACCGCCAATTTTCACCTATTAACTATTTGCTAAAGGATCTTGTTTAATATATCAAAACCTACTTAATTAATTGTATCAATAGTGCTTCATAAAAACTATTAAATTTTTCAGAAAAAAATTTCAAGAGTGTGTCTCTATTTCACAATATATAATATACTCATTTGATCTGTTAATATTGCTACCACATCAAAGTCATAGCTTGCTATAATGACTTCTTGAGGTTACTGGGAGATGCTGCCTATACATTTATTGCCTGTATACATGCTATTACGGTTTGCAAAGAATTTTGAAACTTTCCATAAGTGATACATCTCTAACTTGCTTCAATCTTACTCATTTAAATAATTAATATGAAAATCTTTATAAAGAAATGGAATGCTTCAGTTTCTTAATCTTTCCTCACAAAGCAGAATTTAAATATTCATTCCAGGTTAGTTGATAGGTTGATTATATAACACCTAGTTTGCATTTGTTTTAAATTTTCTATAAAACTATAGTTCAGCTCACAGCTAGATAGAACAAAATAAAATTTGGCAGTAATGCTTATAATTACCAGTTCACCTATCAAAATGCTTACATATAGTTAGCAAATGATGATTTTCCACAAGTAATTTAAAGCAGAATTTGCCAAATTTAGAATCTGCTCAAACTCCCTTGTTTTTTTCGGATTCTAAACCAAATTTTAGTTGTTGGTTTTATATAGATTTTCCCATCTATTATTGGCCAAATAAGACTTTGTTTCTCAGAAAATCAGCAATAAAATTTTCTTGGACATCTAAATTGCTTTACAAAATATTTTGATGAGTTAAGTATAAATGAAAAAGAAACATAAGGCTTACATTTCCCTTAAATACACAGGGGATTGTAAATAAAGGGAAAATGTTCATGGAAACATGTTTGGGAATATACTAAAACTTTGAAAAATAGTTATAGACATTCGATGAGTCCAACTGCAGCTGGATCTTGCTCATCCATGACTCTTTTTAAAAGGTAATGGATTATAAATAAAAACATATATTAATAATTCACATAAGGGATGATAGCAATGGAAGAGAAAATCCCTCTACATTACTCATCCAGATGGAAAAATTCTAACACAAACTTGAAAAAACAAAACATGAGAAAACTGGAAAGTTTCACGTCTCATATAACACAGTTGCTTTCCCTATGTAACACAACAGAATTACAGAAACCAGATGATTAAGATTTTGAGAATTAACCAATATTATGTAGGGCTATCAGATTGAATTATCTCCTGTTCTCAAGTGATATCATCTAAAAAGTAGCACATTTCCCATTGGAACGTATGGGAGATTACATTTACAAAGAAGTTGAATCCAAACATTAAAACTTTAAGAAAAAATACAATTAAAAAATCTTAAAATATTCTTATGTAATGAATCATAAAAAACTGATATTAGAATCTGTCCCAAATTTTCTCCTATTCAAGTCAATACAAAATTCATACTTTTATAACCATAGATTTGATAAGTAACAATGAAAATTTTGATCAAAAAGTCCTATTGGTAATTTTTTAAAATTTATTTCCTTATTTAATTATGTGAAAGAGTTACAGAGAGAAATGGAGGGAGGGAGAGAGAGAGAGAGGAAGAGAGGGAGGGAAGGAGGAAGGGAGGGAGGGCGAGAATCATCTATGCTAGTTCACTCCCCAAATGGCTGTAATGGCCAGGGCTGTATCAGGCTAAAGCCAACAGCTAGAAGCTTCATCTAGATTTCCCAAATGTTTTTGCATGTGGTCTACTTAATCCTTCAGAGATCCTAGTATATCATAGTAGTTGTTAATGTCTTGTCTAATAATTCTAATATCTCTGCCCTATCCAAATTTTATGCTGATGCTTGCTATGTCTCTTCAAACTGTGTTGCTTTTATTTTCATTTATATATGCCTTTTAACGATTTTTGAAGCTGGGCATATTATACCAGGTAAAAGAAACTGTTTCCAGAAGTCAAACCATTAGTGGATATCCCTGGAAGTTTTAACCCTCAGTCTTGTTGACACTCAACCTATAGATATTTATCATTTACAATTTAACATGTCCTTACCCCCAGCTTGGGTCCCACTGAACTTTTTGGGTTTCTCTGATGGCATCTTTTGGTTCTTAGTAATCACCTGACTCTTAATTTTGGGGAAAGTGCTTTGCCCTATGTCCTCACTTCCCTGAGAGATATAAAAAGAGTTTATTTTTTTATTTTGTTCAACTTGTAATTAAGATGGAGTGATGATTCTTAAGCTTCTTTCATTCTTGACTGAACATTAAAAATAAAAATTTTATTTATGGTAGTCAACTTCTCTTTCATCTTGCTCTTTTTGAAATTTAATACTTAAATTGTACAAATTTCATGTATTTTATATAAACAGATTTAGGAACCTAGTAATCTTTTCCACCTCACCCTCCCTCCCATCCATGCTTCCACATTCCCTGTTCTTTCATTTTCTATACCTTCCTTTAATTTTTATAACTATCTACTCTCAGTCTAATTTATACCCATAAGATTAACCCTATACTATGTAAAGAATTCTGTAAATATTAAGAAGAAAAAGCACTGTTCTCCCACAAGAAGAGAGAGGGGCTGTAAACAATAATCAAATTTCAAAATGTCAATTTCACTCATATGTATTACTTTTGGTACTGTATTAGTTACCATTGATCAGGGAAAACATATAGTATCTGTCTTTTGGGGACTGGCTTATTTCACTAAATCAATAGTTTCCAGCTGCATTCATTTTATTGCAAATGGCTGAGTAGTATTCCATTTTATCTACCTACCTATATATCTAATTTATCTATATATCTATCTAAATCTATATATCTATATATCTCACCATTTATCCAGTCATCAATTGATGGATATCCATCTCTTAGCTATTAATAATTGAGCTGAAATGAACATGGGGGTACAAATAACAGATCCACTGATTTCATTTCATTTGGGTAAGTTCCAGGAGTGGAACTGCTGGGCCATATGGTAGATCTATTTTATTCTTTCTGGGTATTTCCATACTCTCTTCTATAATGACGGTGCTAGTTTACATCCCCACCAACAGTGGATTAGGGTACCTCTCTCCCCACATCCTCACCAGCATTAGTTTGATTTCTATATGAGAGCTATTCTAACTGGGGTGAGTTACATGGCATTATGGTTTTGATTTGCATTTCCCTGATGGTTAGTGATCCTGAGGATTCTTTAATGTGTCTGTTGGCCATTTGAATTTCCTCTTTTGGAAACTGCCCTTTCAATTCCTTTGCCCATTTCTCAACTGGACTATTTTCTTTTGCTGTTGCTGAGTTTCTTGAGTGCTTTATGGATTCTGAATATTAATCCATTATCACTTATATAGTTTGAAAATATTTTCTCCCATTCTGATGACTGTCTATTCACTTTGATGAGTATTTCCTTTGCAGTGCAGAAGCTTCATAGTTTGGCTTTGATTACCTGTTCTTCCTGGGTCTTTTTCAAGAAGTCTTTGCCTATGCCAATATCTTGCACAATTTCCCAGTAATCTTCTCTAGTTACTTGATGTCTCAGGTCCTAGATTTAGATCCTTGATCCATTTTGAGTTGATTTTTGTATAAAGTATAAGGTAGGGATATTGTTTCATACTTCTGCATGCAGAGATCAAATGTTCCCAGTATGATTTGTTAAAGAGACTATCCTTTCAATAGGGCTTGTTTTTAACACCTTTGTCAAAAATTAGTTGGTTGTAAATATATGGATTGATTTGTGGGGTTTTTGTTCTGTCCCATTGGTCTACATGTCTATTTTTGTGCTAGTACCAGGCTGTTTTGATTATAACTGCCCTGAAGTATTTATTGAAATATGGCTTTTTTTAATGTCTCTGGCTTTGTTTCTGTTTTTAAGATTATTTTGGCTACTTGGGGTGTCTTGTGTTTCAGTATGAAATTTAGCATTACTTTTTTCTAGATATGAGAAGAATGTCATCAATATTTTGATTGGGATTGCATTGAGTCTATAAACTCCTTTCAGTAGTATTGGCATTTTGATGAAATTGATTCTTATAATCCATATAATCAAATATTTTTTCCATTTTTTGTTTGACTTCTTCTATGTTTTGTAATTTTCATCATAGAAATTTTATACCTCCTTGTTTAAATTTATTTCAAGGTACTTAAAATTTTTGTAGTATTGTGTTAGGGACTGATCTTACAAGTTCTTTCTCAGCATGGCATGGTCTGTGCATATGAATGCTATTGATTTTTACGTGTTAATTTTACATTCTGCAACTTTACCAAATTCTCTTATGAATTCCAGTAATCCAGTGGAGTCTTTTGGTTCCCCTATAGAATCATTTCATATACAAATAGAGATAATTTTACTTCCTCCTTTCCAGTTTGTATCCCTTTGCTTTCTTTCTCTTGCTTAATGGCCCCATTCGATAAGAGTGGGAGAGTCATAATTGCCTTGATTGTTTTGAGGAATGTTCCTTCTATAAAAATTTTTCTTAAAGTTTTTATCATGATAGGATGTTGTATTTTATCAAATGCTTTCTCTGCATCTATTGAGATAATCATGTGGTATTTATTCTTCAATACGTTACTCCTGTATATCACATTTATTGATTTATATGTTAAACTAGCACCACATACCAGGGATAAATCCAGGTTGGTTCGGGTGAATGAGCTTTCTGATGTGTTGTTGGATTCAGTTAGCTAGTATTTTGTTGATGGTTTTTGAATCTATGTTCATCAAGGATATTGTTTTTTATTCTATTTCTTTCTTGTATCTTTTTCTGGTTTGGGAATTAAGGTGATGTTGGCCTCTTAAAAGGAGTTTCCCTGTCAATTGTTGTGAATAGCTTGAGAAGATATGGAATTAGTTCTTAAAATGTCTCTGGTAGAATTCAACAGTGAAGCCATCTGGTCCTGGGCCTTTATTACTGATTCAATCTCAACCTCAGTTATTGGTCTGGTTAGGATTTCTATATCTTCATGAATCAATCTTGGTGGGTTGTATGTGTACATGAATCTATCCATTTTTTTCTAGATTTTCCAATTTGGTGGCTTACAGTTGTTTGTAGTGATTCCTAATGATTCATTTTATTTCTATGGTATCCTTTCTTACATCTCCTTTTTCATCTCTGATTTTATTAATTTAAGTCTGTACTTTTTGGTTATTTGGGCAAAAAGTATATCAATGTTATTTTTTCAACTGATATTTTATATTTTTTGTTTCAATTTTGTTTATTTCTTCTCTAATTTTGACTATTTTTTTTGGACAGGCAGAGTGGACAGTGAGAGAGACAGAGAGAAAGGTCTTCCTTTGCCGTTGGTTCACCTTCCAATGGCTGCCGTGGCCAGCGTGCTGCAGCCGGCACACCGCGCTGTTCCGATGGCAGGAGCCAGGTACTTCTCCTGGTCTCCCATGGGGTGCAGGGCCCAAGCACTTGGGCCATCCTCCACTGCACTCCCTGGCCACAGCAGAGAGCTGGCCTGGAAGAGGGCAACCGGGACAGAATCCAACGCCCCGACTGGGACTAGAACCCGGTGTGCTGGCGCCGCAAGGCAGAGGATTAGCCTAGTGAGCCACGGCGCCGGCCTAATTTTAACTATTTCTTTCTCCTACTAATTTTGCGTTTCGTTAGTTGTTGAGATGCATTGATAGCTTATTTTTTTGATGCCTTTCAAATTTCTTGATGTAAGCACTAATTGCTATAAACTTGCTTCTTAACATTGCTTTTGCTATATCCCATATGTTTTGACATGTTGTATTGTCATCTTCAATAATTCCCAAGAATTTTTATTTTCTTTTGATTTCTTCTACAACCCATTCTTCATTTAGGAATGTGTTGTTCAGTCTCCATGTGTTGGCATATTTTCTAGAGATTCTTAAGTTCTTTATTTCCATAATAATTCCATTGTAGTCAGAAAAAAATACATGGTATGATTTAAATGTTCCTGAGTCTTGCTTTATGGCATAGAATATGGTCTATCCTGGAGAAAAATCCATGCATTGATGTGCAGAATGTGCATTTTTCAGCTGTGGGGTGAAATGCTCTGTGGATATGCTAGGTCCATTTTGTCCATAGTGTAAATTAGCTCTGTTGTCTCTTTGCTGATTTTATGTGTAGTTGTTCTGTCCACTGGATAAAAGTGGGGTGTTGAAGTCTCTCAACAAATTCTATTGGATGTATATATGTCTCCCTTTAGACCCATTAATGTTTGTTTTAAATAGCCATGCACCCTGTAATTGAATGCATACACATTTATTATAGTCACATATTCCTATTGAATTGATACTTTAATCATTACATAATGCCCTTCTTAGTCTCTTTTAACACTTTTTGGGTTATAGCCTATTTTGTCTGTAGGATGGCTATACCTGCTCATTTTTTGCCATATTTAACCTCACTTAATTCTAAATCTTAAATCTATTGTGGACTATTTTAGGAATGACATTACTTTCCCTCATTCTGCACAAATTATCCACTCTGGGTTAACTTGTTTTTCTCCTCTCTTGTCTATGAACATAGCGACCCCTCTAAATTCAATTCTAAATTCTAAATTCAATATTTATAAGTACCTCATATAGGGTGGCCCTTAGCTCCTTAGTCTATAATCTGCTACTGGAAAAACCCTTTCTCCCCCGTGGATCTAGTGAGTCATATAGAATACTTTTACAAAACTGAGCAAATTTTCATCATGTGCAACTTTTCTGGACTAAACATCTTTATACACCTGCTGCCTGCTCATCATAAAAAAAATGACATCTACTGGGGCCAGCGATGTGGTGCAGTGGGTTAAAACCCTGGCCTGAAACTCCAGCATCCCACATGGGTGCCAGGTTCTAGTCCCAATCCAGCTCTCTGCTATGGCCTGGAAAAGCAGTAGAAGATGGCCCAAGTCCTTGGACCCCTGCTCTTGGGTCCTGGCTTCGGATTGGTGCCATCTAGGGAGTGAACCAACAGATGGAAGACCTCTCTCTCTGCCTCTACCTCACTGTAATTCTGTCTTTCAAGTGAATCAAATAAATCTTTATAAAATGACATGTACTTATATCTGAATGTTTCTCTTAAAAATATTTTGATTATGGAATTTTACCCCTCTCCCTACCTTACCTTCTGGATGTAGCGTGACCAGTTTAATGTCTTCCCAGTTGTTCTCTGACAGGTGAATGCTGAGGTGGAAGAGGTGAGAAGATGCTTAATTAGCTGGGAAAATAAAACAGTGCCTCTAAAAAAATTGCCCAATTATCTGTTTAGTATACAACTCAAGTCCTTTGTAAAAAATTATAAAAAATGAAAAACAACATCATTCAAGAGTCTCTGAGAAGCATAACATGGACATTATTTGTAAGAAAACAAAAAAACACTGTTTTTTTTTTTTTTAAGTCCACTATCATCAGTGGGACAAAGGAAAGAATGATAATGTGAAAAAAAAGAAAAGACATCTACTCAGGAGAAAATGACATATTAAAAGAAAGATGTTGGGAGAATGAAAATGGTCTTGAATAAATTTTCATGCTTGTCCATTTAAACCTTTCCTATAAAAAGAGCATTTAATGAGTCTTTTGGCAATCGGAAAGTTCTCTCAGCTCTTGGAAATAGACTGATGATCAGGCCAGGCATTTGATGTTGAGGAACCTTCATAGTTTTCACTGTCTGCATAAAATTTTAGTAGGAATTTAGGGGAGGATGAGGCAGGCACTGTTGTACAGTTGACTTTGCATTTTTTTTTTTTTTTTGACAGGCAGAGTGGACAGTGAGAGAGAGACAGAGAGAAAGGTCTTTCTTTGCCGTTGGTTCACCTTCCAATGGCTGCCGTGGCCAGCGCGCTGCGGCCGGCGCACCGCGCTGATCCGATGGCAGGAGCCAGGTACTTCTCCTGGTTTCCCATGGGTGCAGGGCCCAAGGACTTGGGCCATCCTCCACTGCACTCCCGGGCCATAGCAGAGAGCTTGCCTGGAAGAGGGGCAACTGGGACAGAATCCAGCGCCCCGACCAGGACTAGAACCCTGTGTGCTGGCACCACTAGGCGGAGGATTAGCCTGTTGAGCCACAGCGCCAGCCTGACTTTGCATTTACATATTTTTTCATTTGGTAGTATCTTCAGACAAAAGCAGTATTTTTGTCCATTGGAGAACATGAAAAAGAGCTGCAATTCTGCAGGGTCAGTGTTCATCCATATCTTAGTCTCCTTCTCATTATTTTTTTTTTGACAGGCAGAGTTAGAAAGTGAGAGAGAAAGAGAGAGAGAGAGAGAGAGAGAGAGAAAGAGAGAGAGAGAAAAAGGTCTTCCTTCAACTGGTTCACTCCCCAAATGGCCACTGTGGCTGGCGCACTGCGCCAACCCAAAGCCAGGAACCAGGTGCTTCCTCCTTGTCTCCCATGTGGGTGCAGGGCCCAAACATTTGGGCCATCCTCCACTGCTTTCACGGGCCACAGCAGAGACCTGGACTGGAAGAGGAGCAATCGGGACAGAATCCGGCGCCCCAACTGGGACTAGAACCCAGGGTGCCAGTGCCGCAGATGAAGTGAGCCGTGGCGTCGGCCCCTAGTCTGCTTCTTAACACCATTATTGTCTATTGAGGCCAGCTCTGATAATAACGCTTAGATTCTAACAACTTGGCTAATTAATATTTGAATTATTATTTGAATTATTATTATTTGAATCATATTCCTCTTTGAGCCAGCTGCTTTGGATTTTGGTTATTGCATCAATGAAATGAGAATAATATAAACCTTGACATCCCATTGTCAAGGGTGCTGTCGGCACAAACTGAGATATTAGTGTCTGAAAAAAATAAAATAAAAACAAAGCCTCTTTCTTTGGAACCAATATATGATCGGCCTATGACCTCATAGTCTCAGATTAAGCAATTTGATAAACAATCACACAAAGTAAATGCGGTTTCAATAAACATTTTCATAAATCTCAGTAATTCAAATATTAAAATTCTAATCATTGAATTAAAAAATTACATGCAGAATTAACTATGTACTCTCATTGGTGAGTAAAAAAACTAAGATGATATTGTCCTGTTTTTAAGATGAACTTAATCATGTAAGTATTGATTTATCTTCTCATTTTTTTGTATTAAAATAAGAGTGACTGCTTAGGATCTGATTTTATACTGTGAATTTAATTATCACAGGACACACTGTGAGAAGGGATTGAAACACAGGATTGTAAAATCACAGCACACAGCTTGAATATTCACTTATTATATAATTGTCTTGGACTAAGAACAGCTGCCAGTGTCAGTACAAATGTTATCTAGAGTCTCTAAAAGAGGTTAATTATTCTCACACCTATGATTCCATAACTTACTTGGTCAAGTTAGATAAAATTCATGGTGTTGATTTCACTTTCAATTTCTTATACATATTTTCATGATTTGAATCCATTAAAATACTTTTAATATGAGTAAATTCAACTATTCTAATTGCCTGCAAGGTAATTAATGATTAATTATAAATGTTCTCAAAAAGCCTTCCTCTGTTAATTTTTCTTATTTCTTCAGAAAACAAAATTATTGATTAAGATTGCTACCTATTAACTAAAAGGAAACCTCATTTTCAGGTATTTGTTTCTACTACTATTGATTCATTAGTTATTCAATAATCAAACTATATTTTCATGCAAGGAGATAACATTTTTAATTTAAAATTGTGAGGCTATAAGGAAGGAATTTCATCAAGGTAAGAAAATCTGAAAACTAATTAATTCTTGAGTGAATTATTTTCCTTTATAAATATGCAATTACCATATATGTGCTGAAGACAATTTTAATATTTAATAATATAATTATATTACATCTTTATTTCTTTTCCCCTCCTTATTTTCTCCTTTAAACTCTGGTCATACCTTATAGATTGCATCTCATAATTTTCTGTAAATGGGAATTCTTCAATATTTTGTTTTTCCCTGTTAGATTTTTATTTTATTTTATTTTTTCCCAAAGAAACATTTTATTTAAGGAATACAAACTTCATGCTTTTCATAAGTACAACTTTTGGAATATAATGATTCTTCCCACCATATCCACCCTCCCACCCACTACTCCTCCTCCTCCCTCTCCTATTCCCAGTCCTACTCTCCATCAAGATCCATTTTCAATTAACTTTATACACTGAAGACCAACTCTTTACTAAGTAAAGAGTTCAACAATTTGCATGGAAAAAAAAAAAAAAAACTGTTCCTCAACAGTGAGTCAAGGGCTGTTCAAAGTCATGGCATCTTTAAGTTAATTTCACTTCCTTTTTGTGTTGTTTTTTTTTTTTTGAAACTTAATTAATTTTAAGGAAGCACCTAGGAATGACATTTCTTTTGTGAGCACTTAGACATAATTGTGGCATATCTTTTGTGAGCACTTAGACATAATTATGACATATCTTTTGTGAGTGCTTAGATATAATTATAATACAACTCTTTGAGGACAGAGATCCTGCATGGGAAGTTAGTGCACAGTGACCCTTGTTAATTTCACAATTAACATTCTCATGTATAAATTCAGTGATCACCCAAGGCTCTTGACATGAGCTGCCTAGGCTGTGGAAACCTTTTAGATCCACAAACTCCCTCAGTATTTAGACAAGGCCATAAGAAAAAAGTACCTCCTTCTGTGATGACCACTTCTTTCCACTGGAGCCTTACCCACTGAGTTCTTTCATGTAGGACACTTTTTGTCACAGAGTCATGACTTTCCATGTCTGAAATGCTCTCGTGGGCTTTTCAGCCAGAGCAGAATGCCTTAAGGGCTGATTCTGAGGTCAGAGTGCTACTTAAAGCAATTGTCATTCTATTAGTTTCCTGTGTGGACTGCTTCCCATGTTGAAGCATTCACTCCTTTTTAATTCTATTATTATTACCAGAGACTTAATCCTATCCATATGAGCACTTTAACACTTAAGATGGTATTTTTAACACCCAGCTTAAATGGATTTGGGGTCTGAAGGCAAGTTTTTAAACTGTACCCTTAGAAGTAAGTCTGTAGGAATATATGCAAAACTATACAGCTTTACAGTTATAAACTTCATACCCTTCATAATTACAACTTTAGGAACATGGTGATCCTTCCTACTTTATTCTCCCTCCCACCCATACTCCCACCCCCTTCCCCCTCCCTCTCTTATTCCTACTCTTATTTTTACTGAGATCTATTTTCAATTGATCTCAGTAACTCTATGTCAAGTAAAGAATTTAACTCTATGTCAAGTAAAGAATTCAACAAATAGTATGAAAAAAAATTCCTCAACAGTCAAGACAAGGGCTGTTCAAGTCATTGCTTCTCAAAGTGTCAACTTCACCTCTACAGATTGCCTTTTAGGTGCTTTATTAGTTACACACAGGTCAGGGAAACTATATGGTATTTGTCCCTTTGAGACTGGCTTATTCCACCAAGTATGATGTTTTTCAGATTCATCCATTTTGTTGCAAATGACTGGATTTCATTTTTTTTTACTGCTGTGTAGGATTCAGTGGTGTACATATCATAATTTTTTTTCCAGTCCTCAGTAGAATTGCATTTGGTTTGATTCCATGTCTTAGCTATTGTGAATTGAACTGCAGTAAACATGGGGGGTAAAGATAACAATTTTGTATGCTGATTTCATTTCCCTTGGGTAAATTCCCAGCAGTGGGATGACTAAATCATATGGTAGGTCTATGTTCAGATTTCTGAGGTATCTCCATACTGTATTCCATAGCGGCTTTATCAGTTTACATTCCCACCAACAGTGGATTAGTGTACATTTTTCCCCACACCCTCACCAGCATTTGTTGTTTATTGATTTCTGTGTGAAAGCCATTCTAACTGGAGTGAGGTGAATCCTCATTGTGGTTTTGATATGCATTTCCCTGAAGGCTAGTGATCCTGAGCATTTTTTCTTGTAAGGGTTGGCCATCTGTATTTCCTCTTTTGAAAAATGTCTAAGTCCTTCATCCATTTCATAACTGGATTGTATGTTTTGTTGTTGTTGAGTTTTTTGAGTTCTTTATGTATTCTGGTTATTAATCCTTCATCATTTGCATAGTATACAAATCATTTCTCCCATTCTCTCTGTTGCCTCTTCACTTTCCCGAGTGTTATGTTTTCAGTACAGAAGCTTCTCATTTTGATGTAATTCCATTTGAGAATTTTGGCTTTGATTGCTTGTGCTGTGCTCTTTTTCAAGAACTCTTTGCCTGTGCCAATGCCTTGCAGGGTTCCCAATGTTCGCTAATAATTTGATGGTATTGGGTCATAGGTTTAGGTCTTTAATCCATTTTGAGAGGATTTTTGTGAAAGGTGTAAGGTAGGGGTCTTCTTCATACTTCTGCATGTGGAAATCCAGTTTTCCCAGCATCATTTGTTGAAGAGACTGTCCTTGCTCCAGGGATTGGTTTTAGCCCCTTTGTCAAACATAAGTTGGTTGTAGATACTTGAATTGATTTCTGGCATATTTATTCTGTTCCATTTCTCTTTCATCTGTTTTTGTACCAGTAGCATGATTATAATTTCCCCGTAATATGTCTTGAAATCTGGTATTGTGATGCCACCAGCTTTGTTTTTGTTGTATGAGATTACTTTAGCATGTATAAGATTGCTTTAGCTATTCATGGTCTCCTGTGTTTCTATATGACTTTCAGCAAAATTTTTCTCTATCTGAAAAGGATGTTCTTAGTATTTTGATTCATATAGTTTTGAATCTCTAAATACTTTTGGAAGAATGAACATTTTGATAATATTGATTCTTCGAATCCATGACCAGGGAAGGTTTTCCATTTTTTTTGTATCTTCTTCTATTTCATCTTCAATGTTTTGTAATTTCATCATAGAGATCTTTGACACCCTTGGTTAAATTTATTTCAAGATATCTGATTTTTGTAGCTATTGTGGATGGGATTAATCTTGAAAGTTATTTCTCAACCATGGCATTGTCAGTGTATAACAAAAGTTGTTGATTTTTATGTATTGATTGTATATCCTGCTACTTTACCAAACTCTTCGATGCATTTCAATAGGGTATTAATGGATCTTTTGGACCCCCTATATATAGAATTACATTATCTGTGAATAGGGATAGTTTTACCTCCTCCTTCTCAATTTGTATCTCTTAGATTTCTTTTTCTCACCAAAAGGCTCTGGCTAAAACATCCAGGATTATATTGAATAACAATGGTGAAAGTGAGCATCCTTGTCTGGTTCCAGATCTCAGTGGTATTGCTTCCAACTTTTCCCCATTCAGTAGGATGCTGGCCATTGGTTTGTCAAAGATTGCCTTGATTGTGTTGAGGAATGTTTCTTCTATACCAAATTTTCTTAAAGTTTTCATCATGAGAGGGTGTTGTATTTTATCAAATGCTTTCTCTGTATCAAGCAAAATAATCATATGGTTTTTGTTCCTAAATTTGATAATCTGATGTATCACATAGATTGATTTGCAAATGCTTAACAATCCCTGAATACCAGGGATAAATCCTACTTGGTCCAGGTGAATGATCCTTTAGATTTGTTTTTGAATTTGATTGACTAAAATTTTTTGAGGGTTTTGTGTCTATGTTCATCAGGGAAATTTGTCCATAGTTCTCTTTCTCCATTGCATATTTTTCAGGTTCAGGAATTAAAGTGACGCTGGCTTCATAGGAAGAATTTGGGAGGATTCCCTCCTTTTCAATTCTTTTAAATAGCTTGAGAAGAATTGTAGTTCTTCTTTAAATGTTTGGTAGAATTCAGCAGTGAAGCCATCTAGTCCTGGGCTTTTATTTGTTGGCAAGATCTTTATTACTGATTCCATTTTCATCCTGATTATGGGTCTGTTAAGGTTTTCTATGTCTTCATGGCTCAATTTAGGTAGGTTGCTTGTGTCCAAGAATCTATCCATTTCTTCTAGGTTTCCCAGTGTGTTGGCATATAGCTCTTTGTTATTTTTTTTTTGACAGGCAGAGTGGACAGTGAGAGAGAGACAGAAAGGTCTTCCTTTGCCGTTGGTTCACCCTCCAATGGCCGCCACGGCCAGTGTGCTGTGGCTGGCGCACCGTGCTGATCCGATGGCAGGAGCCAGGTACTTCTCCTGGTCTCCCATGGGGTGCAGGGCCCAAGCACTTGGGCCATCCTCCACTGCACTCCCTGGCCACAGCAGAGAGCTGGCCTGGAAGAGGGGCAACCGGGACAGAATCCGGCACCCTGACTGGGACTAGAACCCAGTGTGCTGGCACCACAAGGCGGAGGATTAGCCTAGTGAGCCACGGCACCGGCCGCATTTAGCTCTTTGTAGTAATTTCTGATGATTCTTTTTATATCTGTGGTTCCTGTTGTTACATTTCCTTTTTCATATCTAATTTTATTAACTTGGGTCTTCTCTCTACTTTTTGTGTTTAGTTGGGCTAATGGGGTTTCTAGTCTGTTTATTTTTTAAAAATCCAGCTCTTTGTTTTGATGATCTTTTGTATCACTTTATTTCAATTTTGTTTATTTCTTCTCTAATTTTAATTATTTCTATTCTTTCACTTGTTTTGGGTTTTACTGGTTTTTTTCTAGATCATTGAGATTGCATTGAGAGCTCATTTACTTGGTGCCTCTCTATTTTTTTGATGGAGGCACCAATTGCCTTAAACTTTTTACCTTCACCTTCTTTTATAGTGATGACCATGTTTCTGTGTTTCTGTGTACAGCATACCCTTAAACATCTTTTGCGAGGCTAGACAGGTGGTGACAAATTCTTTCAATTTCTATTTGTTATGGAAGGTCTTTATTTTACCGTCTTTCATAATTGAAAAATTTCCAAGGTACAGATTTTGGGGCTGACAGTTTTTTTTCTCTTAAGACTTGGAATATATCTTCTCATTCTCTCCTATCCTGTAGGGTATCTGCTGAGAAGTCCACTGTGAGTCTAGTTGGAGATCCTCCAATGTTTCTCTTGTTCACATTTTAGAATCTTTTCTTTATGTTTTACTGTGAAGAATTTGATTACAATGTATCATGGTGTAGACCTTTTCTGGTCATGTGTATTAGGAGTTCTATGTGCTTCCTGTACTTTGATGCCCTTTCCTTCTCCAAATTAGTGAAGTTTTCTGTATTCATTTCACTAAACAGGTCTTCTAATCCTTTCTTTCTTTCCACGCCTTTAGGAACTCCTGGAATGTGTATGTTGGGTCATTTGATATTATCCTGTAGATTCCCAACAGGTTTTTTTTTTTTTTCCTGACAGGCATAGTTAGACAGTGAGAGAGAGAGATAGAGAGAGAAAGGTCTTCCTTTTTCCATTGGTTCACCCCCCAAATGGCCGTTACGGCTGGCGCGATGCACTGATCCGAAGCCAGGAGCCAGGTGCTTCCTCCTGGTCTCCCATGCGGGTGCAGGGCCCAAGAAAATTTACCAGGCCCAACCTGGGTGAAACTTTAGAAACTCTCTTCAACCTGGAGCACTGAAAAGTGCTTCCTGGCCACAAACACAACATGCTTCTAGGTATTCCTGAAGGAGTAGACACTCTACTAATCCACATCTTCCACTGCCTTCCCAGGACACAGCAGAGAGCTGGACTGGAAGAGGAGCAACCAGGACAGAACGGGTGCCTAAGTGGGACTAGAACCCGGAGTGCCAGTGCCGCAGGCAGAGGATTAGCCTAGCGAGCCACAGCGCAAGCCCCAACAGTGTGTTTTTAGTTTTCCAGTTTCTTCTTCTTCTTCCTGGTCTGATTGTATAATTCCTGTGATTTGTCTTCTCAGTTGTGTAGTCTTTCTTCTGCTTCATCAATTCTATAGTTAAGGCTTTCCACTGCATTTTTCATATGTTCTATAGAATTCCTTATTTCCAACATTTCATTTCTCATTATGTCTCATTTTCATGGGAGGAATTCTCTTTCATGTCATGTACAGATTTTACTAGTTCATGCATTTGCTTTTGATTACTTCTAAGTAATCCTGTGATCAACACTTTGAATTCTGTTTCTGTCATTTCTTCAATCTTTTCATCTTCACAGTCTAGTATTGAAGTGTTGTATTCTTTTGGGGGCATCATGTGTGTTCCTTATTCTTGTTTCTTGAATTGGTGCATTTATTATTCAGCTTTTTTGGAGCTACTCGGTGGTTTCTACTTTGTATTTTCCATGTGGTGGGTTTTATCTTTGGACTATGCCTCTGTGGATTAGTGGAGTGTCTACTTTTTCAGTGAATACCTAGAAGCTTGTTGTGTTTGTGGCCAGGGAGCACTTTTCAGTGCTCCAGATTGAAGAATTTCTAAAGTTAAACCTAGGTTGGGCATGTGTGGGGAGCAACTGAGACTAGACTAAGTTACTGGAATTAAGACTTATTCTATGCATCTGCTCTCCCACAATATGGCGCTGAGAGGGAGCAAACAACCTCTACGCAGCTGCCTCATCAGTTTGACTGATAAGTTGCAGGAGCTGATCCTGCTCCTGATTGGAGGAGAGCAGCGTGCTCGGCGTGTGGGCAGCAGAGCATGGATTGGTGGAAGAGGACTATAAAGGAGGAGAGAGACAACATGCACCAGGAACACCTGAGGAACATCTGAGCAGCCCCCGAGAGAGCCAGCCAGCGGTATGCCGCTCCTCTGCGGAAGCAGGGAAGTGGTGGGGGTGCTGCCCCTCCACGGAGGCAGCTAACCCAAGACGGCGTCGTTCCTTCACGAATGAGGGAACGGCAGCTAACCCTGGAAGAGCCAGGCAAAAAGAACAGCGCAGGGTCCAGTGTCGTTCCTCCGCGAATGGGGGAGCGACAGGCATGGTAAATCTCCTTTTTTTTTTTTTTTTTTCAGAAGGGAGGTTTGTTCTGCTCTGTTGGCATAGACTCAGCTCATGTCCTTCCTCAAAGGAGACCAGTGCCTGGGCACTAGCCCAGTGGATATAATATTCATCCATGCTGCCACAGGACCCCACAAAGGATCTGTGTAGTTCTCAATGTAAGCACAGATTTTCAGCAATGTCTCTCACCAGGCAATAAGGGAGCTAATCCCATCTGCTTATTACATCTATGTTATTTTTAAATAAGACTGTTAATTTAAATGGCAATTATGGTTAATAATCTTAATTGATTTTTCCTATATACTAGGTTTTTTCATAATTTTTTTAGTTATGTATGTTTTTTTTTTTTACAGGCAGAGTAGACAGTGAGAGAGAGAGAGAGAGAGGGAAAGGTCTTCCTTTTACCCTTGGTTCACCCTCCAATGGCCACTGTGGCTGACGTGCTGTGGCCAGCGCACCACGCTGATCTGAAGCCAGGAGCCAGGTGCTTCTCCTGGTCTCCCATGCGGGTGCAGGGCCCAATGACTTGGGCCATCCTCCAATGCACTCCCGGTTTTATAGTCTGTTTTTAAAATATATATAGCGACCACTGGGGAAATGACCACTGTGCCCTAATAAAAACCCAGTAACTTACAATATGGGGCTGTAATGACAGTGACAACATTCTGTGCTAGACTGCCCTATGTTTAACTTGAAGAGGAAATTAAAGCAACATTTTAGAGACACTGAGGAAAATGATAGAATGTGAAAAACCCATGTATTTTTAAAATATTCCTAAATCCATTTATTTTTTAAATATTCTTAAACCACTTATTTATTATTTATATAACAACATCCTCAGTTACTTTACAAAAGGAAATATATGAGGTTTGGTTCTCTGTTTCTAAAATAACAATAACAGAGATAATCTACAAGGGGCACAAAGACATAAAATTATATTGAAAACATATGTACACAAGTAATGGGGAGTATTAAAAGTCCCAGTTCTTCTCTTGTATACCTCTTGCTGTAAAAATCTGTTCATTGGATCCTCTTAATAGTAGAAAAGAATTAAAATGACCTCACTTCAAAGTACTCTCTCCCTTGCTTTGCAATTACTCCATTTGCCAATCTACAAATAGCTCTTTTAATGTTTGTGCCCAGATTGGAACAACCCTTATTATTTTTTCTACGATCTTATCATGCTAGAGGATATGCAGCATATTCCCTTGATGAAAAGATAGCATTCCTAAACAAAACCAGAATTCATTGACAGCATCACAATTTAATTTCATTTTCTCTCTTTCTACCAAAAGTCATAGTTATAAAATTTAAAAGTTCTCTTACTGAATGAGTTTTCCTTCTAGTCACTGTTTATTTTGCACATAACCCGGAAAAGATTGTTGGCTGCAATTCTTGCGGTGTTACTAAAATATTTCTCTAACATCTCAAGCTAATATGGTGTATATGAATAGATGACTAAGACAGAAGCTGAATTTTCATATCATGCTTCATCACATGTTATACAGGGATTCAAACTTTGGCCAGTTTTATTTATTTATTTATTTATTTATTTTTAAGATTTATTCATCCACTTGAAAGCCAGAGTTATACAGAGAGAGGAGAGGCAGAGAAAGGTCTTCCATCCAATGGCTCACTCCCCAGTTGGCCACAATGGCCAGAGATGTGCCAATCTGAAGCCAGGAACCAGGAGCCTCCTCCAGGTCTTCCACACAGGTGCAGGGGCCCAAGGACCTGGGCCATCCTCCACTGCCTTCCCAGACCATAGAAGAGAGCTGTATCAGAAGTAGAGCAGCCGGGACAAGACCAGCGCCCATATGGAACACTGGTGCCTAAGACCAGGGCATTAACCCACTGTGCCACAGCACCAGCCCCGGGGCCAGTTTTAGCAAATAGTGCTTACACTACAAGCATCTATGATTTTGCTTCTCTTTTTTTAAAACATTTTATTTATTTACTTGAAAGTCAGAGTTACACAGAGAGAGGAGAGGCAGAGAGAGAGGGGTCTTCCATCCGATGGCTCACTCCCCAGATGGCCACAATGGCTGGAGCTGCGCTGATCCAAAACCAGGAGCCAGGAGCTTCTTCCTGGTCTCCTACATGGGTGTAGAGGCCCAAGGACTTGGGCCATCTTCTGCTTCCCTGGGCCATAGCAGAGAACTGGATTGGAAGTGGAGCGGCCAGGTCTCGAACCGGCGCCCATATGGGATGGCAGCACTTCAGGCCAGGGCATTAACTCACTGTACCACAGCACTGGCCCCAATTTTGCTTCTCTTTATCATCCACACCCAATTTCTCCACTACTCCATATTTAATTAATTTAACTAATTTAAGTTCATGCTTGTTCCAAACCATAGAATTCCATTGATGCACACAATCTATAAGCACATTTTAAATCAATTGTTTTCATCAACAGGAAAAGATGCAATTGAATAATATATAACCATTCACTTATTTGAATCTGAAAATTGAACTCATTCTTAGGAAGCTCCTAGAACTGAGTTTCCAACAATTTTTTTATTTTTTTTTTCTTAGCCTATATCTGTAAGAGGCTCCAAAATATTTCTGGTGTAAAATTCACTAAAAAATTACTTCCTGAAAGCTTTTGATCAAGTCAGAATGTGATGCTTAATTGAAAAAAGTAAATCTCAAATATCTAAAATTTTGCTTCTAAGCTTAAAATAAACCTTACAACAATCTCCTATAATAAGCCCTCGAATTTCACTGTCCTTCAATTGATTAAATAAAGGTGTTTCTGAAAACCTAAAGCAAACTCAGTAAGTACAGCATAAGTAATTCAAGGTATTGCCTTTTGATGCAAGGACTTACTTTGTATGAAATTCTAAATTATCACAATTACATATGGTTTGTAACCCAGAAATGTTACATCTCTTTAACTGGTGCTATTTGTAGTCTTTAATTACATAGAATATAGTTAGATTCATGGAAGGAGGTATACAAAAGAGGATGTTTTAGCAACTTAGGGGCTGTTTTTGTATAGAAAAATTTCACATAGAAAAAACCCGATTCTTATTTAGTAGTGCTATACCTTCTTCACTAGAAAGCCAGTTTTTTATTCACTCTACAAATGTTGGGCAGTGGCTGAATCACAGAACTTCATAGAATACCCTTTATGGAACTAACCTTGATGGTGTCATACAACCAGGCAATAAATCATCAAATAAATTAATTACATAGTTTAATGAATTGTCTGAGGGAATCTATTTGAATTCTAAGGTAAAACATAATAAGGAATAGGAGAGGGACCCAAATTTTAATTATTAGTCAAGGATTGCCTCTCTGAATGAGGTTACTTATGCAATGACCTAGATGATGAAATGCTACCCATGGAGAGAGGCTAGATTCAGAAATTAGGATGGGAAACACATAGATGTGCTCATGGAATTATTTAAAAAAATATGGAGGAGCATGATGAGCTGGGGTTAAGGAACAGTTTGTTATATAACTAATCAAAGAATGTTTTATATTGATGATATCTTAAATATATATGTTGAATCAATCCTTTCACCTAAAATACAATGCAGAGAAAAAAGACATGATAAGACTCACAGAAAAGATAAACATCTTCATGGACTGGAAAGGCTGGTGAGTTTAAGTGAGGTTGCATATGTATGATAGACACCAGGTAAGGAATTCAGAATAAAATCAGAACCCCAGAATTCTGTACTCTGCAAAAATATCATTCAAAGCTAAGGAGAGATAAAAACTTTCTCAGTTACACAAAAATTGAAGTGACTTATGGACAGAATATTTACCTTTCAAGAAATGTTAAAAGTTCTTAGCTTAGCAGTTGAGGCATGGACATTCTCTATCAGAGTCCTGAGGTTCAGCTCCCAGATCCAGCCCTTGACTCAGCTTACCTGGGGAAGAGGGAGGGAGGTCAGTGATGATGTCTCCAGTAGTTGGGTTTCCATCTCTCACATGGTGTACCTGGATTGTGATTTGGTTCCTAATTTAAGCCTTTACTCAGCCTCAGCCATTGTAGGCATTTGGGGAGTATACCTGCAGATGGAAGTTTACTCTCTCTCTCTCTCTCTCTTTCTCTCTCTCTCTACCTCTCAAATAAATAAATAAATAAATAATTTTTAAAAAATTTCTCTAGAGAGAAGGAAAATTATATAGGCCAGGAACTTAGTCTATTTAGGAAACGAATAGTATTGAACTTAGAATAAGTGAACATAATAATAACTCTTATTTTTCTTATTATTAATTTTATTTGCAGATTATTTTATACATGTATTATTATTAATGTTTCTGTCTATATCACATATAATGTAAATGTATGTATGGTATATATGCATATATATGAAATAAATAACAGTAATAATAAAAGGGACAGAGGAAAGATTTAGGATTATTTTGCTTTGTTAAGTATTCATACTACCTCTGAATAATAGCATTATTTACAAGTGAACTTGTAGTAATTTTAAAGATATATTATAAACTCCATGGCAATCATTATTTTTTAAGAGTTTAAAAAAGAAATATAACTGGCATGCTAAGTATGGACTAAAATTAAAATGTGAATTACTCAAAAGGTAGAAAAAAGCAAAAGACAAAGACAGAAACAAAGAACAATACCAAAAGATAGAATAGAGTAACCTATATGGTGGATATTAATCCAACTACAGCAGTAATCACTTTAAACATCAGTGAGCTAAATACACAAATTTAAAGACAGATATATTCAGAGTGGATCAAAAAGCAAGACCCAATTAGACATTGTATATAAGGCACAACTCTATGTTGTCTACCTTAAAATAAAGACACATATAGATTAAAAGTAAATTGACAGAAAAATATACATCATACTAGCACAACTCAAAAGAAAGTAGGAGTAAGTATTTTAAATTCAGAGAGAGTAGACATTGCAGCCAGGATTGTTATCAGGAAAAACAAAAGGCATTGCACAATGTTAAAGGAGTCGCTTCCCAGAAAAGACATAACAATTCTTAATGTATCTTAGCCTAAAAACAGAGCATCAAGCTACATGAGGCAAAAATTAATGGAACCACAGGAAGAAACAGATGAATGTGCTATCATAGTTGGAGCTGTCAACACGCCTCTATCAGAAATAACAGATCTCTCATGGAAAAAAATCAGTAATGACATAGTTGAAATCAACAACACCATCAATCAAAACAATACAATGAACATCTGTAGGATACTATTTCCCGCAACAGAAGAACACACGTTGTTCTCAAGCTCACATAAAACATTTGCAAAGATAGACCAGATTCTAGGCCATAAAACACATCTTAACAAATTTACAAGAATTAAATGATACAAGAATTAAATCTGCTCTTTGTTAATAATGGAATTAAACTGTGTTTTAACAACAGAAATATAAAAAAGCAACTCCCACAATAGTTGGAAATTATACTACATAATTTGAAGTAACATATAGGCCAAGGGAGAAATCTTTAGGAGAAATTTCTAAAATATTTTAAATTAAATAGAAATAAAAACACACATTATCAAAATTTGTGGCATGTAACAAAGCAGCAGTTGGGGAGAAAATTTATGGTTACATTCTTATTTTAGGAAAGAAGAAAGAATTGAAATTAGTAATCTAAATTTTCATCCTAGGAAATTAGTAAAAGAAAAACAAACTAAATCTAAAGTAAGTAGGAAAAAAAATGAAACAATAAGAATTGGAGTAGATATCATTCTTTTGAAGGATTAGAAAAATAAAAAGATGATCCTCTAATCAGGCTACATAAGAAAAAAGGAGAGAGGCTATAAATCAGTAATAACACAATGAAAGAAGGGGCATCATTACAGATCTGATGGGCATTAAACGGACCGTAAAGGAACATCATGAAAAATTCTATACTTACAAGTTTAACAATTTAATTAAAATGGACCAATTCCTTGAAATATGCTGTCTGGCACAACTCATTTAAGAAGAAATAGACGGGCTGGTGCTGTGGCATAGAGATTAAAACCACCACTTGCAGTGCCAGCATCCCATATTGGTGCTGATTTCAGTCCTAGATGCTCCACTTCCAATCTAGCTCTTTGCTATTGCCTGCGAAAGGAGTAGAAGATGGTTCAAATCCTTGGGCTCTTGTACTCATGTGGAGGACCCAGCCAAAGCTCCTGGCTCCGGGCTTCAGATCTACCCAGCACCAGCCGTTGTACCCATTTGCAGAGCAACACAGGGGATGAAAGACCTCTCTCTCTCCCTCTCTCTCTGCTCTGCCTCTTTGTAACTCTGCCTTTCAAATAATAAATAAATTAATCTTAAAAAAGAAATAGATAATTTGAATATCTATTATAGAAATTGAATTAACAATTGTCAACCTTCCAAAGTAGAAATTACCAGGCCTTGGGTGTGTTCACTGTTGAACTCTGTAAAATAATTAGGGAAGGCATTATGGAAATTCTATACAGTAGTTTTTGGTTGATAAAAGCAGAGAGAATATTTCCAAATTCATTTTTGAGGCCAGGATTACTTTAAACCAAAACCAAACATTCCAAGAAATGAAAAGAAGCCATTAATATCTCTCATTAGCATAACCATCTAATAATTCTCATGAACATACATACAAAATTTTTAACAACATATTAGTAAATTGTATTTTATTAGACAATGTCTAAAAATAATTATACACCCAAAAAAGTGGGATTTGTACAAGATGTGCAATGTTAGTCCAGCACTCCAAAAATAATTAATGTAATCTATCATATCAGCAGGTTAAAGAAAAATCATATGATCATACCAATAAATACCAGAAAACCATTATCTGGGTATCTGGAATTTAGTCCCAGTTCTGCTCTGACTCCAGCCTTGGGCTACTATACATCCTTAGAGGGAGTAGGTAATGGTTCAAGTAGCTGGGACCCAGACACTCATATGTAAGAACTATCCTGACTCCCATGTGGACATCCTGGACCGGATTTCTGGCTCCTGACTTCAGCTTGCTTGCTTGCCTGATGCTTTCTCCCCCTCTCTCTCTTTTTCTTTTTCTCTCATCCCAAATACATAAATGAAGAGCCCAAAACACTTAACAGATATCACCGCAAAGAAGATAAATAGATGGCAAATAAGCAAATGAAAGAATGCCTCACAGAATCAAGGAGGCACAAATTGAAACAACAATGATGATATACCACTACATGCCTACTTGAAGGGCCAGAATCCAGAACACTGCTAAGACCAAACACTGGTGAGAATGTAGAACAAAAAGACTTCTCATTTATTACCAATATGCTTGCAAAATAATACTGCCACTTCGGAAGACAGTGTGGTTGTTCCTTGAAAAACATACTCTAGTCATTCAACCCACCAGTCAAACTCTTCAGTTATTTATTTGAAAGTCAGAGTTACAGAGAGAGAGAGGAAGAGAAAGAGGGAGAGGGAAGAGAGAGGAGAGATGATAGATGATAGATAGATAGATAGATAGACAGACAGACAGATAGAATCTCCCATTCATGGGTTCACTTCCTAGATGGCTACATTGGCCAGGGCTAGAACAGGAAGAAGCCAGGAGCCTGGAACTCCATCCAGTTCTCCCACATGGGTGGCTGGCACCAAACACTTAGACCATCTTGGTCATTAGCAGAGAGTTGGATCAAAAGTGAAGTAGCCAGGATTCCAGCTGAGACCCACATAGGATGCTGGCATTGCAGGTAGCAGCTCTCCTAACTGTGCCACAGTGCCAGGCTCAAACCGTTTGGTATTTATACAAAGGAGTTGAAAACAATATCCACACAAAATCACATATGTACGTGTTTATAGATGCTCTATAATTAGATGCGCCATAGTTAGCAGAACTTGGAAACAATCTATATGTCCTTCAGTAGGTGAATTGATAAACTGTGTACATCCATACAGTTGAATATTATTCAGTAGCAAAAAGAAAATTATAAAGACATGGACGAATATTAATTTCATATTACTAAGCAAAAGAAGCCAATCTGAAAAGGCCACATGCTATCTAAATTTAACTATATGACATTTGGAGAAAGGAAAACCAGGGAGACAGCAGAAAGATCAGTGGTTCCCAGGGAGTGAGGAAGGAATTAGGGATGAACAGGAGGATCAATGAGCATTTTTAGTGTGCCAAGTCTATTTTGTATTGTTATAATAGTAGAAATGTTATTATACATTTGTCCAAACTCATAGGGTATAGAACACCAGGAATGAACCATGGATGTTAGAGGATTATATGTTAATATAGTTTACCAAATGTAACAACTATGAGATTTTGATCACTGGGGTTCTGATATATATGAGAGTCGATGGGATACATGAGAACTCTAGTTTCTGCTCAATTATGCTATGGATCTGAAGCTGCTACAAAATAATATGTATTCAAAATTAAAAAATTAAAGAACTGAAAAATTATGGGATGTTGGGAGCAACCCGGACTGGACTGAGTTACTGGAATTAAGACTTATTCTATGCATCTGCTCTCCCACAATATGGCGCTGGGAGAGAAGTAAACAGCTTCTGCACAGCTGCCTCTCACCAACTTGACAAGCTGCAGGACCTGCTCCTGATTGGAGGAGAGCAGCGTACTCGGCGTGTGGGCAGCCGAGTTAGGATTGGCGGAGGAGGACTATAAAGGAGGAGAGAGACGGCATGCACCGGGAACATCTAAGAGGAACACCTGTGCAGCCCCCGAGAGAGCCGGCTGGCGGTGTGCCGCTCCCCTGCGGAAGTGGGGAATGTGGCCAGGGAGAACTGCCCTTCCACGGAGGTGGAAGGGATAGTAGCCAACCCGGGAAGAACCAGCAGCAAACCCGGGGAGGGCCGAGCAGACGAAAGAACAGCGCAGGGTCCTGTGTCATTCCTCCACGAAGAGGGGGAGCGACATAATGGTGCCGTGACTCGGATAGGAAACCTAGGACGGATAGGAAACTTAGGAGGGAAGAAACGGGAAGAAGCAGGAAAATACCGGAGAGAGAGACTAGCGAAGAGCCTAGGGGAAAGCCGGACGAGAAAGGTGCCGGAAGAAGCTATTGAAAGCCTAGGCATAGACTTGGATATGGACTGTGGGAAAGAAGTTAGGATTGAAAGCGAAAGTGAAAGCTTTCATAGACTCGGATGCGGACTATGGCGGGGAAGCTAGGAGACTGAAAGCGAAAGTGAAACCTGGAGGAGGCTTGGACTCGGATATGGACTGTGGGGAGTAGCCAGGAGAAATGAGAGGAATATTGTTGGAAGAAAACTTAAGGAAACATACCGGGTAGAGAAAAATGTTAGGGAGGATGAAGCCGCGAGTGCAGGCCGAGGCGGAGATATAAGCCACCTTGGAATTCTTCAAGTCACCCTGGGGAGCAAGAGGCGAAGATCTGGAACCAGAGGCAGAGACGTGGGCCGCCAGGTTGAAATTCGCCAGGTTAGTCCGGGGAACTTGGACTGAATGCCGGTGGTGGCGGAAACATTCGCGGAAGCCGCTGCGTGCAGAGAGAGCACGGGGCGTGAATAGATAGGAAACGCGGGGCTGGCGCGAGGCCATGGTGCGGGCGCGAAGTGCGTGGAGACCGCGGAGCGTGCGCGCAGAGCCGGGAACCCGCCGGCGGGGCGAGGCGCCGGGAAGCCGCGCAGAGCCGTGAAGCTGCCGCGGGGCGAGGTGCTGAGAAGCAGCCTCGGGGCGAGCGCTGCCGGGAAGCCGCAGGGATAAGAGAAACAGAAGTTTAGAAGTAAAATGAGAGAAATAGGAATGCTGGAAGATAGAAGTAAAATGGGAGAAATAGGAATGCCCGGAGATAGAGAAATAGAGAAATAGAAAGGCCTCCCCATAACATGGCAATGAGAGAGCTTGGATTCGGTCTGCCTGATTAGTGAGGCGATGAGCACCTGCGGGCGGCTAGCAGCTTATGTGCCGCAGGTCACCGAAGACAGGCACGTTATCAACACCAATAAGTCACCCCACAACATGGCAATGAGAGAGCTTGGATTCGGTCTGCCTGATTAGGGCGATAAGCACCAGCAGGCAGCTCGACCAGAGTATGAGCTGCAGGTCACCGAAGATAGGCACGAATCAGCGCCTAAAAACCTCCTCACAACATGGCGAAGAGAGGACCCGGATTCGGTTTGCCTGATTGATAGGACTTGTAAGAACCTGTGGCAACTCTAGCAAGCAGAGCAGAGTGTGTGCCGCGGGACACCGAAGACAGGCGCGTATCAACGCCAAAAATAAAAAGAAAGGGGGATCTGTGGGGAGCAATCCAGACTGGACTAAGTTACTGGAATTAAGACTTATTCTATGCATCTGCTCTCCCACAATATGGCGCTGGGAGAGAAGTAAACAGCTTCTGCACAGCTGCCTCCAGTTCAACCAATAAACTGTAGGACTTGCTCCTGATTGGAGAGCAGCGTACTCGGCGTGTGGGCAGCCGAGTTAGGATTGGCGGAGGAGGACTATAAAGGAGGAGAGAAACGGCATGCACCAGGAACATCTAAGGGGAACATCTGAAGGAACACCTGTGCAGCCCCCGAGAAGAGCCGGCCGGCGGTGTGCCGCTCCCCTGCGGAAGTGGGGAAAGCGGCCAGGGGGAACTGCCCTTCCACGGAGGTGGAAGGGATAGTAGCCAACCCGGGAAGAACCAGCAGCAAACCCAGGGAGGGCCGAGCAGACGAAAGAACAGCACAGGGTCCTGTGTCATTCCTCCACGAAGAGGGGGAGCGACATAATGGTGCCGTGACTCGGATATGAAGCCTAGGCAGGGTTTAGTGTCGTTCCTCCATGAAGAGGGGGAGCGACATAATGGTGCCGTGACTCGGATATGAAGCCTAGGCAGGGCTTAGTGTCGTTCCTCCACGAAGAGGGGGAGCAACATAATGGTGCCGTGACTCGGATATGAAGCCTAGGCAGGGTTTAGTGTCGTTCCTCCATGAAGAGGGGGAGCGACATAATGGTGCCATGACTCGGATATGAAGCCTAGGCAGGGTTTAGTGTCGTTCCTCCACGAAGAGGGGGAGCGACAATGGGATACTAGACAGGACACAGAACTGGTATATTAGAAGTAAGAAATTCACCTACAAACAAATATGAAAAAGCAGACAGTTACATCAGACTAGAAATTACAGTCTCCCCATTAGAAAGATGCATACATGTGGTGGGGAATGAATATCTACCACTAAAATTCTTTGAAGGATTGTTTTATACTTAGTTTTTAAAAAAATGTTTTTTAGCAATTTGATTGTAATATACATATGTGGCTATTATTTTTATCAGTCTTTTAAGTCAATTTTTATTTGTTTATTGAAAGGCAGAGAAACAAAGACAGAGATACAGACACTGGGAGATCTTTCATCCACTGGTTCTCTTCTCAAATGCCTACAACAGCCAGGGTTGGGCCAGGCTGAAACCGGGAGCCAGGAACTCCATCTGGGTCTTCCATGTGTTTTACAGGGACCTGAGAGATTGAGTCGTCTGCCACCTTCCAGGGTACACATTATTAGGAGGCCGGATAAGAAGTGGAGTAGCCAGTACTCCAATCAAGCACTTCCCTGTGTGATGTGGGCATCCCACTCTCAACTAAACTAGGGTGCCAAATGCCTACACCTTTGTCATATTTATTCTGCTAGGTGATTGTACATTGTCACTTGGTTTTGGAAATTTTTCTAGAACTATTTCATTGATAATGACATTACTAAGTAGTTTTCTCTAGTTGCTTTCTCTGAGCATATGCTCTGGTCTGATCTTTCAGTTCACATCCTAAAGCAGAGCTGATCAAGCCAACCTGCTGACTTATATTTGAGAAATAAATTTTTGTTTTTATAGAGTCTGTAATTTTAGAGCTCTTCACTATGCAGCATTATTGTAATAACCTGAAAGAAAAACACATGATTATTCAAACTCAAGCTTTTGAGTTTTAAATTGTTTTCATTATAAGAACACCAACTCTACTTTATTAAATAAGCATAAAATTAATACTATGTGCTCATTAAAGAGTGAAATGGAGTTAAATGACAAAATAATTATGTAAAAGATGTGTGTGTTTAGTCCTAGAAAGAGGAAAATGGGGCAAAAAGGGGGATTTGAGTAACTCCTTTTATTTGTTGATTGATTGATTAATTGATTGATTTTTGAAAGACAAAGGAATGAGACAGCAATCTCTGATTCACTAGTTCACTCTCCAAATGCCTGGACTAGGCTTTGAACTCAACCCAGGTTTCCTACATGGGTTAAAAGTTGGAGTCAAGAGCAAAAAGGAGGTTTGGAACTCAGATACTCCGATAGTGTGCCACATATCTTAACCAGAATCTTAACTGCTAGGCCAGATATATTCCTCCATAACTGTTTTTTTTTCCTAAATACTAATAAAATTATTTGATCCTTTATATTATGTGAATATATAACTGACAAAAATGACTTTTAAAAAATCCAGCAAGATATACAAACATGATAGCAGTAATTACCACTTAAAAGTAAAGCAAAATATCATATCATGTGAGAATTTTCTAGAACTGAATTGAAAAATGAGCAGAGTCCTCATATTCAAAAATCCAATTATAAAGTAGGTAGTTTGTTTTCCCTTATTGAGATATTTCAACTAGTTTGTAAAATATCATTTCTTTCAAATGACCCCTGCTGATCTTAAATATTGTACACCACCCAATTTTTATTATTTAAAAAATCTATTTCTTAGCCCTTGACCTGACTGTTGATGTACAATTTAATACTTTATCCTTTTTAGTATTTTTTTTTGTTCTAGTACTATTGGTTAAACTATGTAATTAACACACAATTATTCTTAGGTATTTAAATTTAACTGAAAAGTGATCCCTGTTAAAAATAACAGTGGGAGGCTGGCGCCGCGGCTCACTAGGCTAATCCTCCGCCTAGCGGCGCCAGCACACCGGGTTCTAGTCCCGGTCGGGGCGCCAGATTCTGTCCCGGTTGCCCCTCTTCCAGGCCAGCCCTCTGCTGTGGCCAGGGAGTGCAGTGGAGGATGGCCCAGGTGCTTGGGCCCTGCACCCCATGGGAGACCAGGAAAAGCACCTGGCTCCTGGCTCCTGCCACTGGATCAGCGCGGTGTGCCGGCCGCAGCGTGCTGGCCGCGGCGGCCATTGGAGGGTGAACCAACGGCAAAGGAAGACCTTTCTCTCTGTCTCTCTCTCTCTCACTGTCCACTCTGCCTGTCCAAAAAAAAAAAAAATAACAGTGGGAATAAGAGAGGGAGAAGATGTACAATTTGGGACATGCTCAATCGGACTTGCCCCAAATGGTGGAGTTAGAAATGTGCCAGGGTATTCCAATACAATCCCATCAAGGTGGCATGTACCAATGCCATCTCACTAGTCCAAGTGATCAATTTCAGTTTACAATTGATCACACTGATAGGTCTAAGAGTCAAAGGGATCACACAAACAAGAACAGCGTCTGCTAATACGAACTGATAGAATAAAAAAGGGAGAGAATGATCCAACATGGGAAGCAGGATACACAGCAGACTCACAGAATGGCAGATGTCCTAAATAGCACTCTGGCCTCAGAATCAGCCCTTAAGGCATTCGAATCTGGCTGAAGAGCCCATGAGAATATTTTAGGCATGCAAAGCCAAGACACTCTGGAAAAGAAAAAAAGGAGACCTAAATGAAAGATCTTTGCGAGTGAGATCCCAGTGGAAAGAATGGGCCATTAAAGAAGGAGGTACCTTTCTTTGAATGGAGGAGAGAACTTCCACTTTGACTATGAACCTGTCTGAGTAAGATCGAAATCGGTGAACCCAAAATGCTTCCATAGCCTTGGCATCTCATGACTAGAGCCTAGGGAGATTACTGATGCCATAAACAAGAGTGTCAAATTGTTAAGTCAACAACAGGAGTCACTGTGTACTTACTCCTCATGTGGGATCTCTGTCCTTAATGTGTTGTCCAATGTGAAGTAATGCTATAACTAGTACTGAAACAGTACTTTACACTTTGTGTTTCTGTGTGGGTGCAAACTAATGAAATCTTTACTTAATATATACTAAATTGATCTTCTGTATATAAAGATAATTGAAAATGAATCTTGATGTGAATGGAATGGGAGAGGGAGCAGGAGATGGGAGGGGTGCAAGTGGGAGGGAAGTTATGGGGGGGAAAGCCATTGTAATCCATAAACTGTGCTTTGGAAATTTATATTTACTAAATAAAAGTTAAAAAAATCTATTTCTTTTTAAAATTGTTTTAATTGTACACATTTATGGCCAACACATATATTTGATGTGTAAAGATCAAATCCGGGGGCCAGCACTGTGGTGTAGCAGGTTAAGCTGCCGCCTGCAATGCTGTCATCCCATATGGGCACCGGTTCAAGTCCTAGCTGCCCCACTTTCAATCCCGCTCTCTGCTATGGCCTAGGAAAGCAGTAGAAGATGTCCCAGGTCCTTGGGCCCCTGCACCCACTTTGGAGACCCAGAGGAAGCTCCTGGCTCCTGGCTTCAGATTGATGCAGCTCCAGCTGTTGCAGTCTATTGGAGAGTAAACCAGCTAATGGAAGCGTGCTCTCTCTCTCTCTCTGTCTCTCTCTGTCTCTCCTTCTCTCTGTGTGTAATTCTTACCTTTGAATAGATAAATAAATCTTAAAAAAAAGGTCAAACCTGGTTAGTTAACATTTCCATCACTTTAAGCATTTAAAAATATTTTGAAAAGCACTAATCACACATATTAATGGGGTACAGTGTGACACTTCCATAAAGATATTCACTGTGTACTTGCCAAATCAGGATCATTAACATTTCCCAGGTTTTTTCCATTGTTTTATGATTGAGACTGCACTTCTCAATATAAAATAGGCTATGATGAAGTAAAGGCACCCCTCAGTGCTCTGTAATAGTAGGAACTTATCCCATTTGTCTAACTGATTGATACCTGTTATCCAACCTCCCTCTTATCCTCCTACACCTCTACCTTTCACTGCCTCTGGTAATCACTACTTTATCTATATCCAAATCAACTAGTTTTTAGTTTCCATATATGAGGGAGAATGTGTCTGGCTTATTTCACTTAATATGATGTCCTCCAATTTCACCCGTTTTGTTGCAAATGAAATGATTTAATTATTATTATTATTATTATTATTATTATTTTGGACAGGCAGAGTGGACAGTGAGAGAGAGAGACAGAGAGAAACGTCTTCCTTTGCCGTTGGTTCACCCTCCAATGGCCGCCGTGGCCGGCGCACCACGCTGATCTGAAGCCAGGAGCCAGGTGCTTCTCCTGGTCTCCCATGGGGTACAGAGCCCAAGGACTTGAGCCATCCTCCACTGCACTTCCCTGGCCACAGCAGAGAGCTGGCCTGGAGGAGGGGCAACCGGGACAGAATCCGGCACCCTGACAGGGACTAGAACCCGGTGTGTGGGTGCCGCAAGGCGGAGGATTAGCCTAGTGAGCCGCGGCGCTGGTCTAATTATTTTTCATGGTTGATTAATATGTCATCATGTATACATACTCCATTTTCCTTATCTAGTCATCCGTTGATGGATACCTTGACCAAATCCATATCTTGGCTGTTATGTATGGTGCTGAAGTAGACATGGTGATGCAGGTGTCTCTGTATATAATGAGATTTTAATGTCTTTTGCATGCATGCCCAGTAATGGGAATGCTGGATCTTGTGGCAGCTCTGTTCTTTTTTAAGGAATATCTATACACTTTTCCATAAAGTCTGTACTAATTTACATTCCCAGTAGCAATGTTTAAGAGTTACCCTTTCTCTACAACCTCACCAGCACTTGCAACTTTTTGTCTTTGGGGTAATAGCCATTCTAATTAAGGTGAGATAATGCTGTGGTTTTGAATTGCATTTTCCTTATGCTTAGAGATCTTGATGCATTTTCCATGTATTCATTGGCCATTTGAATTTCTTCTTTTGAGAATTTCCTTTTCCCCTTTCTTAGTCTGATTATTTGTTTTTGTTTGTTGTAATTGAGTATTTTGTGTTCCTTATATATTCTGGATTCAAACCTTTGTCAGATGAGCAGCTTGTAAATATTTTCCTCATTCTGTTGGTGTCTCTTCACTCTGTTGAGTCTTTCCTTGCTGTACAGAAGTTTGGTATAATACCACTTCTGTAGTTTTTCCTTTGTAGCCCATGCATTGAAGAGAGCAACCTAATTCTAGATCACTTTTTTTTTTCTTTTAGTACCTTAATCATATGTGACAAACTACATTACAGAAGAGACAACTAGATTAGAGTTATTCAAAGGAATATTTGAGAGAGTATGATATGTAATATGTAAATATTTCCCATAAATATCAAAATGAGTAACCTTGACTATTGATCATTACAATGTTATCTAGACAGGAAAAAGAGCTATCAGAGTATTAGAAGAAGTATGAAGTTCATGCCTTTGCTAGCCCTTTGGTTCTATTCTTCATCTATATTAATGACAGTCTCCTAATTCCGAATCCTCAGAGATGTAAGCTCAGTTAAATAAAAGAATCATGTCATGATTAAATACAGCTGTATTACTACTCCAAGTGCAGGTTTAACCGCAATCTTCTTGTCATCACTCAAAGATATTTTAATACCACAACACACAAGTTTACAAATTAATTATTTGTAATGTCCTAAATCCCAGTATTCAATCTCCAAAGCACCCACATTTTTTAACCCTCACTTTCTAGTAAGTATACTTAAAAAGAGAATCCTAGAGAAATGTCATTAATTATATGAATCTGCAGACTTACTATTTTTCCTTAGGTGATTTCCATAATGTCTTCTTTGCAATCCTTTTTTTTATGTTTCCTCTTAACCTTTCCAATCACCCTCTGTTTTCCTAAGACACTTTAAAATGGAAAGTTCACCAGGGCAGCATGGAAGTACAGCATTAGCCCTGCCCTAACATTTCAGAGCCAAATTCAACTGTACTAAGGGCTCTTCTCTTCCGTTAGAACAGAGTCATGCCATCATCCATAAACTAATTGCTTAATTTGTCAACATGAAATTTTCTGAGATGTTAGGCTTTCAAGAACAAAGATGAAAGGCTTCCTAGAATCTCATGAAAAGGTGTTGGGACCCTGTCTTAAAGGATATCTCATTTAGATTTGGGTTTCTTCCAAAGGTTTCTTCCTCAGTATATTTCAATTCAAGATAGAAGAATGTGGGTGCCGGTGCTGTGCTACAGCAGGTTAACGCCGTGGCCTGAAGCACCAGCATCCCATATGGGCGCTGGTTCAAGATCCGACTGCTCTACTTCCGATCTAGCTCTCTGTTATGGCCTGGGAAAGCAGTAGAAGATGGCCCAAGTCCTTGGGCCCTTTCCCATGTGGGAGACCCAGAAGAAGCTCCTGGCTCCTGGCTTCAGATCTGCACGACTCTGGTTGTTGTGGCCAGTTGGGGAGTGAGTTATCGGATGGAAGACCTCTCTCTCTCTCTCTCAGCCCCTCCTCTCTCTCTATGTGTAACTCTGACTTTCAAGTAAATAAATAGAATAAAATCTTTAAAAAGAAAAATACAGAAGAGGGTATTTAACCTAATCCTCTAGTAGTCAATGTAGGCTTAAATGTTTCATAAATTCAGAGGAAGCTAGGGTCTCAGTTTCAGGTATTCCTTATGAAATATGCTTTTAAAGAAAATTAGACCTATGACTTTTAGAAATTGCATAGATTTTATGAGGCATGATGAGTTAGCTCTAAAAGTATAAGGATTTACAGATTCCATTTCCTACAAAATGTATATCAGCTTAAAAGAAAGAAGAGAATTGGGTTTTATAATATGCATTTCAAATTTTTGCTGAATCTAGATATTTGAAAACTGGCTTAAGGTGTTAGCCAAACCAAAAACATAGTTGAATTCACCCAATTCTGATTTATACCATGTACTTAGGCCCTTTTCTCATTGGGTTGCTTCCCAGAGTACATATTATCTGCTGATTACTTTAAAATATAGACCAAATTCAGCAAATGTTATACAAACAGAAAAGAATCATGCTATTCTGCATCAAACTTAAATGCAACCCAACATATAATTTATATTTTATATCCTTGGGTTTGTTCTTTGTATATGTTGAAAAAAAGTATTTTTTAAAGGCACAAAAAATCAGTTATGAGCTATTATTTTGTATTAATTAAATACTATTTATTTGTGCCTGGAGGAGATTTAAAATTATTCTATGTCATCTGTTTTAATGCCATTCATCTTAATTTCAAATTTATTCACACTATAGCTAGTGGAATATTACTTAAAAACTAAAGAGTGCATGAAAGCATTGACTTATCAAATATAAAGTAAATGAGTTAAGAAATATGCAATGGAAAAGGAAGATCTTTCTTTCTGTCTCTCTCTCTTTCACTGTATAACTCTGCCTGTCAAAAAAAATATGTAACTTCATCTCTGGCAAATATAATGATAGCTTAAAACCTTTACATTTTCTCCATTTCAATTTTATTATGTACAATAGATGTGAAGGGTTAGTAATGAAATATTTGGTGTGAGTGTCATTATGATCAGGTTTTTTTCAAATGCACTTGTGATCTTTAGCAGATGAATGATAGTATATTGCATTCAGTTTGTTTTAAATCACCACCCCCAGGGCTAGTGCTGTGGCATAGCAGGATAAGCCTCTGTCTGTGGTGCCGGCATTCCATACAAGCACTGGTTCATGTCTCAGCTGTTCCTCTTCCAATCCAGCTCTCTGCTAATAGATTGGGAAAGCAGTGGAAGATGGCCCAAGTGCTTGGGTCCCTGCACCTACATGGGAGACCTGGAAGAAGCTCCTGGCTCCTGTCTTTGGATCAGCTCAGCTCTGGCCTTTGTGGTCATTTGGGGAGTGAACTAGAGGATGGAAGATCTTTCCCTCAGTCTCTCCCTCTCTCTGTCTGTAACTCTGCCTCTCAAATAAAAAAATATTTTTTTAACAAAAAAATCATAACCCCCACAGTTCAGATACTTACCCTATCCATCCAAACTTACTTCAGTTTGTGATATAAGTCTAAAACCCTCATGAGAACTGATACTCTTGTAGCTTTCCCTTACTTCCTGTTTCATTGTGAGAACCAGATTTCCACAGAAATTATTATACACATTAGTCTGACTGCATCATGCTTGCAGTTATCTTATTGAAATTAAAAGTTGGGGGGCCGGCGCTGTGTCACAGCAGGTAAAGCCACTGCCTGCAGTGCTGGCATCCCATATGGGTGCCAGTTTGAGTTCCGGCTGCTCCAGTTCAGATCCAGCTTCTGCTATGGCCTGGTAAAGCAGTGGAAGATAGACCTGCGCCGCGACTCACTAGGCTAATCCTCCACCTTGCAGCGCCGGCACACCGGGTTCTAGTCCCGGTCGGGGCATCGGATTCTGTCCCGGTTGCCCTTCTTCCAGGTCAGCTCTCTGCTGTGGCCAGGGAGTGCAGTGGAGGATGGCCCGAGTGCTTGGGCCCTGCACCGCATGGGAGACCAGGAGAAATACCTGGCTCCTGCCATCGGATCAGCGCGGTGCGCCGGCTGCAGTGCACTGGCCACGGTGGCCATTGGAGGGTGAACCAATGGCAAAGGAAGACCTTTCTCTCTGTCTCTCTCACTGTCCACTCTGCCTGTCAAAAAAAAAAAAAAAAAGGCAGTGGAAGATGGCCCAAGTCTTTGGGCCCCTGCACCTGCATGGGAGATGGGGAAGAAGCTCCTGGCTCCTGGCCTCAGTAAGCATAGCTCTGGCAGTTGCAGCCATATGGGGAGTGAACCAGTGGATGGAAGACCAACCTCTCTCTCTCTCTGCCTTTGCCCCTTTGCCTCTCCGTAACTCTGCCTTTCAAACAAATAAATCTTTGAAAAAAAAAGAAAGAAATTAAACGTTGGTATGGTTTTCATTCCATTGAAAGTTTAGTTTTTTTCTGAGAGAACTGATCTTGTTACCTAAAGAACACTCAGTATCTGCATAATGCCCAGAGAAGTCTTTTTTTTATTATTATTTTACAGATATAATTAAACAGTGAGAGAGAGAGAGAGAAAGGTCTTCCTTCCGTTGGTTCACCCCTCAATGGCCGCTATGGCTGGAGCTATGCCGATCCGAAGCCAGGAGCCAGGTGCTTCTTCCTGGCCTCCTACACGGGTGCAGGCACCCAAACACCTGGACCATCCTCCACTGCCCTCCCGGGCCACAGCAGAAAGCTGGACTGGAAGAGGAGCAACTGGGACTAGAACCCGGTGCCCATATGGGATTCTGGCGCCGCAGGCAGAGGAATAGCCAAGTGAGCCACAGCACTGGCCCCCAGATAGTCTTGACTACTATTTTCATGTTGAAATTTTTTTCTTCCTTAGCACCCCATAGTATTAGTCTCTCTTGAAACAATCTACCTCTTGATGTTCTATGTCTGGTCATAACTTCTCAATCTCTGTTCTGACTATTGCTTTCTCTGAATACTTCATCGATCAGTATTTCCAGGCTTTTCATTCATATAATAAATTTATACAAGGAAGAGTTTTTTGTGCCTAAGACTGTCATATATGCTAGGTTTAAAGCAATACAGCAGGAAAATAATGTTATGGAGTACAGCATCTGCTGGTGCTAACAATTAAGCAAAATAATAAATTATCATATATATTATGTTAATTTATGTTAAATGTTTAAAATACTATAGGAAAATTAAATCAGAAGGATAAGAGAATGTCCTGAGGGTAGGCATGGTATAAATATGATTGCCATGGAAGAGCATGCTGGGAAGATGATATTTGAACAAAGACTTGAAGTAGACAGTAGTGTGACCATTAGCGACCTGGAGCAAGGCCATTGTAGACATAGGGCTCAGCATCTGAAAAGGCTCAGTGCCTGGTGTATGACTTGTGCGCCTGTGGTTTATATGTCCTCACACTCTACACATTGTCTATCCCCATTGATTAAATGATCATTGGTCTTGAATCTATATCTTCATTTTTAATGTATTATCTCTAAATTCCTGCCTGCTATGTCTACCTGAATATTTTATGAGTTTTTCAAACTTAGTATAACCTCAAATCTAATGCATTTTCTTCCTCCTAAAATATACATATCTTTCACTGCCTCACTTTTCAGCTATGACACAAATATTCACACAATGATCTGCTATAGTTAACTATGGTTTGAGTATGTACCCAGAGAGAGCACGTGTTGAAACTTAGCCCTCAAGATGAGGTACTAAGAGGGTGGAAACTTGGTCCATCTACAGTGTTAAGAGGTAAGGCCTAGTGGGAAGTCCTCAGGTCATGGAAATCACACCTACGAAGAGATTAAGGAGTTCTCAGGGACCTTGAATCAGTTCTCATGAGAGTAAGCTATGATACAAATGAACCTGACCCCTGGGTTGCTCTCTGGGTTGCTGTGAGGTGTTGTGATTTGGTGCTTCTGCACATACTGCTACCATGTTACTATTTGCCATTATGTCCTCATCAAAGGCTGAACCAATATGACCACATGATCTTGGACTTCTGGAGTCAGAAACTGTGAACTGAATAAACCTGTTTTCTGAGACAGTTAACCTAAATGAGGTATTTCATTACAGAAATAAAAAAAAAAAAAAACCAGAATAAATATGATACAGGCCAGAAAAATCATTTTCAGTTTCTTCATTTCCTTTTCTTCCCACATCTAATTTCTGTCTCTATTTAATACTAAATTATTAAGAAACTACTTCATATCAGCTTTTGTGCTATATGTGTCATTTAAAGATTGAATCACTCCATTATCAATCAGCTGAGTGTTTTTTTTTCTTTTTTTCTTTTTTTTTTTATTTATTTGACAGGTAGAGTTATAGAGAGTGACAGAGAGAGAGAGAAAGGTCTTCCTTCCGTTGGTTTACCCCCCAAATGGCCTCCACAGCCAGCGCTGCACTGATCCGAAGCCAGGAGCCAGGTGCTTCCTCCTGGTCTCCCATGCGGGGGGCCCAAGCACTTGGGCCATCCTCCACTGGTCTCCCAGGCCACAGCAGAGAGCTGGACTGGAAGAGGAGCAGCCAGGAGTAGAACGCGGCGCCCATTTGGGATGCCAGCACTGCAGGCGGAGGATTAACCAAGTGAGCCACGGCACCGGTCCCCTGGATGTTTTTTTTTTTTCTTACGTTTGTCTACATTTCCACTGCTATAGTATGAAAATTTCATTGTGATTACAGTAACAGTCTCCTGATTGTCTCCACACACTCACCCTGCCATCCTTGGGGTCTTTGCCTTCAGATTCAAGCTTCTAAAACATTAATATTACATGTAAGAATAATGTGCAAAAGACATCCTCAGATTTTGACATTTAGGAAAGGATTACATTTTAGTCTTAAAATAAAGTGCAAATATCTTCCAAGAAAAACACTAAAACACAATGGATACTGCTATAGTGAAGACAGTAAAGAACACTTAACTATATATTGTCATGTACAAAAACAAGAGGATTTATAAAGTTCTTATAAAATGGAACTAAAAGATAAGCCTATAGTAGTGTAAAACATCTTTAAATTGATGCATACATTTTTTCATAATACACATTTCCCATGATATTTTCTGCAAAGGAAACACTTAACAAAGTGAAGAGGTAACTGACAGAATGGGAGAAAATATTTGCAAACTATACAACTGATAATGGATTAATATCTAGATCTATAACGAGCTCAAAAAACTAAACAACAAAACAAACAATGCAGTTAAGAAATGGGTAAAAGTCATGAACAGGTGCATTTTTCAAAGGATGAAATTCAAATGGCAAACAGAAATGTAAAAAAATACTCAGGATCACTACCGTCAGAGAAATGCAAATAAAAAGCACAATGAGGTATCACCTCACCCCAGTTAGAATAGATATCATCCAGAAATCAAAAAAATAAATGTTTGTGAAGATGTGGGATAAAAGATACCCTAATGCACTGCTGATGAGAATGTAAACTAGTGCAATCTTTATGGAAGATCTGAAAATAGCTCTACCATATGACCCAGCAATACTACTACTAGAAATTTACCCATAGGAAGTAAAATCAGCATATGAAAGAGTTATCTGTCACCCATGTTTATTACAACTCAATTCACAGTCGCTAAGATGTGGAATCAATCCAGATGTCCATTGACCAATGACTGGATAAAGAAAATATGATTTATATACACTATAGAGTACTACTTACCCTCAAAAAAAAGAATGAAATCCTGAATTTTGAAACAAAATGGATGTAACTGGAAGCCACTTTGCTTAGCAAAATAAGCCAGCCCTGAAAAGACAAATATCATATGTTATCCCTGATTTGTGGTAACTAATATATAAAGTACAAAAAATGTAATGGATATTAGTGAAATTGACATTTTGAAATTTGATTATTATTTACAGCTTTTGTCTATACTCTTTTTAATTGCTCATTGTACTTTATTATATTTTATCTATATATTTTTATTTTTGGTTTTTTTGCCTATAAACATTTAATGTAAGATATACACATAAGATTAACCCTACACTAAGAGAACAGTGGTTTATTAACTTACTACTTATTGAATTCTTTATTTAGTTGAGATTTAACCTAGTGATGATAAAAAAAAACTGAAAGTATTTCATTATAAAATTTAAAGGAAAATAAGAAAGGAAAGAGGAAGAAAAGGTGAGAGCATGAGTGGGATGAAGGGTAGAGTAGGAAGTGTCATTATGCTGTTAAATCTCTATATATGAATCACATGAAATTTGTTCTCCTTACATAAATAAAAATTTAAAAATAAGAAATTTCCTGAAGACCTATTGTCTTCACCTAAAACTTCTTTTTTTAAGATTTATTTTATTTATTTGAAAGAGTAACAGAGAGAGGTACAGTCAGAGTTGGGGGGAGGGGCTTCCATCCACTGGTTCACTCCCCAGATAACTGCAAAGGCCAGAGCTGATCTGAGCCAGGAGACAGGAGTTTCTTCCGGGTCTCCCATGTGGGTTCAGGGGCCCAAGATATGGACCATCTCTACTGCTTTCACGGGCCATAGCAGAGAGCCAGATTGGAAGTGGAGCAACCAGGACTTGAACCACTGCCCATATGGGTTGCCAGCACTGCAGGCGGTGGCTTTATTCACTATGCCACAGCACCGGCCCCATAAATCTTATTTTCAACACAGGGTAATAGAGGACTGTGTTTTTATAACATTGACCTTTGTGGACAAAACTGGATTGTAGGTAAAACTGTAGATTGTAAGTAAAACTGGATGTCCTACTCTAAAGATAATTATACATTTTGTCAGTTTTCACCTTTAGGGAAAGAAATATATGATTTTAGGGGCCTGTGCTGTGGCTGCCTGCAGTGCCAGCATCCCATGTGGGCTGGAGTTCAAGTTCTGACTGCTCTACTTCCGATTCAGCTCTCTGCTATGGCCTAAGAAAATAGTAGAAGATGTCCCAAGTCCTTGGGCCCCTGCACCCATGAGAGAGACCTGGAAGAAGCTCCTGGCTTCAGATCAGCACAGTTCCAGCCATTGTTACCATTTGGGGAGTGAACCAGCAGATGGAAGATCTCTCTCTTTATCTCTGCCTCTGCATCTTTATAACTCTGCTTTTCAAATAAATACACAAATATTTTTTTAAAAAATATATGATTTTAATTTCAGTGTATCCTAATTTATAGTTAATGAATATCTTCTATAGTTATATATTTATAGTAGTATATTTTAATCATTATAGTAGTATAGTTTTAATACAATAGAATGTTCCAGAATGTCTTAAAATAAAAAAGCATTAATTTTAAAGAACTCATAAGAGGAAAATGCAAAATTGAAAGTAAAAAACATTGAGCAAGTGATGAAATGTCTGTTTCAACCAAGAAATAATATCAGATGATTCTGCTTGCAAAGTTAAAGATGAGAACAATATATAAATGAATAGCAGCCCTAGAAAGAAAGCCCAATATCCTAGTGCCATTATCAAAAATTCACTGAAAAGAAAAATAATTGCTGAAAGGTTAGGAAAGCCCTGGCAAAATTTAAACCACATTTTTCCTTCTAGTATTATTAAGGAATTTATTGCAGGTCTATGATAGTCATGGAAATAGTTAGAAATCATTTTCTTGATTTTCTGCTGAAAATAAAACTACAAGTTCCCAGATTTATAAACCGGCTCATGACTGCTCTCCTAAACTCCATCTCCACTCACATCTACTAAGCTAACCCCAAGGCTAATGTAGCACATGTAATCCTAGATTCACTGGAACCCTCCTGCCAGGGCTTCTCTCCTTGTTTCTTCCCGTTTCAGTGAATGACAACATTGGTGTACTGAATTTCTCAGGCAAATCTGTAGGGGTCATCTGTGTTTTCTCTCCTTCCCTCACTTTCCATGTGCTATGCCAGAAAAAAACCCACTAGCACAACCTGCATAATATACACTACATTCAAATTCTTCTCAGTCTCCTTTGCTTGACTATGGGCCAATCTATTTTCATCTTTTCCCAGACTGTTTTTACCACGACTGCTCAATGTATCAGGAGGACACAACATTTTGCTTGTCTTTTTCTAATAAAGATCATAGGTGATACCAAGCCACCTTCTATTTTCCTTTTGTTGAGGGCCATACATTTTTAAAATGTTGAGCTTGAAAAGCAGTGGTATCTATGGCCACAGGAACAAGATTTACACTGTGTGGAGCAAGTGGCCATTGTGAGATCTGAATCTGGGATGCATTAGCAAATACCCTGCTTCAGCCAAATGAAAAATCTTCCAGAAGTTTGTACCCATAGAGACCAAGCTATCAAGCCTGCAGTTCAAAAGGAAGTCAGGTGATTTATTTCTGTTGTTTGAGTTGTGAGGAAAGTGAGTAGGAAGATGTGGCATGGGAAAAAAGAAGCACAAAGAGGAGAGTGCAACAACAACTGTATCCCCATCCTCCTGAGGAGGAAAAATAGAGAAAGAGAAAAAGAAGTGAATTAAAGAGCCTAGCTTCCCTTTTATCAAATTTCACGTCTATTAGCTGCCCCACCAACAGTTCTTAATATTCAGCTTCCCTTCCAGAGCTAGAAGTAAATGACCATCTTGAGGGTGTTGAGCAGACAACATAGAGACTGCCTGAAAAGTTGGTGCTTTTTGCTGATCCATTGCCCAAGAGTAATTGTTTCATAAGGACAGCTTATTTCTGGCACTGAATGCAAAAATTGAGACGCTTGACTTTTCAGCCTCCAAAGCCTAAATGTTTGGCATGAACAGTAAAAATCTGGCATTTTCAATGCTCATATGTCCAAAAGCTGGAGAGCTGCAAAACACTAGGAGTCCCAAATTGGTGTCCACTTTGGAATATTTGGCCCAGGAAAATGTATATTCTCATGCTGCAGGAAGTTGGTTTGCAAAATGAAGGCTGAATTGAGGCCAAGAAAGCAAGTACCATTTGCCAGAGTGTAGATGAAATGTGATAGTTTGCTACAAAGTTTCTTCTTAGAAGTTATTTGCAGCTGCCATGACACATCTTTAAAGTTGCAATATGCAGAACCGTTATTTAGAAGTTCCAATGGAGGGAAACAGATCTCAATTGTTTACATTTACACTTGATGTAGTGAAATACTAAAGAATAAATATAAACATTATGGATTGGACAAAGTAATGCATGTGAAACATAGCTTAAATCACAACACAGACTTAGATGATCCACAGTAAAAGCAGAAATTTTCATTTTCATTTAAAAACTGTATTTACTATTGTCATACTTCAGCTTCTTATGATGTGGTGCAAGAAAATTTATCATCTTAGGAAGTGCTTAAGCCAAAGTAATATGATGCTGGCACTGCATTTCTTTTTAAAGTGTTTTTCTTAATAGATAACAATAACATTAATTATACCTTTTATTCTAAAGTAGCACAATTATGGAAGCTCATCATAGGAAATGTATTCATTCAAAAAAGCACACAATGTCTAGTTTAATAGTCAGAAACTGTGTGTAGATAGGAATAGATTAAAATTTGGAAAGCACAGGAAATGGTGTTAGCAGCAAAGAACAGTAAAAAATATAAAAGGATGGATTAAAGAAAGAAAAAGATAAGCTGATAAGGAATGAGATGCAGAAAATGAAGTGGAGAAGGTTTTAATCTTATTTTCACATTGTTCCATCAATAATAACTTTAATAAGACATTAAGGTGCAATTTCCAATGCTGAATTTCTCTGATGGCATTAGTAAAAATGTGAGGTGCAAGAGTAAGAATATCCAGGACAAAGGCTTATTCTAATCAAAGAGTTGTTTCTGACTTCCTGGTAGAATCCATGTAATTTGAAGAGCTGTTAATTATTGGTCAAAATGCCCATAACTTTCTTCATTGCCTATCTATCAATTGCCTATCATGTCCATTAATTTGTTGCTGTTTCTATGAGATGCTATTAATTGCATAAATGCAAGTTTATTAGTGAGAATAAGACAACCTACAGGGGTTGATTCTGTTTTTGTCAGCTTTCTGTTATTCTTAAACTTAAAAATTCCAAAAGCTAAACATCAAGCTTTGGAACCAGACTTCCTGATCCAAAATAGGCTGTCCCACATATCTACCATGTAACCTTGGATAAGTCATTTACAATCTCTTGACAAAGTTTCTCCACCTGTGGGAGAGAAGTTATGATAATGCCCATCACGGGGGTAATAAATGAGGATAAAATAAGAAACCACAGGCAAAATACTTAGAATGCTATCTGGAACAGAGTAGGTCCTCAGTCATAGCTACTTTTATGATTGCCTTATGTCAGGTAACTGGTTGAAGAGTATTAACAAATAAACTTGGATTTAATTTGCTTTTCTTATACCCATATTAATGGGGTACAGTATTTCTTTACTATCTAATTTCACCTGTGGTTGTACTAGAAACATTTAGGCCTTAAAAATAGTCTGTATAAGAATAGTCCAAATGTACTCCCCATATTTCACAGTCACACTGTTCATTGGGAAGTTATAGCCCAGATCTAGTCAATGCATGTGAAGAAGCTGTGAGTGACACTCCAAATCTACCACAAAACTCCAGTTTCTCCTTCTCAGCCACAGCAGCTTCAGAGGCCATGATTTCAGGAGGTGAAGTTACCAGAAAAAGGAGAACATGGTAACCTGCATCAGACATCTAATTAATATGAAATAAATCTATCTGGGATTTTGTAGTTTTCTACTGTAACATGGCCTAGCCTGCTCTTCATATCATAGTCCTCATTACTGCTGTAACCAAAACACTAACTCAGGAAAGGGATTAAACAAAACAAGAAAATGTAATTCCAGTCTCTTAATGATGGACAGTGAATTTTCCTATCCCAGTTAAAGAAGACACCGTGTGTCTTCTTAATTTCCTAGCCTGCCTCAGTGCCTTATTATGATTCATACTACTTGCATTTTTGTCTAGTTAGGCATTCTTTAATTTACTTGAAGGCCCTATTTACTACCACCCAACTCTCTGGACTCTTTTTCCAAAATGTATCTTTTAAATATAGTACAACTAATGAATGCCTGCTGTTTCCTGTTGTTAGAGGATGTGGAACACAAAACCATTTGAAAAACTAGCTACCGTTCAGGTTAGTGATGTTGCTGTGTGGTGCCTACATTCTTTAGGGACCCTATCTCTTCCCCTTCCATGTTGCCTCCATGCTATCTCTGTCAGGATGTCTCTCTTTTAAAATTATTAGGCACAGGGCCAGCGCTGTGGCTTAGCAGGTAAAGCAGCGCCTCCTGCAGTGCCAGCATCCCATATGATTCCCGGCTGCTCCACTTTGGATCCATCTCTCTGCTATGGCCTGGGAAAGCAGTGGAAGATGGCTCAAGTGCTTGGGTTCCTGTACTCGCGTGGGAGACCCGGAAGAAGCTCGTGGCTTCGGGCTTCAGATCGGCACAGGTCCAGCTATTGCAGCCAACTGGGAAGTGAACCAGGTAATGGAAGACTGTCTCTCTCTCTCTCTCTCTCTCTCTCTCTCTCTCTCTCTTTCTGCCTCTCCTTCTCTCTGTGTGTAACTCTGACTTTCAAGTAAATAAATCTTTTAAAATAATTATTAGGTACAATATTACCCCATTATTTCACACATTTATTTGAGTCACTAAAGGATTCATATGGAGTGAAAAGATGAATGAAACGAACTAAGTTTTGTCGTTAATGTCATTTGATAAATTCTTTAAGGATGTTTTACATTTCAAAATTCTAGTTAGTAGTGATAAAATCCAAATACAAAAATTATAAAAAAGAAAACCAGATCTCCCTTGCCCTGCCCCAAAGCCTGAGCATATCTTTAAAAATAAAAGGAAACAGTAGACCAGGAAATAAGAGGTAAATACTAAAGTTATGAAGGTTACATTCAAGTTGATCTCTACAACCTGAAGATTTTATGGGCAGCTATTGATAGCTCTGAGATTTTCCTTACAGACTATGATGGTCCTCTACAGTATAGAAACTCCCTTGGAGGAAGGATATATATATATATATATATATATATATAAAGAGTTATTCTGAAACCCTGGCTAGGTAAGGTCTTTTTAATGTTCAAGACAAAATTTTCACAAACATTATCTACCATTAGGCCTATTTTAATATCATTCAATTAAATGGCTTAAGAGCCATATTTACGAAGTTATTTATATACTATAATAGGACCCCAGGCGACTGAAAGCCCTGACCATGATATTTTAATTAAAAGCTCAAGATACAGTCATTATTATTCATATAAAATTGTGGATATTATAGGCAGAAGTAAAAAAGAAAGGATGAAATGTACTTTGAATGAGCAACACATTTTAGATTATAAAACCACTGCTCTATAGTGTTCATTAAGCATTCACACTGCTTAAGAGAATAGGAAAGCACACCTTTAGGGAAATCTTGCAGTCCTTTCATAGCTGAATAATAATGATCTATAATAACACAAATGTGTGTAAAGAAATTGCTTATTTGTTTGCATGTTAAATTTGCTTTGCTGAAATATTAACAAGAAATATATTGGTAAATGATTTGGATAAATTGAATGTTCATGCAGCTAATTTTCTGTTTATTGTCACTGTTTATTCAAAATATTGAAATAGTTCCATCAAAAACATTTTTTAAAATACCATTGCAAAAGGTATTACAGAACTAAGTTTACCTATTACCTGGACAGGGAAGATCTTTGTGTTTAGCTACCACAAAACTTAGGATAAAGGATTGTATTGTTGCTGATATGAATTATCTAGTTTGCTTGCTGACATAGCATCTTTACATTTTAGCTCTGAAGATTCAAGTTACAGAAAATTATAGCTCTTTGGGGATTTTCTAACCACTGAGACTTACTCATGAGGTATATTCCACTCAAAAGTTCTCTCTGTTATGGAATTTATTATCTTTTATAATCCCTTAGAAGAATACCCTATACTGTACTGGCCTAGGCAAAATCAGTAATTCATTTCTTATTTGATTTATAAATGAATCTGGTGAAGAAAATGATCTTGAAACTTATTTGGGCACAAGGATAGTTAATTTTATATGTCCATTTGTTTGGGCTCCAGAGTGCACACATATTTGGTCAAACATTATTCTGGATATTTCTTTGAGAGTACTTTTGGATAATATGAACATTTAGGATAGTGATCTTGGGGCCAGCACTGTCGTGCAGTGAGTTAACGCCCTGGCCTGCAGTGCTGGCATCCCATATGGGCGCCAGTTCCAGACCCAGCTGCTTCACTTCCGATCCAGCTCTCTGCTATGACCTGGGAAAGCAGTAGAAGATTGCACCCACTTTGGAGACCCAGAAGAAGCTCCTGGCTCTTGGCTTCGGATCAGCACAAGTCCAGCCGTTGCAGCCAATTGGGGAATGAACCAGTGGATGGAAGACCTCTCTCTCTCTCTCTCTCTCTCTCTCTCTGCCTCTCCTCTCTCTGTGTAACTCTGACTTTCAAATAAATAAATAAATCTTTAAAAAAAAAGAATAAAATAGTGGTCTTTGAGTAAAGCAGATCGTTTTCAAAATGTGGATGAGCCACATCCAACCAGCTGAAAGGTTGAATAGAACACAAAGACTGGTCTCTCCCAGACAAGAGAGAGTTCTATAGCAGACAGCCTTTGAAGTTAAACTACAGCATTGGTTTTCCTATGTCTGTTGCCTGGGATTTACTCTGAAGATTTTTTACTTTCCATCATATCTATTTATTTCAAAGACAGAGTTACAGAGAGAGGGAAAGACACAGAGAGGTACATATTAGCAATTTTACTCTAGGAGGTCAGAAGTCAAAGGGATAGATTTCCCAAATTTGTTATGAAATTTTACGTAAGTAGTTATTCCAGCATTTTTGGAATGAGTGTGTGTGTTTGTGTGTGTGTGTGTGTAGTAATTACATCTGATTTTACTTATAAGTGCAAAGGTTTAGCTTAATTGAAGAGATCCAGCAAAACAAAATTAATTGTGTAAGATATCTTTTTTAAAAAAATGACCAGTACCCCTGATTATGTTAACTTCTCAAAAGCAAATGAAGATTTGGCAATTGCCTATTTGAAGGCTCAAATAGAATTAAAAGGCAGAGGAAGGGGAGTTTGCTCTTTCTGTTCATGCTAGGACATCCTTCTTTAGACATTAGCAGTCCAAGACTTATACCACTGTCCCCACTCCCACACTGGATCTCAGGCTCTGGATGTGGTCTGGGTTACACTGCTGGCTTTGTTCTTTCTCAAGCTCACAGAAAACAGATTATGGGACTTCTCAGCTTCTGTAATCACATAAACCAATTCCTAACATATATTTTTATCTACATCTAAATCAATATATCACCCAATGCTTCTGTCTCTCTAGAGAGCCTTAGTATAGATTTTGGTACTGAAAGTGTTTTTAGAGGAACAGAAGTTTATGGGTAACATTTCAAGAACTGGCTTTGGGATTTCTGGAATTAGTCCTCTAATTTGATTTGATTTAAACCTGCTAATCCAAGGAATGCATATAAAAATTACACAATAAAGAATTCAACATAAACTGTCATGAAAATGTTAAATAAACTCAAGAAAACATTGAGTTCTTGAGAATAAATGAAAATAACAAACCATTATGAAGAATCTGAGAAAGCAAACAGAGACAGATATTTGGTCTACTGGTTAAGACTCCAGTTGAACATGGCAGTTCAGACTCCTGTATCCCATCTCATAGTGTCTAGGTTTGATTCTCAGTTCTGGTTACTGATTCCAGCTTGCTGCTAATGCAGACCTTGGGAGCCATCAGGTAATGGCTCAAGTAATTGGGTCCCTGATACCCACACAGAAGACCTGGATTCCTGGCTTCAACCTGGCCCAACCCCAGTACTGGAAGAAAAGCAAGGGATGGGAATACTCTCTCTCTCTCTCTTTCTCTCTCTCCTTTTAATATATAAAAAAGTTTGTAATATAAGAGTACAACATCTGAATCAAAAATTTTACTCAAAGAGCTAAACAGAGACTTAATCAAGCACAAGAATAACCAGCAATTTCAAAGATGTTTTTAAATTACCAAGTCAGAAAAACAAAAACACAAAAAAAAGTGAAGAAAGCCCAAAGGACTTATGGGCTATTATCAAGTGATCCACTTGGGAATTCTACCAAACATTTAAAGAATTAACATCAATACTTCTCCAACTCTTCCAAGAAATTAAAAAGGATAAAAAGCTTTTAAGCTCATTTTAAGATCCTGTCATTATTTTGATATGAAATCCAGGAAATATGATAATTAAAAAAAGCTATAGACCAATACCCCTTATGAATATAGATGTACAGACTTAAAAAAATAACAAGCAAACTGAATTCAATAACACATCAAAAGGATCATGCACCATGACCAAATGGGATTTATCCCTGGAATGCAAAGATAACTCTACATACAAAAATCAAACACTGTGAAACACCACACTAAAAGAACAAATAGTAAAATTCAATTGGCCATCTGAATTGATGCAGAGAAACATAAGACAAAATCTAATACCATTTAAAGATAAAAACAATCAACAAACTAGGAACAAAAAGAAATTAACTCAAAACAATAAAGAACATATGTGAAAAGCTCCAACATCATACTCAATGAAATACATCATGTTGGTAGAAGTTTTTCCACTGGGGTCAGGAACAAAGCAAGGATACCCACTCACATCACTTATATTCACCATAATATTAAAACTACTAGTTACAGGGGCCAGTGCTGTGGTACAGCAGGTTAAAGCCCTGGCCTGAAGCGCTGGCATCCCACATGGGTGCCGGTTCTAGTCCCAGCTGCTCCTCTTCTAATCCAGCTCTGCAGCAGTAGAAGATGGCGTAAGTCCTTGGGCCCCTGCTCCCGCATGGGAGACCCAGAAGAAGCTCCTGGCTTCTGGCTTCAGATCGGCACAGGTCCAGCCATTGCAGCCAATTGGGGAGTGAACCAGCAGATAGAAGACATCTCTCTCTGTCTCTACCTTTCTCTGTAACTCTGTCTTTCAAATAAATAAAATAAATCTTTAAAAAAATAAGAAAGAAACTACTAGTCAGAGCAATTAAGCAAAAAAAGTAAAAGGAAATGAAATTGTATGTGATATATCAATGGAACAGAATATAGAGCCCAGAAATAAATTCATACGTAAAAAGTCAAATGATATTTGACAAGAGTGCCAAGACCACAAATAGGAAAATAATAGTCCTTTTAGAAAATGATGCTTGAAAATTTCACATTCACAGGAAAATAATGGACTTTGAATCTTATCTTTCAATTTACACTAAAATCCACTCGCAATGGATTAAAGACTTACGCATAATACCCAGAACTACAAAATTCAGAGAAGAAAACAAGAGGAAACCTTCCTGACACTGTGTTGGCAGTGATTTCCTAGATACCACACCAAAACCACAGACAACAGCAATCGTATAAATTTGGGTAAATCAAACTGAAAAGCTTCAGTGAGAGAAATCTGCATTCACATGTTCATTGCAGCTTTATTAGTAAGAGGTTTAGGTAAAATTATGGCTATCTTCTTAGAATTGTACCTGTGAAATACATGAAATCTGTTCTCTTTTTATTAATAAAACAATTTTAAAAGGTGAAAGTAAGCAATTTATATCTTGCTTTGGATGAACAAACCATGGCATATACTTGCAATGCAATACTTTTCAAAGTTTAAAGAAGGAAATCCTGTAATTTGCAACAGTATGATTTAACTTTAAGGACCTAACACGAAGAGAAATAAGTCATTCACTGGGTGATAAATAATGGGTGATACCATTTATATGAAGCAAAAGAAGTAGTCAAAGTTACAGAGGCCAAAATTATAATCACAGCTGTGGTGGTTGGAGGGAGAATGCAATGCTGTGCAATGGATATAGAGTTTCAGCCATGCAAAATGAAAAATTCTAGATTTCTGTTATATAATGGTATGCATAGACTTAACAACACTGTATCATACACTTGAAAATTTGTTAATAGAATTTATGTCATCCTATGTATTTTTACTGTAATGAAGAAAAAAGTTAAATCATATAAAGTATAATGTTTGACTATAAAAATTCAATGCCATGAAGTTATCTTGAACATCACAAAATATATTAAAATAAGCCAGTGTACTTCATTTTTTATTTATTTGTGAGTTAGAGAGACAGACAGAGCTCCCATCTTCTGGTTCTCTCCCCAAGTTCCTAAAATGAACATGGCTGGACCAGGCTAAAAACAGGAGCCAATAACTCAATCTGGATCTCTCACATTGAGTGGCAGGAACCCAACTACTTGAGTAAGCACCTGCTTTATTTAGTAAAGTAAATATGGAACATATAAACACTAAATTCAGAAACCATCTAATAAACTAGGGAATACGAATATAAAAGAGAGAATCTTAGAATTTGAAAGACATCTCCTGTCCCCAACTCATATAAGTTAAAGATCTTGTTAGAGAAATTATTACCATTGGAAGAAATGCTATCCTGGCCAGCACCGTGGCTCACTAGGCTAATCCTCTGCTTGTGGCGCCGGTACACTGGGTTCTAGTCCCAGTTGGGGCACCAGTTCTGTCCTGGTTGCTCCTCTTCCAGTCCAGCTCTTGCTGTGGCCCGGGAAGGCAGTGGAGGATGGCCAAGTGCTTGGGCCCTGCACCCCATGGGAGGCCAGGAAGAAGCACCTGGCTCCTGGCTTCAGAAAGGCGCAGCACGCGGCCGTGGCAGCCTTTTGGGGGGTGAGACAACAGTAAAGGAAGACCTTTCTCTCTGTCTCTCTCTCACTGTCTAACTCTGCCTGTCAAAAAAAAAAAAAAAAAAAATACTATCCTGCCTAAGGAAAACAGTTTTCCAGAGATGGTAGTCAGAGTTTGTCAGTATGTGGATCCCACTGGGAGTGTGAGGTGTAGGAAGGCTGAAGTTCTTCTCTAGGAATTGCCTTCTAGTTGTCCATAAGTAACTTGGAGAATGCTGGGTGGCCATAGCTGATCCAAAAAACTCACATGCTACTCCAAAGAGACAACTATTGCTGAAGTGATCAAGGACCAGAGTTGCTCTGCCAAACACAGGTTGTATTAAGTGCGTGTTATCTGGAGTTCTTCCACCCAAAGCAGCCCACTGGAGGAAGGGTTGGAAAAACTCACTGCTGATTGAGTATTGCCAGGCCTCCCTCACATCACTGGTTGCTGGAAAAAAAAAAAAAAAAAAAAACCAGTAACACCAGAAAGAAGACTGTTTCTTTGCTATGTCTGGCAGTGTTCCTTCAGCACCCACTATTGATTGAAGCTAAAATTATGTTATTGTCTAAAAAAAGAAAACTTTTATAGGGTTCATTTGCAGTTTCCCAAAGCAAGGCAAAAATAAAGAAATGTAGTGAGAAAAGAAGCAATAAGATAACTCATGCATAACAAATCAAAATTTGCGGGCTTCAGCAAAAAAGCAGGGTTTAGAGTAAAATTTATAGGCCAAAAAATCCTATGTTAGGAAAAGACAACAAATCTCAGATCTGTTATATAATCATCTAGCTCAGAGAAAAAGCATATCAAACCAATGATTACATACAAATGGAAAAAATAAGATACATTTGAAAATCCATGAAGTAGAAAAGCATTGGGGAAAATTAATCAAACCAAGGGATGCTTCCTTGAAAGGATCAATAAAATCAGTAAGCAACTAGTCTGACTGAATACAAAAGAATATCAAGAATAAAAGAAGGAACATCATGACAGATCCTACAGAAGCTGAAATGCTAGTAGGGAAATGCATTTTCAGTGTAGTCCTATATCAGTAACGAAATTAGATTCATGGATAAAAATGTTCCTACAAGGAAAATTTTAGATACAGAAAGCATTGGTTGATTTAAAAACATTGAAAAAGGAAACTGACATCAAGAATTCTGTTGAAACTTCCAGAAATATGAGAGGAAATGATAGAACATTTCTCAATTAATTTTATGAAGTAAACAGTACCCTGACATCAAAAAATGACAGACATTTAAAAAAATAACTCAGAGACAACTATTGTTAACATGACAATTAAGAAATATTTATTTTTATTAATATAGAGAACAAATTTCATGTAGTTCATAGATAAAAGTCTAAGAATATAATGCCACTTCCCTATTCCCCCCTTCTTTCTTTCTTCTTTTAATTTTTATGATAACATTTGTAATTTGTTTTATAACCACAGGCTTTTAAAATTAATAACACATCAAAACTAAATCCCACCCCCCCCCAGGAATGAAAAGTGTAGCTTACTGCATGTCAGAATAAAGCAGAAAAACCATATGGTCATATCAATAGAATTAGGGAAAGAATTGACCAAACTTTACTGTTTAGAAATGACAAAAATTCTCAGTAAATCAAAAAATAGAAGAAAATGTCCTAAAATTATAAAAGAACATTTTTTGTAGCTTTTCTTTTTAATACAACTATAACATTAGTGTTGAAAAACTAAAGCTTTTGCTTGAAGACCAGAACCCATTCATAACCAAACTTTTCAGCAAAAAAATTAAATCAGACTTCATATTCTGAAAAGAACATTTACAAAATTCTACTGCTGACCTATTTAGTGGATACACGAAATGACCAAGAGCAAGAGTACAATGACTGCTCTCATCAATTCTTTTCAACATTATACTGATAGTTCTAACCAGAACAAAAGACAAGAAAAAGAAAGAAAAGAAGCAGACTAGAAAGGAAAAGTACATATCATATAATTAATAGATGCTATAATTTTTATGGTGAAAATCCTAAGCAATCTATCAATAGCATAAAGTATGAATTATGCATATATATAACTATATATATATATAGCTATTCTGCACTTAAAACTACAAATAATTGCTGAGATTAAGTAGTTTCAAATTTACTCTAACAATACAGTAATCAAGATATGGGTTATTGTTATAAAAAATACAGATTCATGGACCAGACTAGGAGAACAGATAGAAATGAGGACATATCAATTGATTTACAGCAAAGTGTCAACATAATTCAATGGGAAAGGGATAGTCTTTCCAAAAATGTTGAAAATTAATTGAGCAATCACATGCGAAATAAAATAAACTGCCTTTATATATAATATATATAATATATATATATATTATATAAAATAATATATAAAAATTAATTCCATAATATATAAAAATTAATTCCAAATGCATGCTACATTCAAATATAGGGGCCAAGAATGTAAAACTTCTACAATAAAACAGAAAATTCTTGTGATATTGGGTTAGAAAAACTTTCTCAGACAGGATTAAAAACTAAAAACTATATAGAGTGATAAATTGGACTTCATCAAATTGTTTTAAAATTGTTTTTCAGAAGATATTATCAATAAAAATCAAAGGCAGTTTAAATACAGAAACAGAATTTGTAAAAACTGTATTTGAAACAAGACTTACATGTGGATTATATACAGAACTCTTCCAGGTATATTATAAACATTACAATTTAATATGAGGAATACGGGAATATTTGGACAAATTTTCTAAAGAAGATATGTAAATGTCAAATAAGCAAACAAAATATCTAATATCAATAATGATTAGGGAAATGGAAATTTAAACCACAATGACATATTAAAATGGTTAAAAATTTTAAATCTAATAATAATTAACATGGCTGAAGAGGATATGAAGTAAACAAATTGCTACTAGAAGTGCAAAATATTATATCCATTTTAGAAAACAATATGCCAGTTCGTTGGAAAGCTGTACGTTCCAAGAATTCAACTCGAAGGTATTAGTTTTACAAAACAAAAACATATATCCACAAAAAACTTGTACTGTTTGTTCATAGAGCTTTATATTTACAATAGCCTCAAACAGGAAACACCTAAAATATCCATCACATGATGAATGGATGAGCACTTTGTTGTATTTACATGAGGGGTGATTACTCAATACTAAGAAAGGTTACACTACCAGATAGGTAAATCTCAAAAGCATAATGCTAAAGGAAAGGAATGTAACACCAAAGACTGCCTTATGACTTACTGCATGATCTCTATGCTTCCTTTCACACAACATTTGTACAAAATAACAGAAATGACAAACTGAAGTAACAGAAGGAGACTGGTGTAACTTGAAGGTTTGGGATTATAAGGATGACTGCAAAGGTCATAAAGAAAAACTTTGAGATGATAGAAATATTTTATATCATTTCCTTTTTTTCTCAAAACCTATCAGTTGACACTCTCCGTTTGTATGCATATTGTACTTCAATAACAGCTAATTAACTGATAAAATCAGAGTGAGGCCACAGTTCTACCCTTTCCTATTTAATTATTTATTATCTGAGGGGTGGCAAGAGAGGGAGAAAGACACAGACAGAGCTCCCTTCCATGAGTTCATTCTCCAAAAACCCACAACAACCTGGGCCAGAACAGATGGGAGCAGGAACTCAATCCAGGTCTCCATGGCAGACAGAGATGCTACACCACCAACACCACCTGCTATCTCCCAGAAACCACATTAGAAGGAAGCTGTAACCAGGAGCAGAACTGGGACTTGAAACCAAGCCCTGGCATATGGGATGTGGGTATCTTAACTGACCTCTCAATTGCTAGGCTGAATGGCAGTTCTATTTAAGAACCTCTAAGGCTGAATGATGCTAATTCTATTGATTATCTTGTTGAGCAAATGGAGTTTTATATGTTCTGAAGTTGACATTACATCTTGAAGTTCTCAGACATCTTTTGATTGCATAGTCTACTTTCAAATTTTATGGCCTTGGAGAAAGAGTATTAGCTGTTAGGGGACAAAGAGATATTCAATACCTAATAGGATTCTTCTGTCTAGGACAATGTTGCAACATGATACCCCAAACTACAATTCTCTAGATGAAAATTATTATTTATAATGTTTAAAATGTAGTATCAATTGTTTTTTCTATCTTTTTTCTAAGATTTATTTGTTTATTTGAAAGGCAGAGGCATAGAGAGGCAGAGGCAGAGATCCTCCATCCACCATTTCACTCCCCAGATGGCTGCAACAGCCGGAGCTGGACCAATCCAAAGCCAGGAGCAAGGAGATTCCTCCGGGTCTTCCACATGGATGCAGGGGCCCAAGCACTTGGGCCATCTTCCACTGCCTTCGCAAGCCATAGCAGAGACCTGGATTGGAAGGCAACAGCAGGATCTGGATGGCACCAATATGGGATGGCCAGCACCACAGGTGGCAGTTTCACTATGCCACAGCACTGGCCCTTTTTTTTTTTTTAAGTGCTTAATTGTTGATCTCTGGTTTTCTTGAAAATACATTTGACTTTCAAGTTTTTTTCATCTTTTTTCACTGGGGATATTTGAAATTTTATTTGGTTGATTAATTTTGAGAAGTCTAATCTCCATATCCATCCACTAAAACCTAGAATTTTATGTTAGAAAATTTTACCCATCAAAAATATTTCACCTGCCATGTTTATTAAACAATATATTTTAATCTGTTTCATGCCTGGTATAAAATTTCAAGTCACATGCCAAACCAGTTTTAGATTTTTGTGATTTAAAAATAACTTGTAATTTAATTACATTCTGAGTTTAAAAAATGATCAGCAAGACATTTCAGATAAGCTGTATAGGATTCAGTTTCTTAAACAGTGTGTTAAAGTGTAATCCAAACATGGAATTCATCAAAAAAGTTTTTAGAGTAAATTACATCAGAATTTCTGTTTTCTTTAGTTTCAGTTTTTCTAATACAAGGAGAGTAATTCTAAGACTCTAAATGAAAACATACTGAATGCAACCACCTATGAAATTAGGCAAGTATTTTCAATTAAAATTGCTACTTGCATATGTTTTCCCCACTCTATTTACAATATTGTAAATATTCTTTGTGCTCAAAGTTTGCATCTTCATGAAGAAAAATGATAGGTTATGAGGAGGAATAAAACAGATCTTATTACTCCTTGGTTTGATGTTTTAATGACCCATCCAAATCTTCCTCCTAAATGCCTGATTGCATTTCAGTACAAAGGGTATACTATCAAGGGAATAGCTGAGGCTAAAGCAGTACACAGATGTTCAAATTATGTTCAAATTCTAACATCAAAACCTGGAAACAGTTTTGTTCCCATGCTTAAGGCCTGTTCCTTGCTTTTCTACTTAGCAGCAACCTTGCTCAAGTTCTACATTTTAGGTGGAATTGTCCACATTCACCACATTTGGAGACCTCTCCCTCAACTGAAAAATGTTTTTTTATTATGCCCTTCCCTGTCACAAACCTATCAGTCCCATGTTGTGCCTTGGGCTGGCGTGGTGTGTGGGATGCCTGAGAGCAACTCAGGAAAGGGCACTCATTGTTTGACCAGACCACTTCAGACACAGAGAAAAGGAGCCCTGTGACCACTCAGAAGTGGCTCATCAGAAAACAAGCAGAGACACAGAGCTGTCCAAGGAAACGAGTGGAGAGCTGGTGTTGTAGGTCAAAGCAGCCAAAAGGACTAATGGAGTTCAGGATCCAGCAGCAAAGTGTACATGAAGTATAAGCAAGTGATGCCTAAGATTGAAAGCATGGGACTGGGCTGAAGCTGCCCAAAACAACAGGAATATTTGCTTTACTTCTCTTGGGGAATGAACGGTGTCAAGACTTAGACGTTGTGTAAGAACCATTTTGCCATTTTAAACAAATCAACACTCACAAACTATGTCTCTCCCTGTCCCCTGGTTCATCTGCCCCCATGCAAATGTTTGGTTACGGAAAGCACCTCAGCACAAAAAATGCAGGCTGATTGTAAAGCCTTCATTCACCCAGGCACAGCCTTAGGGCTAAATGGAAGGGTTCTGCCAGCCATCAAACTTAACAGCCTTTAAACATGTGCAACATTTCTCCAAGCAAATTGGTTCCTTAATATGGTAAAATGTGCAGAACCCACGGGGAAAGGCTGGTGATCTCATAGCCCAAAACTGATGGAGTCACAGCCCCGTATTCCTGAAAAGAACTCATACTTTCCATTTTGATAAAACCAGAAGCAAATACGGGAGTCACTAGGTTTTGACATCCATTGTTCATTCTCCCTGAACTTTTCCTCCTCCATAGCAAAGCACAGTGGTTTAATTCATAGCTTATGGGATTTTAAAAAATATAAACCATTCAAATTTTTTCTATATTAATCAGTGGTTTCTAAAGATCCACAGGGATAAATAAACCCTGTACGCTGGCAGGGGTTTTTCATGGCACAACCACTGGTAGTTATAAACAGTAAACAAAACATAGTAACCATTTTAAGCACAAGAGATTGCTGTATCACACAGGGCATAAATCATTAGTTTAATAATTTCAGCAGCAGTGTCTCCAAAGCAAAATTAAGCCAACAGTTCCCCCTGTGGCAATAATGAAGTACTGTAATGCTAAAAGAAATGGAAATAAAAGAGAGAAACAGAAAGAGAGAGAGAAAGAGGACACTATTGTGCCTTGAATATGACTGAAAATCTAAGTTCAGTAAACTCCCAAGCTCTCATCTCTGAGCAGCTCTGTTGAGAAGTGGGAAAGGGGTTGCTTCCAAGCCACATGCCCATTCTTGTAGGCATTTAGACAAGCACAAGTGCACTTTCCCTAAGCCCCCCACAGCTAGCATGTGCTGGAGGTAGGGCATGAAAGTGATGACATCCTACAACTGAGAACATGACAAATTTCTCTCAGCCCTATAGGCAGACGTTATTCACAGATGTGGAGAGAGCAGAGAGTGCTAGGCCCAGAATAGGACAGCGAGGACAAAGCTCCACTCCCTGAGGATCTCAAGCTGGCTGGCTAGTAATCTGAAACAAAACACTTTTCAATCTCAGCTGGGCCATAAGACACAGACATATGTTCTCCCTGAATTTCACCAAGTGCCAAAAAAAAAAAATCTGGCTAATAATCTGTTCATTTTGGATAAGTGTTCTTGACTATGGAACATTATCAGACAAAACGAGTTCAAGGAGAGCATCTTGATCCCTCTGTTGTGTTGAGTAAATACCACAGAACTTTCATTTTCAGTATGATTTCTTCATCCACTTTTTAAAATGAGTATAATCTTGTCATAATCTCTACAAAACAAAGTTCTGAGCGAGCACAATATTTTTAGCAAGTTTCTCAATAATCTCATTTATTTGCAGTAGCATTTTTATCCTTAAGAACATTTCCTGTGTTTTCGAGTATGTATTAAGGACATGCTTTCTTCACAAGAGTGTATTTTATTTAAAAATTGTATGTTCAGTCAAGTAGAAAATGTATAGTGTATTATTTGCACAAATGCAATTCCCAGGGTAATGATTTTATTCCACGGATACATAAATGGAGCGTTTGTCCTAGCAGTTAATATGACAGTTAAGATGCCCATATCTGTTATTGGAGAGCCTGGATTTGGTTTTCAACTCCTGCTCCCAATTCCAGCTACAGACCCTGTGAGGCAGCAACAGCAGCTGGAGTAATTGGCCATTCACATGGGAGACCTAGATTGTGTTCCCAGCTCCTGACTTTGGCCAGGGCCATCCCTGGCCATCATGAACATTTGGATAGTGAACCAGTGATAAGAGATCTTTCTTTTTTCTTTCTCCCTTTCCCAGGCTTGCTTTCTCTGTGTATCTCTGTCTGTTATTGTCAAGATTACATACAGTCCAGCTCCAACTTCCCAGAGTTACAAATACATAGAACATCTGGTATGAGGTGGAAGACTAGCTGAAAAATGAACTTACCCAAAGTCAAATAGGCAGGATGGATTACAATGCTGTACTCTTAGAAAACCACAGTATCTTCAAAACTGAAGATTGAAATTTACTGCTTGTATCTGTAGAATGCCAGAACATATTTCATGATATATATCTGATAAGAATCTTACATACAAATATATGAAGAAATCTTACAATGCACCAATAAAAGGATAAATAACCCATCTCCGAAAGGGGCAACAGATATTTCTCCAAAGATATACAAATGTCCAAAATACAACAAAAGATGCTCAACACCATTAGTCACTAGGAAAATGCAGATAAAAACCACAATGAGCTGCCACTTAACACATACTAAGGACACTCTAATCAAAAGACAAATAATGGTAATAGCAAATGTTGAGGAAGATGAAGAATAATTTCCACTTCCACACATTTTTAATGGGAATGTAAATGCTGCCACCAGTTTGGAAAAAACAATTTGGCAGTTCCTCAAAAGTTAATCATATAGGACTCTGTAATTCCTTTCCTTGGTAGATACACAAGAGAATTGAAAACAAATTTCCAATAAAAACTTGAACACAAATTTTCATAACAGCACTCTTCATTCTAAGCAACAAGTGAGAACAAATATCTACAAATGGATGAGTTGATAAATACAGTATGGTTCATTTATACAATAGAACAAAATTCAGAAAAATAAATGAAGTTCTGATGCCTCTTAAAACAGGGATGGATTTTGAAGACATACTTAGTAAAAGAAGCCAAACAGAGAAGGCCAAATAATACATGATTCCACTTATATGAAGTGCCCAGAAAAGGCAAAACTATGGAGATAGAAAATAGATTAGTGGTTGCCAGGAGCTGAGGAGAAAAGATAATCGGATATGACTGTTAAAGGTAAAGTACTCCTTTTATGGGTGATGAAAATTTTCTGGAATTAGGTAGTGGTGATAGTGTAAATATAGTAAAAAAATCATGGAAATGTGCACTATACAAGGGTCAATTTTATGATATGTAAATTAGATTTTAATTATTAAAAGTATTTTATAAAATAATAGTTGCCATTTCCATGTCTCAATCTGTTGAAACTAAAGCCACCAATTCCCCCTTTCTCCAGCTTTGTTTCAATGCACAATATGTTTCTTAATCAAGTGATACATTTCTCTCCTGCTGAGTCTGGAAATGCCTCATATACTTGGGAAGTCAAATTGGTTACAGGTTCTTAGAAAGAGTGTCCAAAAAACAATCTGAATGTTACATACCAATGAACACAAACACCTTTTCCTAATTCAATGGTGACTTTTCTGGAAACATACCCCATCACTCTGCTTTCACCTACCTTCCCTGAGACATCATGTATCTATTCAGTTTTTATATATATATATATTGCCTGTCTCCCTCTTTAGAAGGTAAGTCCCATGAGGGCAGGAAGTTGGTTTTGTCCTCTGTTATATGTCTTTTTTTTTTTTGAAACAAGAAATTTATTTTATTTGTTTGAAAGGCAGAGTTAGAGAAGAGGGGAGAGAGAGGGGGAGGGTAGAGAGAGAAATCTCTCATCTGCTGCTAAACTCCCCAGATGGCCATAGCAGCTGAAGCTGGGTAGTTTGAAGTCAGGAGCCTGGAACTCCAACTGGGTCTCCCACATGGCAGGTGCCCAGTTTCTTGGGCCATTTTCTGCAGCTTTCCTAGGCACATTTAGCAGTAAGCTGGTTCTGAACTGGAGTAGCCAGTATTTGAACCAGTGCTCATACGGGATGCAGGCACTGCAAACACAGCTTAACTCACTGGATCACCCCACAACCCCACACTGTTATATTTCTACCACCAGTAACAATGTCTAATACAGAGCAAGACAGTTACTGAAGAAATATTTGTTAAGTGAGAAAGATTGAAATAAGATCTTTTTCTCATTGGGATATGGAAAAAAATAAAAATATTGTTATCCAATAATTAAATCATTGCCATTCAATAATTGATGATATCAGGTCTTCCTCTAAACCCTCTCCTGTCTTGTGATAATTTACATATGTCCTTCCAGTCTTTGAACTTGATCTCTTATGCACCCCTGGCCCTTTGTCCTATAATAGTCAATGTCCTTGCCGTCATTTTCTGATATCTGATATCATCCAAAGATCTCTTCAAGTATTTCTAAACTTAGCCTAAAATCCTAATCCTTATTCCCAATTAAGCCATTTGCCTGGTAGTTTGAATTGTAGCTATAACCTGGAAATAAACTCCAATAACTAGGGTTTACTGTCCAAACCAAAAGCCAAGGTGTTCCCCTTTCTGCTACCATTCAAAATGCATACTTTGGCTAAACAAAACAGTCTATTACACAGTTTAAGGAAGATATAGGTCATAGCCCTTGACCTTAGGAAGAAGTCAAATTTGTCACTTAGATCTTCCCCACCTCTGGAAGGAAGGAAGGAAGGGAGAGAGGGAGGGAGGGAGGGAGGGAAGGAAGGGGGGGGGAGGAAGGAAGGAAAGAAGGAAGGAAGGAAGGAAGGAAGGGAGGAAAGAAGGAAGGGAGGGAAGGGGGAGAGGAAGGAAGGGAGGAAGGGAGGAAGGAAGAAAAGGAGGGAGGGAGGGAAGCACGCTGAGACCACATTTTTGATAACTCACTCATGTTGCCTAAGTTGATCTTATTTTTTAAATTTTTAATTTATTTGAAAGGCAGCGAGAAAGAGATTTCAATTTGCTGGTTCACTACCTTAATGCCCATAACAACCAGGCTAGGCCACGCTAAAGCCATAGCAGGAGGAGCCCCATCCAGGTCTCCCACGTTGGTGTCTGGGCCATTATCTGTTGCTCCCACATGCTTTATCAAGAAACTGGATCAAAAGGAGGAGGCAGGACTCAATCTCAAGCACTCTGACATTAGACAGAGATGCTCCAATCAGTGGCTTATCCCACTCCACCATAATGACCACTCTTTCAGGTTTACCTTTAAATATACCATTGGATAAGTCTATATTGAATGGTTGCAGGGCATTCAATTCATTTATAGTTACCTTCTTATATTTCTGCTGTCATCATGTATTAGTTAGAACATATTTAATTATCTTTCTGACCATAGGGTTACAGTTAATGGATGATATTTATTTTCAAATTTAATCATGCAGTCATTTCTAATATGCACTGTCCAATTCCATCACTAGACTCTAAGAAGTTCTCAGGCCATGAAGGCAAAGAGGAATAACTATTCCCTCTATTTATGCAGGCTTCTTATGACTTATTTCCTATTTAAACCTCTATTTCAAGATGATTTCAAGTGAATAAAATATTTGGGGGATTGTGGGAAGAGAGATACTTGCCTTAACCCCACATAACCCCTGGTGTTGGCCCTGACGACAACACACATCTGGATGTTTTGAATCATTGTGGTGATTGATTTGATTTCTCCACTCTTCACCTAGACTTTTGGCATTGCCTAGACAGAGCTATAGTACTTCAGGCTTTAGTCCCTAACTTGTTTCCAGCTGCATATTTTATACTACATTGCTTCACCTTTTGTCTTGGCTACAGTCATCCCTGATTCCATATGTTTTTCCCTACATGTCATCCCAGCTTCACTGAGCCCCAAGCCTCCCTTGGCTTACTGTCCAAGACACACTTCTTCCCGAATCTTCTCAGTCACAAGTCACTGTAAGTTTAAAGAATCCTTCATAACTTTATAGGCCATGGCAAAGGGTACGATGGGTGCAGTTAGAAATAGTCACTTCCCTAAAGCAAGAGATTCACAAGCATTTGTTGAGCACTTCATGTTTAGCAGGCAAGCAGGTCCTGAGCACCTGAATACAAATTTCCACTAGCTAATCTTGCCTAGGCAACAATGCATTCAATTTTACAATTGTAATCTGCTTCAAAGGCAGAGTGCTAAGATGCCTCAGGGTGACAATGAAAAGTAGCATACAATCCCTGACCTCAGAATGATTTCACAATACATAGATTCTAAATTATGAGAAAGCTGAAACTGGAATTAAAGAAATGTTTGTACTCAATTTGAATGGATGAGAAATGCAATTTATTTAATTCTTGCAAAACAGTGTAATTTGAAAATTGGGTTAATTGCAAGCTGTGCTGATGTTATTGCCATCACCTACAACACAGGGAAAATGAAACACAAGCCCTTCTTTGTCAGTATTATGAGAGCCACTCCTGATTATGTTTTGCATCAGAATTTCTGAAAGTGACTTTTGGTTTTATAATCTATGCAAGCACTGTTATTATCATTTCAAATCCTATTTTTCAGATCCTTCCCCAATGTTATTTAAGTTTATTAAGTGGTGCCACTAAAGCTAGTGCTGAGAAACAAACCCAAAATCAATAACTTTGGAATAGATGTAGGGTGTGACAAGGCCTGAGGAAGAACAAGGACTGGAGTGAATGCTGAAAAGAGCCCTCAGCAAAATAGCAAGGAAAATGTAAACAGCAACTTCAAAGTGGATATACACTAAAATAATTGTAAATTTGTAAGTTCCAATAATGCATCCCCGCTCTGGGAAAATTTGTTTTGAATTATTTGAGTTTTAAGTTATGCAAAGTCTCCAGGAATAACACTTCTCTCATATGAAAAGCAAGTGCCCTGTACTTAAATTTTATTTCCCACAGCTCTACCTTACAATCCCTACAGTTTAGTTAGAAAAGTCTCTTTATTATTCCACACATCCTCTGCCAAGGAAACCAGCATTATTCCTTCCACTATTTCTTTTATTATACTCCTCTTCCTGTTTTAAATATCTTCACTCTTCCTACCCACTAATCCAAATACACTGCTGAGTTTCAAAGGCCTCCTCAAGCTCTCCTTCTTCTGCAGAGCTGTACCTGCCTTAGTAGAGTCATAGGATTTGATACTTGGCCTGGATCTCAGCGATTATCTAGTTCAAATATTTTCCAACTGTGAAACATAGAGACACTTTGGAGCCTTGCAAAGGAGGGTGAAAAATGGGAAGGGAGTGAAGAGGGCAGCCGAGTTGTGGAGTTCTCATCTCTTCCACCCAGCATTGCTCTCATCACTTTAATTATTGACTTTTCCCAGAAAGAATGCTGATGCTGAGATCCTGCTTCACGATCTAAGGGACAGACTAATCCAGAATTCACATTCTCAGCTCCCAGCACCATTACATTGATCTCTGTTTTGCTTATGAGCAAAATGCTTACAATTTCCTATGGCTGATTCCCTGGGGTCCCTTGTTAATTACAACTGTGTCTTGTCTGTCCAATACATAGAGTATGGCTATAGCTTTTCCAAGTCTACATGTAATTTACAGGCTTCCACTCTTCTCTTTGCAGGGCACTGGGTTCAGGGAATACACTTGCTGACATTTTTCCCCAGGCAGATAGATGCTCCTGTTTCAAAAAACAGGAATTGACTGAAATACCATAAACCATATCACTGATTGAAACTATTTATTATCTATTAAAGTCGGTGTTAATCACTATTTCCAATCTTGTTTAAATATTTTATCCTCATCATGTTCACAAGTATAGGCTTAATCAGGAGTTAAGCTCCTTGTTCTAAATTAGTTATTTTTGACCTTTGAATCTTGTTTGAGGAAAGGTTTCACCATTGGCACAAGACACTTACTAAGAAAAACTGATTACTTAAAAAATTATTGATTCTTCATAAATTCTTTTATAGCTGCTTCTTTCTTCTGATGGATTTCTTTTTTTAACTTTTATTTAATAAATATAAACTTCCAAAGTACAACTTTTGGATTATAGTGACTTTTCCCCCCATAACCTCCCTCCCATCCGCAACCATCCCATCTCCCACTCCCTCTCCCATCCCATTCTTCATCACGATTCATTTTCAATTATTTTTATATACAGAAGATCAACTAAGTAAAGATTTCAACCAACTGCACCCCCAGAGACACACAAAGCATAGAGTACTGTTTGGGTAGTAGTTTTACTGTTAATTCGCATAGTACAACACATTAAGGACAGAGGTCCTACATGGGGAGCAGGTGCACAGTGACTCCCATTGTTGATTTAACAATTGACATTCTTATTTATGACGTCATTAATCACCCGAGGCTCTTGTCATGAGCTGCCAAGGCTAAGGAAGCCTCTTGAGTTCACCAACTCCGATCTTGTTTAAACAAGGCCATATTCAAAGTGGAAGTTCTCTCCTCCCTTCAGAGAAAAGTACTGCCTTCTTTGATGGCCCATTCTTCCACTGGGATCGATCTCACTCGCAGAGATCTTTCATTTAGGGTGTTTTTGTTTTTGTTTTTGTTTTTGTTTTTTGCCACAGTGTCTTGGCTTTCCATGCCTGCTAAACTCTCATGGGCTTTTTAGCCAGATCCAAATAACTTAAAGGCTGATTCTGAGGCCAGAGTACTATTTAGGGCATTTGCCATTCTATGAGTCTGCTGTGTATCCTGCTTCCCATGTAGGATCATTCTCTCCTTTTTAATTCTATCAATTATTATTTGCAGACACTGGTCTTAATACTATCTTTTTCATCAATTATGAACTTAAATTGATCACTTTAAGAAGTAAGATGTCATTAGTACATGCCACCTTGATGGGATTGAGTTGGAATACCTTGGCACATTTCTAGCTCTACCATTAGGGTTAAGTCCAAGTGAGCATGTGCCAAACTGTATGTCTCCTCCCTCTCTTATTCTCACTCTTACATTTAACAGGGATCATTTTTCAGTTAAATTTAAAAAACTAAGAATAATTGTGGGTTAATTGTCTGTGGCCAACAGACACATGAAAAAAATGTTCAGGTTCACTAGCCATCAGGTAAATGCAAATCAAAACCACAATGAGGCTTCACCTCACCCCAGTTAGAATGGCTTACATACAGAAATCAACTAACAACAGATGCTGGTGAGGATGTGGGGGGAAAGGGACACTAACCCACTGTTGGTGGAATTGCAAACTGGTAAAGCCACTATGGAAGTCAGTCTGGAGATTCCTCAGAAACCTGAAGATAACCCTACCATTCAACCCAGCCATCCCACTCCTTGGAATTTACCCAAAGGAAATTAAATTGACAAACAATAAAGCAGTCTTCACCTTAATATTTATTGCAGCTCAATTCACAATAGCTAAGAACTAGAATCAACCTAAATGCCCATCAATGGTAGACTGGATAAAGAAATTATGGGATATGTGCTCTATAGAATACTATACAGCAGTAAAAAACAATGAAATCCGGTCATTTGCAACAAAATGGAGTAATCTGGAAAACATCATGCTGAGTGAAATAAGCCAGTCCCAAAGGGACAAATATATGTTCTCCCTGATCTGTGACAACCAGCTGAGCACCTAAAGGAAACCTGTTGAAGTGAAATGGACACTATGAGAAACAATGTCTTGATAAGCCCTTGTCCTGACTGTCGAGGAACAACTTACTATTTTATTCCTTTTAGTATTTTTCTGTTCTACTTAATACCATTGGTTGAACTCTTCTGATAAATTTCTTGAAAGGGTGCACTGCGTTTACTACATTTGTTTTCTCTACCTTCATTTTTGGTTCCATATAATCTGTCTGCTAAACTTAGATTGCAACTTCTTTCTCTGTACAGTTTTTTCTCCATTCCTTGTTTGATTTTCATACACACTTTTCCATCAGTGTCTTCTCATTATTTCTTTTGGTCCAGCCAGAGAAGCCCTCTTCTGTATTCCAAGCATTAGACATTTTCTGTGTCCCTATCTACCTACCTTCTTGTCACAGAATCTGCAAGCCCAATAGGACATACCCACCTAGAGCCTACATTTCCTGCCTATATCATACTGGGATCTCAGAAGCTCAGATTGCCTTATTCCAATCTCACTGATCCTTCTTCCAGGGCCTGGGTGGCTTCTTAAATTCATAACCACACTCCAGATATATGCAATGAATCCCAAAGGCAACCAAGGAGTGGTTGTGAGAAGGAGGAATGAAAGCAGTAGGGGTACCATGGGCATGGCTTAAGCCTGCAGCCCAGGGCTTCCTGCACATGTCCCTGAGGTCTGTATAGCTGCACAAGGGTGGGGCTGGGTGGGAAGAAAGGGGTAGAGCAGACTCTTCCTAAGCTACACTACCACATTTCAGCACAGAATTCAAATTCATATCTGACCTTCAAGGTTAATCTGAAGGCATTTTTGTTATTGCAAGAGGTTGGATAGCATTTGACTTAAGCATTTGTGGCTAGTTTATAACTTTTAAATATTTAACATAGAATAACATACGGTATGTGGTCCTCCACATACTCTTTTCTTATGACCTGTAGATCTTAGGGAAAGACCTGGCTCTTTTCTCCTTTGAGCCAGATTTATTTCCAACTTCATATTGGTCATCCCTTTAAGGGTGCCTCATGTGCATGTGCAACTTAAAATGTCAACAGCTAAGTTAATATCCTTTTTCTTATCTTAAACCTGCTTTCCGTGCTTGTGTCTTCTCTCAGTTAATGGCATCACTATCCCCTCTGTCACACTAGCTACACAGTTCCTGGAGTCATCCTCAACTTTTCTCTTCCCTAAAGCTGAGGATTTCATTAGAGATAAGGAATATTCCACGTGTGAAATGCCTTGTCTCTATCTTACCCTTTCAAGCCCCATTGCTCACCTGACTCATTTCAGCAGTCGTTCAACCACGATTTCACCTGCTTTAATCCACTGTCCACATTTCTGTTGGAATTATTATATTTGTGTTCCTCCTCTCCAACCTTTCCCTGTACTATTTTGTTTTTTTAAAGATATATTTTTATTAATTTGAATGAAGAGTTACAGAAAGAGGTGGGTGCAGGAGCCCAAGGACTTGAGCCATCTTCCACTGCTTTCCCTGGCACATTAGCAAGCAGCTGGATTGGAAGTGGAACAACTAGGACTTGAACCAGTGCCCATATGGGATGCAGATACTGCAGGCTGGGGCTTTAACCCAATGTGCCACAGTGCTGGTCCCTACCTGCACTATTTTCTTGAAACAAATGCCTTTTCAAGGTCTTCACAAAATGACCCTCCCCTACTCTTCTTCCAAGCTTACTTACTCCCCACAATTGTTCTTATTTCTTGTTCTTTGCACACCTCAACACAGTCATGAACACATGGTTCATAATCTACACAGTCCCAGACTGAGAATTTAAGAATTTGTCATACATTTACACATGTATCTATGAGGGCACTTCAAAAAGTCCATAATTATCCCACCAAAGTTATTTTCTCCTACACTTACCTAACATTTATTTATACCAATATCATAACACAATTTTTGGCCTGTTTACAAGTCATGAGTGAATGCATCCCTAACCCTTAAATATAAATTCTGTGTATACAGGGACTAGACTGTGCTCATTGCTGTACGTTTTCTGTGCCTTACAAATTGTCCCACACATAGTAGATGCCGTGTAAATGTTTGCTAGATTTCTGAGCCCAATTTAAAGAGACTGGTTTCAATAAAAAAAAAAAAAAAAAAAAAAAAAAAAAAAAAGTTGTACAACATATTCACTTAAAGACGGCTTTCGGGATTTCTTTGTTCTATTCTAGCCCACTCTGCTACCCCCAAACATTTACTTTATCACAAGATTCTAAAATTTCCCTCTCCAAAATGGGTTTTACATCCCCTCTGAAAGCTGCAGTGGTGTGTCTGCAAAACCTGTCAAGAAGCCCTGATGAAAGGCAGTGCAGATTTGCGAGCATTATTACAAAGACAGGTGTGGTTCTCAATCCAGCACTGGCCACCTGTGCGTCCTCGGTTTCCAGAGATGACTCGCACATGTCCGCCACAGGTTCCCCAAGTCACTTATCACCCACGCACAACACTCCTTAGATGGAGACCATCTGGAATTGCAGAGTTTTCCAGTCTCAGCTCCTCGAAGTTTTCGATCACCTGCTCTGACATAAGCCTGGTTTCATTTCATGTTTATAGTATGTCTCCTGGGTAGTTTATGAATCTGTTTCTGGCATTCTCCCTCAAATCATTTTGGTAATCACAGCGTGAAGTTGGGGGGTGGGAGGAGGGAATCTGAGTTGGGCTGTTGAATTTTCTGTCCTGGGATTTCCCGTTTTTTTGGTTCCTGGGATTGGTGACACAAAAATGCAGTGTCTTTATTCAATATGCAAGCTGGGGCAAACCAAATAAGTCTCCCACATAAGAATGACACTATTAATAAACAACTTGACAGTTTAGGAGTGACTTTCATGCATATTATCTCATTTAATTCACATTATAATCTTGGGAGTACATTTCCATTTAACAGATAAAAACTGGTTTGCAGACGTTTTACATCTTGTTTTTCTTTTGCAGGATCAGAGCTAGTAAGAGCTAGGAGGCAAGTTTTCTGACCCCAAATATCATGGTCTTTGATGCAATGTAACACAAAGGAAATTGTCAAATAATTAAAAAGCAAGGATTAGACATCTTTCAGGTAAACTGTATACTTGTATCAGTTACAGAATTAAGAGTTATTTGAAAGTACAACTCATATATTAAAACATGTGCTGGTGGAAAAGTAGAACTCAACTAAAAACCAAAAGGTCCGAGTTATGGTATTTTAAATTAATCTTATGTCTAATACACATAGTGTTTATGTTAACTGAAAGTAAATGAATAATAAGTGAAAAAATAAGTGAAATAAAAGGAAAAGAATAATGCATCAGGTCTTTACTATGCTATACTGGAACCAAAGTCAAATACTGCAATAACTATTCCGGCTATTTTCCATGCCTTATGTAGGAATTACCACAGGTTTTGTAATATTAAACAAAGCTCATTACAGTGTATGTGGTGTTCTTCTCCCACAACATTGTGTGTTTTTTCTTGAAGTTATACTTTATACTGTTTCAAAAATTGCTCATTATGATATTGTCAGAAGCTGATCCTTGAATGTTACTGTATCAATAACTAAACCCAATGTCTAAAGACTGAAATAATTTCATTGACATGGATAGTAAAAATAGCATCAATTTCCTATATTACTTTCTGACTTTGGGTAATAATTTGATTTTTTTGTGCCTCTTTTACTTTGTCACCTATAAAATTATCAACAAAGTATGACTGGCCTCCCCATAGGTGATAAAGAAAACGAAGGAGAAGTAGAAAACATCCAAGATCTGTTTGTGTGCCTTGGTCCTTTGATCATCTGCTAACTTACCCGAAGAGCTGTGAGCATCAGTAATTTAATCAAATTCTTATTTCACCTTCTTTCTACTTTATAAGAACTTGTTCTATCTTAATTTCTGTTGCTTAAACCTTAATCATTTAAGGTACAGCTCATTTTCATTGTATTTTCTTTTTGAATATCAGTGCTTAAGAGTATAAATGGTCACCAATACATCCTTTAGTGCATCTTATATTTTGGTACTATATGTTTTCATTGACATTCAGTATCAAGCATGGAGTGATTACTACTACAATTTATTCTTTCACAAGTTATTAGTTAGACTTGTATCAGGAGGGTGTAGAATCACACATTTTTACTGATTTTTGTTTTTGTTTCATTGTGATTAGTGATCATCATACACCCAGATACTGATTGGTATTTGTAGAGAAATCCTGTGTGTTTCAAGACATGTTTAAGTTTTTGTATTTTAATATTCAACTTGCTTTTAAGGCCCAAATTATACAGGGTTCTTTATATGTTTATTATATTGCACATGCTAACCACGTTGTTCAAGTCTGCTTTAACTTTAACTGCTTTGTCATTCTCTAGGTCACTGAGTTAAAATCCCTTATCATTCCTTTTTGTTATTGTTCTTGCTTAATTTATTTATTTTCTTTTTATAAATTGTTTTAATTTAAATTAATTTTAACAGATTCAATGTACTTTGTAGATACAATTCTTTTGTTTTTAATTAATTTATTTATTTGAAAGTCAGTTACAGAGAAAGAGGGAAACACACAGAAAGAGAGAGAGATCGATCTTCCATCACTGGTTTACTCCCCAAAAGTCTTCAATGATTGGGGCCAGGTGAGGCCAAAGCCAGGAGTCTAGTGCTTCATTTGGGTTTCCCATGTGGTTTCAGGGGCCCAAGCACTTCTGCAGCTTTCCCAGGCCATTAGCAGGGAACTCAATGGGAAGTGGAGCAGCCAGGACACAAACAGTGCCCAAATGCGATGCTGGCCTCGCAGGTAGCAACTTAACCTGCTGCACAGCAACACCAGCTCCTGTGAGACAGTTGTTTCAATGCACCTTATTGTGTGCCAAACCTTTGCCTAAGGGATAATTTCTTCTGTATCCTTCTAAACCCAGAATCTGGGAAAGTGAGGATACAAAAGTTCCCAAACAAAGCTCAGGTTTCTAAACTAGGGGTAGATTACCTGGGATATGTTCTAACTCCAGAAAATTGTGCTCTTTCAGTCAAAGGGAAAGCTATATGGTCTTCACAGACTAAAAATGCAACTAAGGATATTTCTGGGAACAGCAAGATTCTGTGGAGTACGGATTCCAATATTTGGATTCCAAGCTTTTGTATAAAGCTTTAAAAGGCCTTGATGCAGACACTGTGCTGGAAAGGGTAGCTACAAAATTTGTTCCGAAGAATTAAGGAACTTCTAACAGAAGCTCCAACATTGGGAATTGCTGATGGCAGGATTCTATGGGACATGGATTCCTGGATTTGGATTCCAAGTCTTTGTATAAGGCTTTAAAAGGGCCTGACACAGACACACTGTGCTGGACAGGGAGCTACAGAAGGTGTTCCAAGGAATTAAAGAGCTTTTAACAAAACCTCCAACATTAGGAATTCCTGAGCAAGCCATTCATAGAAAGATCCTCTTCAGATCAGTTGCAGCTTAAATGGAAGGGTTACCAGGTGCTGCTGAACACACCTACTTCAGTAAAATGATAGGGCATTCCAAACTGGGTACTTTTGTCAAGGACTAAATTTCTACCTCTTGAGTCTCCACAGGGGAATCCAATATATACATCTACTTATTCCTGTGAGCCAATCGAAGATCTTAAATACCTCTTCAAAAAGCTAAAGATAAGTAAAGCTTTTGCCTTAGCCATGCAAAAAAGATGCTACAGTTTAAGGAAGACCTAGTGTACATACCTCACCTTTTGATTCTCTCTGGGAGCTATTATTGGCAGAAGAACTCTTTAGTGAGTTCTTCAATGATAATGAGTGAAAGACTGGATGAGTCATATGAAGCTGACTTTAGAAACTTGACCATAGCTCTGGGTAATCTGGCCTACACTTCAGGCTGACTTCTACAGCAAGCCCTGGCTTCAGGGGACTCCCTGTCCAAGGTAGTGATGGACAATAGACAAGCCTTAGAATACATATTAATAGAACAAGGGGGAATGTGCACAGTGATTAACAGAATCTGCCACCTTTACTCAAATAGTAGCATGTTCACAGAAGGACATCAAAACCCTCTATGCTTAAGCTAAATGGCTTTATATAATTTACATAGGGGTGGCCTATCACCACTCACTATCTTCAAGATTCCTAGATATGCTATTTCCATGTTAAGGGGCACACCATTCGCAATTGATTTTATTCGTATTTTTGCTCTTTTTTTTGGCTCATTTTGACTGACAAACTCATATGTTTCAGAACCCAGCAACTTCTGAGAGTAATGAAGGCCATGCAGGAGACACAGACATTGGTGGCGACTGAAAGTGCTCCAGCTCACGAAACTAACTTGCTAGATGAGAGAGGCAGAGACTTCCAGAACAAAGACAGGCAGGGCCTATAATAATAAGCAAAAAGCAGCTACAGAAGATGTGATGTTTCTAGGCCCTTCAACATCCCTTAGGATTAAGGGAATGGAGTCTCTGAAGGGGGAATGATGCAGGCAGGCATATAGGATAAAAGTGATTAGATTTGTGAGCTAGAAGACCAAGCCTTCACCACACCCCCTGTATGATCTCATGCCCCCACCTGACCACACCTGTGCACCCACCTGCCAATCAGACTAATTAACCACTCCCCTTTGGAAGTGGATTAAAGGCCTGGAGCATGATGGGCCCTCCCTCTTTTTTCCCTCCCTGCCCTTGATTCCCTTTCTGCCCTGTGCCTTCAGGGCACATGGCCTTCGTGCCACCTGCTCCATGTCTTCTAACCTGCATACTCCTCCATGTGGCTGGCTTTTGGCCTACTCTCCACTTAGTGTGAATCCAGATTTCCCTTTCTTTTTTAGATAGAGCCCTCACTCTCCTCTGCCTGTCTCTTACAGAATAAAACGCTTAAATTTCTCCTGTCTAACAGTTCATTCCCCAAATACCTGCACATCCAGGGCTGGGCCAGGCCAAAGCCAGAAGCCAGGAACTCACACCAGGTCCCCCACAAGGGTTGCAGAAAAGAAACTACTTGTGCTATCACCAGCTGCCTTCCATGGTGTGCATTAATTGGAAGCTAGCATCAGAAGATGACCCAAGACTCTAACTCAGAAACTCCATATAGAATGTGGGCATCCAAAGCAGCATGTTGACCACTTTCCAAAATGCCAGCCCTAATTTTTCTTCTCTTTGAGTTTGCCAATCTGTACCATATTCAGCGATATTGTGCCTCTATGTAGATGTGTTTCTATATGTTCAATTACAGAAATCATATGCTTCTGAAGTCATAATTCATGTCTTTCCTCAATTCTCCATAATTCTCTGCTTTTATATGCTGAACTATTGTTGCTTATCAAATTTTCTTTATCTCTACTCTTTGCAAATATTTCCTGATAAAAATATTTTGAACTTCAAACTGCTATTTTAGGAGTCTCCTGACTTATTCATAATATGAATTTATTTGTGCTTCTGCTCCATTCCAAGTGATTCACTCAGAAGTATGGTTAGTAATTCCTAAGGGAGTTATATTTAGCTTTAAACATCAATGGAATGTTTTATTTTATCAGTGATTATTTTTATTTATAGTGATTTTATTTTCTGTTTCAAATATTCTTTTCCTTTAACATTTATGACTCTCATTATGTTTCTACTTGTTCCTCAACTCACGTTGTAATTTTGTATTTTGTTAAAGAACTATAAACATACTTACAATACATATAAAGAATTAATCTGACAATCTAAAAGAGCATTTTAATATGATTTACACTTCTGACAAAAAAGATGTGTGCAAAGTTTTCGATTGAAATTATTTATAGTATATGCACACACATATTTGTATACTTTCTTTAAAATAGGCAAACTTTTGTGCAAAATGTTTTAAAAACCTATCAGTTCATTTGCTGAGTGAAAAGTATGAACTCACAAATTCAACCAATAAAAAATCCCTTACAAGATAATCATTCAAGGAAGAAAAATGCCTTTTCTCACCCCTAACTTCTCTAAAGAATGTTCCTTCTTCACCCACTCCACAGAGGAGATAAGTGACCCCAGTAAAATTTCCTTATCAGAACTCCGGCTGGCACCCTATGAGAATATAGGAAAGTATGACCACGCACAGTGATCTCAGTGTAACCCCAGGAGAGAGAATCCAGGGGAAAAAAAGGTTACACTAGTGAATAATGTTGATAAACTGCTCCCTGCAGTCTGTAACTCGGAAGATGAATTAAAATTCTGAAAATGTCAAGTTGTTGATGGTTGAAGAAAACATTTTCTCTTCATGTGCAGTCTCATACCTTAACATGTATTTCAAATATGAGTTATTATTAAGTGTTAGGAGGAAATGCTAATGAAATACCAGCTGTACTCCTAAAACATTAAAATTTAAGTAATAACAAATAACAGCAGATCAAGCAAGAGAAATGAAGAAATGAAGACATTTTTAAATCATTGTTTAGCTAAGAACACATTACAATTTTTAGCGTTAATTAGGAAACAGTTTTTTTGAAATAAATAGTATCTGAATGAGAAAGAAAAGAGAAACTGAAGGAATAGATACCTTTGGAAAATTAATTTTTGAAACTCCATCAGGTGGATTATCAGTGATAAATAAAAGATAGAAACAATGAGGAGCTTGGAGATGTACTTCCACCTTCTGCTAATTAAAGGAGCTGTTGTTTGTTACTTGTATTATCATATGATGATATCAGGTCAATATTCTCAGCTTGAACCATGAAACAAATCAAGTAGACAGTCAAGCCTTTCTTTTTTCTTCCATTCTCTTCATGTAAATACATCAGCAATCTTTGCTACTCCTCCCTCAATTTGATTAATCTGTTGCTGACAGTAGTCAAAGAACAGCCAATCAATTTATCATTTCATTTGTCTAAGGGTAATTGAAATAATGCATAAGCACTCAGGTTCCCTTCAGAGTCCATTTTTAAGGAAAAACTAAAGAAAAATACTTCCAGCTCCCCTTTCTGCATATCCCTTCTCCATCCTTCCTCATTTCACATTCTGCATTTCAGAGTAGATGAGCAATACCACAGACAAGTCTGAGAATTTGCTCTAGTCTCTGAGTGAGGAACAACAGAAACAGTCACAATGAGGCATTCTGAGTTTTCTTCTCCAGATTTCCCTAGGTCACTCTGGGACACTTCTCCTTCTATGTTTACAAATATATTTTGTGTTCCTAATTTCCATGACTCTTTCACTTGCTTGAAAACATCAATCTTCTAACCATCATAATTCAACTAGCATGTGATGACTAGACTTAACACCTATCCCTTAACTATGTTCTCATTCTACTCCTCTCAAATAAAAGTCCCTGGAGACAGAGAAGAGTTTAATTTGATTTGCCTACCAAGTTACCATGTGTGGGACCATAGTTATTTTTCTCCTCCAACTGAGTTTGAACTTCTGAGCCACAGTCAATATCACATTCAACAAGAAAAAGAGATGAATTCCACAGCTGTAACTTAGTTAAGTTGCTTATCAAAATGACCGCACAGCTCTAATTCACTTATGTTTGAATGTATTGCTTAAGGAATCAAAGCATTCTGTTAGTGTGGTAAGTTAAGAAGTGCCCTGAAATGCCAGTTTTGTGTGATTTGAAACCAAAATATTTAAGAAAAGGTTAAGAGTTATAAACGTTTGTGCATTATTGGTAATATAAACTTTCTGTGTCAACAACAGAGTACAGTTTTTCCATTGTAAATTAATAGATTATAAAATCAGTTAGGCTTTTCATGAAAGTAATTAAGAAAAATGGGGACAGAAACGAATTCGATCTTTTAAGACTATTTTGTTTTTAAAACAACTTTTTGTAAAAATCATCTAAAATGAAATATAAGTTAATTCCAATTCTATGAATTCAGTAGAGTCAAATTTAACTTGAAAACATCTTTCATTTCTATAGCTACTTTATTATGTTTATACAAGACTATAAAAAATTAATTGGGTGATTTAAGTGAGTCAACTGTCACATATATTATGAGCTCTGCCTGTGTATATTATGAAGCAATGCTGACTCTGAGTTCAGCCTTTTACCAACTTATTTAGCCAAGGTTGCTCGGAGTTACTTAATGAGCATGAGCACACAAACTCTCAATAAACTTACTAGAGGAAAAATGGCCCCTGACCTAAAAGAACCCCTCTGTTAGGCCAGGGTATGACGAAGTATGTTAAGTCACCAGCCCCTCTGTTTGATGATTGCTCATGCTGCCAAGGCACGTGTAGCAAATTTGCAGTTACAGGGGGTGGGCAGGAGAAGGTCAGTTTCTAAAAATTCGTTTCAGGGTGTGCATAAACTAAGAAGCTTGGGAGAGATGCTGTTTCCTAATTAAAATGTAAGAATGTATGAATATTTTTAGTATCTGAGGTTTGAAATCTTGGTTCCTAAGCTGTGCTTTTAATTACAGTTGGGAATCTGTATTGATTCTTGCAGTTCATAGAATATCAGAGTTAGGAAGAAAACTTTAAAATTATGTATTGACTGTTTGGAAGGGTGAAAGAGTAGCAGTTCACGAATCAGGTGGGACTGCCTTGAACCTCGTCTTCACCATTTATCAGCTGTATTGTATTGGACAAACTAATTAAACATTTCTCGTCTATTAAAAAGAGAAAATAAATAATATGTACCAAGAAAAGGGTTATAAGATTGGGTGAAACAAAGCAAACAATAATGGACTCTAATTCCTTCAGAAATTATTGCCTTTTATACATGTTAAGGTTCTCAGTTTTAAGCAATGGAAAATGATTTGTAATAAAAAGAAAAGAAATATACTTTCAAGAGATCAATAACACAAGAATCAACAGAAAAAATAAAGAAACCAGAGAATTCAGGTCTTATGCATGTAGTCTGCTTAGGACACAAGAACTGATACTGTGTTTCAGCAGTAGTAGCTATATGTAGCTATGTGTATTTCTGTTAAGGACTGCTTGGTTTAGAGTTTTGTTGAATTTCATTGTCTCCTTTTGCTTTTTTCTCTGAATGTTCTGTCTATTAATGAAACTTGGGTATTGAAGTCTGCTACTAGTATTATACTAGTATATCTCCTTTCTTGATACCTGTTTTATATAGCTAGGTGCTCTATTGTTGGTTGCATATTTATATATTATATAAATATATATAATTGTAAAACATTCCTGATCATCTGATCCTTAAGTCATTATATAATGTCCTTCTTTGTCTCTTATGACTTTTTTAAATTTAAAATATATTAGCTTTATGTAAGTACAGACATACCTGCTGTCTTGTCTTTTTATTTGTATGAAATATCTTTTATTATTCTTTCTCTTTAAAGCCTGTGTATGTCCTTAAATCTAAAATGAGTCTCTTATAAACAACATATAGTTGGATCTTGATTTGTTTATGTTTTTTAAGTCCATTCAGCTATTCTACGTCTTTTAATTGAACAGTTTAATCTGCTCATGTTTAATTATTGATGGGGAAGGACTCACTATTGCCATTTTGCTAATCATTTTCTGTGCATAGTTCTTTTGTCCCTCAGTACCCCTACCCCTGCTGTCATCATTTGTATTTCATTGACATTTTTTGCAATGAATCCCTGATTAATGTTTTTCTTTTGTTTTTCTTCAATAGATATTTTCTTTTTGGTTACCATGAGGGTTACATAAAATATCTTAGAGTCTATCTTAAACCAACAACTTAATTTCAATCACACATAAAGCCACTATGTGATTATTATTTCCCATTTGTTATGTTATTTATAAGAGATTTTATATTATTACATATCCATATGTGTATTAAGAAGCAAATTTTTATAATATGGTTATCTTGAGCACTTTAGTCTTTTTGCTTTTGTGTCAAAGTTAAAAGTCATTTATGGAAGCCAGTACCGTGGTGCAGTAAGTTAATCCTCCGCCCGCAGCTCCAGCATCCCATGTGGGCACCGGTTCTAGTCCCAGCTGCTCCTCTTCCAATCCAGCTTTCTGCTGTGGCCTGGGAAAGCAGTGGAAGATGGCCCAAGTGCTTGGGCCCCTGCACCCACGTGGGAGACCAGGAAGAAACGCCTGACTCCTGGCTTCAGATCAATGCAGCTCCGGCCGTTGCAGCCATTTGGGGAGTGAACCAACAGACAGAAGAACTTTCTCTCTGTTTCTCCCTCTCACTGCCTGTAACTCTACTTCTCAAATAAATAAATAAAATCTTTAAAAAGAAAAAAAGTCATTTATGTGGCATAGCAGATAAAGCTGCCACCTGCAGTGCCGGCATCCCATATGGGCACCGGTTCTAGTCCCGGCTGCTCCACTTCTGATCCAGCTCTCTGCTCTGGCCTGGGAAAGCAGTGGAAGATGGCCCAAGTGCTTGGACCCCTGCACCCACATGGGAGACCCAGAAGAAGCTCCTGGCTCCTGGCTTCGGATTGGTGCAACTCCATCTGACGCGGCCATCTGGAGAGTGAACCAGCAGATGGAAGACCTCTCTCTCTCTCTCCCCCTCTCCTTCTCTCTCTGTGTAACACTTTCAAGTAAACAAATAAAATTTTTAAAAAGTCATTTATATATCATCATTAAGATATTTTAGTATTCTCTGTTTAGTAAGTTTTATGTTTCCTTATATTTTTGTTTGCTATTCCATGTCCTTTCATTTAAAGCTGAAGAACTCCTTTTTGTATTTCTTATAAGGAATGTCTAGAGATAATTAATTTCCACAGCTTTTATTTGTCCAAGAAAGTCTTTATCTTTCCTTTGCTACTAAGAGATAATACTTACTATGCATAGTATTCTAATAGGTAGTTTTTTTCTTTTTTTGTTTTCTTGCAGGCCTGTGAATATAGGCTTACTCTCCTTTCCAGTTTGCAGAGTTTCCTTTGGGAAATCTATTGATAGTGTTAGGGAGGCTCCACTGGGCATGAAAAGAAACTTTTTAGTGTGCTTTCTTTCAAAATTTTCTCTTTAATTTTTGACAATTTGATTACAATATGTCTCCATGTATATTTCTGCAGGTTCATCTATTTCAGAATTTTGGAGCTTCATAAATGTGGATATCCATTTTGTTCTCAGATTTGGGAATTTTTCAGCCATTGTTTCTTTAAATAAATTTTGTGCCTCTGTTTTGCTTCTAAGATTCCAATAATTCATATTGGGTCACTTCAGGGTGTCATGTAAATCCTTTAGGCTTTCTTTATTCTCTTTTTATTTATTCTTTATTTTTGCTCCTCTGAAGTAAGGATTGAAAATAACTTGTCTGAGTTTACTGATTCTTGCCTTTGATTAATGAAATCTTCTTAGAAGTTCTCTGTTCAGATTTACAGTTCAGTTATTGTGTTCTTCAGTTCTTGAATTGTTTTTTGTTTTTGTTTATGAATTGCATCTCTTTGCTGGTTTTCCCATTTTGTTCATCTGTTGGTTTCCAGATTTTATTCAGCTATCTATTTCTGCTTTGTAATTCATCTAACCTCTTTAAGATGATCATGCATGTTCATGGATATCCACTTCTTTAGGGTTTGTTGCATATATAACATTTGTTTTGCTCTTTTAGTTGTGTCCTATTAACCTGATTCTTCATGACCTTTCTGGCTTTGTTTTGATGTCTGCATATTAGAATTATAGTCACCTCTCCCAGGCTTTATGGATCAATTGACTTTGACAGGGAAAGTCCGTCATAAGTCGTCCTAATAACCAGCCTTCTTTTTTAACTTCCCCAAGGCATCTGAATTACTGCAACAGATCCCTAAATGCTCCTTGTGAAGTGAAGCAGGAATGAGACCCTCAGAGAGTATACTGAAAGAACAGGGACATTCAAGCTTTGCTCCACTCCCTTTATTTCCCCTCAAAAGAGGAATCACAGATTGAGGCTCTCTCTCCAAACTGAGCTGTGCAGGCTTGGGGATGGGGCTGACATGGGTAAAGTAAAACTGTTCTTATTCATTTTGATATGGCTTTTATGAAGTTTATCTGGCATTCTGCAACTTCTTAACTGGATGCCTGACCTCTCATAAAAGTATTTTGTGTTAGCATATTTTTGTTAAATTGGTGTTTCTGTGAGGGAGTGAGGGCTAAGATTCTCAATCCTGTTGCATGGGCAAATTGTCTGGAAAAACTTAAAATATAACTGCTTGAGTCCCATATCCAGAGGTTAGATTTATCTGGGGTGGGATGCAGGTATTGGGCTTTGACTAGCATCTTAGAAATACCTAGTGGGGAAAAATAGGTGCTAACTATTTTCTTAACTGAAATGCAAATTCTCTTGAAAAACTTCTAGATTGAGAACTATTGACTCTTTATGTCTCAGGGTTGTTTTCTTGACCTCCTTCCTTGTGTTTCATTGCCTCTTTATAACCAATATTCCCTGATCTTAAGCATACCTTCTCCCAACAGGTTCAAACCATAAGAGATTTCTTGCCTATGACATAAAATACATGGTCCAAAAAGAAAAGTAAAAAATAATAATTTGGGCTTCACTCAAATTTAAAATTTCTTCTCAAAAGACACCACTAAGTGCATAAAAAGAAAATATTTGCAAGTCAAGTATCTGAAAGAGAACCTGTATCCAGAATATCTAAACATCTCTTAAAATTAAATAAGAAAACAGATAATCCAGTTTTAATAAAGGACAAAAATAGTTTTTAATTTTTTTCTTTTCTTTTTTTAACTTTATTTAATAAATATAAATTTCCAAAGTACAACTTTTGGATTATAGCAGCTTTTTCCCCCCATAACCTCCCTCCCACCCACAACCATCCCATCTCCCGCTCCCTCTCCCATCCCATTAACATCAAGATCCATTTTCAACTATCTTTACATATAGAAGATCAGTTTAGTATTACTAAGTAAAAATTTGCACCCACACAGAAACACAAAGTTTAAAGTACTGTTTGAGTACTAGTTATACCATTAATTTACATAGTACAACACATTAAGGACAGAGATCCTACTTGGGGAGTAAGTACACAGTAACTCCTGTTGTTGATTTAACAATTGACACTCTTATTTATGATGTCAGTAATCACCTGAGGCTCTTGTCATGAGCTGCCAAGGCTATGGAAGCCTCTTGAGTTTGCCAACTCTGATCATATTTAGACAAGGCCATATTCAAAGTGGAAGTTCTCTCCTCCCTTCAGAGAAAAGTACTGCCTTCTTTGATGGACCGTTCTTTCCGCTGGGATCTCACTCACAGAGATCTTTCATTTAGGTCATTTTTTTTACCACAGTGTCTTGGCTCTCCATGAAAGGGCAAAGATATTTTAGCAACCATATCATCAAATAAGTTATATATTTGTCAAGTAAAAACATAAAAATGTGCTCAATATTAGTAGTCATTGGAAAAATGCCAATCTAAATCTCCAAAAGATACTACTACACATCTATTAAAATGGCTAAAGTTATAAAGACTAATAATCCCAAGTATTAATCAGGATACTGAGAAATTTGTAGGAATGGGAAGTATAATAATCATTATGGATAACAGTTTGGCATTTTTGAAGAAGTTAAAACCTGCACTTACATGTACTTTACCCATTTCATCCCTACATATTTATCCAAAAGGAAAGAAGGAATATATCCAAAAAGGTTGATAAAAAAATTTTCTAGCAGCTGTCTCCATAATAACCATATACTGGAAACAACTCTATATTAATCAAAAAGTGAAAGAGTGAAGAAATTATGGATTATCTGCACAGTTAAATATGTACTGTCCAGTAATCAAAATGAGCAACCAACAATGTGTGAATGACTCTATATAACTATGCGAAGGAAATAATCTAGAAAGGCAGAAGGGTGGAGACCAAGAGATTTCACTTATATAAAATTGTAGGAAATGTGAACTTATCCATAATGACAGAAAGCACAGTATGGGTTTCCTGGAGAGAGTGGGACAGAGTAAGAAGCAGCATGCTAATGCTAGATTTTCCTTTACAGGTGAGCTGATAGTAAAATATTTATAACCTATATCATTGATCTCATTTTTTTTTTACTTTTTTTTTTTTTTTTTTTTTTTTTTGATAGGCAGAGTGGACAGTGAGAGAGACAGAGAGAAAGGTCTTCCTTTTGCTGTTGGTTAAGCCGGCGCACCGCGCTGATCCGAAGGCAGGAGCCAGGTACTTCTCCTGGTCTCCCATGGGGTGCAGGGCCCAAGCACTTGGGCCATCCTCCACTGCACTCCCTGGCCACAGCAGAGAGCTGACCTGGAAGGGGGGCAACCGAGACAGAATATGGCGCCCTGACCAGGACTAGAACCCGGTGTGTCGGTGCCACAAGGTGGAGAATTAGCCTATGGAGCCACGGCACCGGCCTTATATCATTGATCTCAAAATATACACTATCAGTAAAAACATATAATATTTATAAGGAAAAGGAAGTACACATACTGCTACAGATTGTACCAAGCAAGGATCCCCCATAACCGAAGTCATCAAATTCATTTTATTTTGCAAAACATCAACCCTCTGATTGACCAATAAAAGCCCCGTTCTAAGGCTATTAGCTAAGTTTTCTTGAGCCATCAATGCCCGTGCGCTTTGTCCGGTTATATTGTTTAGGTGGTTAACGGACCGACTTGCGTAACCACCAGTGTGACCGCAGCAGCGCTGGCCACCACCGCCGCAGTAACGGCGGTTACCAAGGCTGCCGTAATTTCAAAATCTCGTCGCGAGTGTAGCATCACAGCAAAATCCTTAGGGTTGGCTTCAACGGGAACGGGAATTTATGTGGGAACTCTCATAACTATGCCCACATTAGTGCCATTCCAGCATTGAGTAATATAGCCGGAAGAGCAAGTATTATTGGAGGGAATACAAACATACCACAAAAAGGGGGGGTCAACACACACATTTGCCGTGAAGTTTGGGGATACAAAACTGTGGGTAAGGTTCATGGGCTTGAAGGTACGTCCATTATCACATCCCCAGGTGCCATTGGACCAGGAAAAATTACTCAAAAACAGCATTGCTGTAGCATCAGTACAAGCACCCGCACTATTGCAAATAACAAAAGGATCCCACATATTTCCCGCAAATGAAAGACGTTTATATGTGGTAGCATTAGAATGAGGGGAAGAAAAATATGTGGTCTCATTGTTGTACCCGGGCCAGCCCTGAAAGCCCGTATCATGGGTCGTAGAAAATCCATTTGCCAACCAATGATGGTTATAACCGCTTTGACAAACCATAAATTTGGGCTGGAGGGGATCTACCCTCGGCCTGCACGATGGCAACATGCGGGTCAGGGGAGTGCGCCCAGACCCACTTCGACGGGTTGGAATGGAGCCGGAGGAGTAGGTCACAAAGGTACCGTTAGGCCCCTTAGGCTGGAGAAGTTCAGTCAATGATTGATTGGTTAGAACAAGACAGGGCGTGGTCCCACTTACCTCATCGAGCCCAGAGAAATCTGAAAGCAAAGAGAACCGTTGAGGGCCGTGGACAAATTTAATGGTTCCGCTTTCAGAAAAGATTTAGTCAAGCTAGGTACCCCAAACACCGATAGGCTCTCATTATCAACAAACAGTACAGGCAACAATTTGGAGATATTACTTACAGGTAGAGGCCAGGGTAATGCTCGAAGCAATCCCCAATACACCCCCTGATCCTGACATATAACAACGTTGCTAAATAGCACAATATAAAAAATTTTAAGCAACACAATTGGTGTCATTGTTATGAATCGCAATTATCAGCAGTAAATAATCAATCAAAACTCCTAATAAGCCACTAACACAAGCCAGAAACAAAACTAACAAAAGCACAAATAACAGTCCTTTTATAACCCTTGGTTGTTCTCTGTTGTGCCTGAGTCGTGGGCCTCGTCCACGGTTTCTTCCGTAGGTTGTTGATCGTCCCGGTTTTCCTGCAGAAGTCGAACTCTTCTTTCCGGGGTCCAAATGGGTTGTGCTGCTCCCTGTGGGAAAAAGCAAACAGCGCCTCGTACCCTTCGCAACAACGGGAACGGGCCTTTCCACTTGTTATCCTGTAAATCTTTCCACATAATCCACTGTGGTTGGTCTTTGGCACCTGAGGAGTCGTGCATTTCCGCAGGTGTCTTTCCATTTTTCTTTTTGTTTAAAAAATTTATAGTATAGAGGGCTAGGGCTAAAGCATCCTTATTGGATACTGCGTATTCCCCTATTCCCCCTTTTTGTTTATTAATAAAATTTTTTAAATACAAGTGGGTACGTTTTACAATAGCTTGACCTTGAGGGTTGTAGGGTATGCCCATAATGTGGGTGATGCCAAAGTCTTTTACGAAGGCGGCAAATTGGGCCGAAGTGTATGCTGGCCTGTTGTCAGTTTTTATAATTTGGGGAACACCCCAAGCTGCAAAAGACTGTAGACAATGTTGAATAACTTGTTTAGTACCTTCTTTGTTAAGGGCCGTGGCCATGACTACATCCGAGTACGTATCCATTGTAACGTGGACGCAACTCTGACAGCCAAAAGAAGGAATGTGGGTGACATCCATTTGCCAAATGACAGGGTTTAAGGCCATGAGGATTGACCCCAGCGGGTATTTTGGGAACTATATTGACTGTGCATTTTTTGCAAGCTTTAATAATATTTTTTGCCTCTCCGTGGGAAATATTATACTTTATGTTTAAGGTAGTACTATTTACATGCCATTTGGAATGATATTGCTTGGCTAATTTAACACTTGTACAAACAAGCAAAAAGCGCGAATAGTAATCGGCCAAAGCATTGCCCTGACTGAGTGGTCCAGGCAAATTTGAATGAGCTCGAATACGGTCTGTAAAAATGGGATGGCTTCGCTGTATAAGCAAAGTCTGAAGTTGCTTTCAATAGGGATAAACAGTGGAACATTTGGAGACAGTGCATGCCTGTTCAAGCAATTTCACAACATTTACTACATAGGCACTATCTGAAAGTATATTTAACGGGCCCAGTTCCTTCTTTAAAAACAAAGCAATAATAGTTAATTCTGCATGTTGAGGAGAGGGGGAGGCAGTCAAAACAAAATATTGTTGGTTGCCAATTACTGTAGCCCCAGTTCCTCCTTTGGCTCCATCAGTAAACATAGTGAGGGTGTTTTTTTTATAGGCTGTTTACGTACCTTTTTTGTTTGAATAATTGGAATATGGGTACAAAACGAAACAAAAGGGTGATTTGGGTAGTGATTATCTACCGTTATATGTAGCATTAAAACAATATAAGCCCAAGCCCAATTTTCTCTTGTCCAGGCATCGATGGCCTCCTTGCCAAACGGCGTAATACAGCGTGTAGGAAGTCTTTCAGAAGTTTCAACTGTGTTTTTTGTTGTTTTTTTTTTTTTTTTTTTTTTTTTTTTACTGCGGTCAATATTAAATTTGCTACGGCCTGACCCTGAGTGTACAAGATTCGAGGTAAATGTGTATGTGGGTACACAAACAATAATGGACCTCCTTGCCAAATTACAGTAAAGGGATACAGCTGTTTCATAAACACTAAAATTTCTACAGATTTGGAGGGATTACATCTTTGCATTTGGGTATTTTTTAAACGGGTCTCGATGTTACGCAAGACTGTAGCTGTTTCTGAAGTCAGCTCTCTTGGTGAAGTAAGTTGTGTTTCACCTTTTAAAAGATTAAACAGGGGGAGCATTTCTTCTGTGGTTAATTTACAATAGGGCCATATCCAATTTAAATTTCCACAGAGTTTTTGAAAATCATTTAAGGTCCTAAGCTGTGACGTGGCAATAGTAAAATCCAAGGGAGACACCGTAGTCGGTGTCAACTTTAGCCACAAATACTGAACTACTGTGTTCTTTTGAACCTTTTTAGGTGCTATTTGTAATCCTGCTGATTGCAGACACCCGCTTAGCGTAGTAAACGCTGCCTGTAACTGGTTCTCGGTGGCAGCTGCTAATTATAGATCATCCATGTAATGTAAAAGATATAATTGAAGATATAATTGGCGGACGGGTTCCACAGCCTGTGATACATACAGCTGACACAAGGTGGGGCTATTAGTCATACCTTGCGGAAGAACTTTCCACTCATACCTTTTGTTGGGCCCTGCATGATTTATAGAAGGAACTGTAAATGCAAATCTTTGGGTATCATTTTCATGTAAAGGAATGCTAAAGAAACAGTCCTTAAGATCCACTATAGGCCGGCGCCGCGGCTCACTAGGCTAATCCTCCACCTTGTGGCGCCGGCACACGGGGTTCTAGTCCCGGTCAGGGAGCCAAATTCTGTCTCGGTTGCCCCTCTTCCAGGCCAGCCCTCTGCTGTGGCCCAGGAGTGCAGTGGAGGATGGCCCAAGTGCTTGGGCCCTGCACCCCATGGGAGACCAGGAGAAGTACCTGGCTCCTGCCATCGGATCAGCGCGGTGCGCAGGCCACAGTGCGCCGGCCGCGGCGGCCATTGGAGGGTGAACCAACGGCAAAGGAAGACCTTTCTCTCTGTCTCTCTCTCTCACTGTCAACTCTGCCTGTCAAAAAAAAAAAATCCACTACAATAATAGGCCAATGTTTGGGAATCATAGTTGGAACAGGGAGCCCTGGCTGTAAAGCTCCCATAGGCTGCATTTGTTGATTAACAGCTCTGCGATCGTGCAACAGTCGATACTTGCCTGACTTCTTTTTTATAACAAAAATTGGAGTATTCCAGGGGGAGACTGAGGGTTGGAGGTGACCTGCCTCCAACCGTTGTTGGACCAAATCATGGACGGCAGCCAATTTTTCTCAGGAGAGGGGCCACTGCAGTATCCACACTGGCTTATTTGTTAGCCAGGTAAGTGGAAGGGTTGTCTTTCAGTGACCCCTATGAAAAAACCCAGACCCTGTCTTCCCTCATTGGGCTTTGGGGAGACGGGCTCCACCCTGCCTTGTTTCTTTCTCCCCAGTCCTCCGCCTGAGTAGCCCGTTCTTTTCATCATTTTCCAACCTGGGGAATGGGCTGTGGAAGGCTCGTTGGTTACCTGAACCTGCAATTGCTCCAGAATGTCCCTGCCCTATAGAGTGATGGGAACAGTGCACACATATGGCTGCACCTTGCCCATATTACCTTCTAGATCTTGCCAGTCCAAAACTTGAGCGCTCCGGGGAGGATCGCACGCAGTGCCGATGCCCACCAATGTATTGTCCCCTTCCTGCAAGGGCCACGACTTCGGCCAATCCTGATCAGAAATAACAGACACATCTGCACCCGTGTCCAGTAAGCCACAAATGGCTTTTCCCTTTATAGTGATAGTCCATATAGGGCAATCGCTAAGCGACATGGACAATGTTGCAAAATTTTTGCCTTGAACGCCCCATTTATCAACTGCAGGCGCCATAATTATTAATTGGGCTACCGGTTGTGATGGCAATAAGTGTGTAATCCCTTTGGTAGCATGGAGCAAGACCTTGAGCTTTTGGCAGGGTAATTGAATAATTCCTGTTACTACCATAAGGCCTTTGAGGGCATTCGTGGCTTTTCCTGTGGTGATGCCAAGGCATGTTTGTTCTGATAGAGGGTCCTGAGATACTACACTGATTGCTTGAACTCCCATCTGTGGTGTTAATACTGTATAGTCGGTGGCTCGCAACTCTGTGCAACGAATGCCTGGGCTCCCCCTTGATTTTGACCCATCCCCCCAGCTGGTTGTAGAGCTTATACCCATTGGGGTTGCGGAGCCTGCACCCATTGGGGTTGCAGGCCCCTGGGTGCTGGGGCCTGATTTCCGTTTTTTGATTTCGATTGCCACTGTCCTGCTACTCCCCACAATGAGGTTTGAACAAGGGGGTTGCCGGCCTTATTCTGTTTGGAATAACACTCATTGGCCCAGTGATTGCCTTTCCCACAACGAGGACACAGCCCTGGCTGACGGCCTGGGGGTTTGGGTTCTTTACACTCCCTCTTGAGATGTCCTTGTTTCCCGCATCTGAAACATTTACATCCGGACATATCGCCCCGCAGCATCTTTGCCATGGCTACGGCGGCATGAGATCCTGAGGCAACATCATCCGTAACATCCCTGCAAATCTTCAGGAATGTGGGGATGTCCTTATGCTGCCACGGTCTCAACGCTTCTCAGCAAGTTTTATTTGCCTGCTCATATGCTAATCCGCAGACCAGAGGCATAGTCTCCTCCACGGTGTTAAAGATGTTCCCTGCCGCTTCCATGAGTCTATTGACAAAATCTGCAAAGGGTTCGTTGGGTCCCTGTGTGATTTTCGATAAACTGTGCCCAAATTCCCCTTTTTGTGGACTAACGTTCCAGGCCCTACGGGCTAATTCTCTGACCTGCATCAGCACCTCGTTGGGGCACCTTGCCTGCCTATTTTTATCATTAAAGGCGCCCTGACTGGTAAGCATATCCTCGTTTCAGGCAGGCTGACCATTTTGGGCATTGTATCTGGCCTGTTCTACGGCTAGCTCTCTGTAGGCTGCAGCCCATAGCAGGAAGTCCCCGCCGCCCAGTACCGCCTTGGCTAGATTTTTCCAGTCATCCGGGATTAACCCCTGCGTCCCTATGTTTTTCAGCACCGCTTTTGTGAAATTTGCATGCGGGCCATATAGCTGCACAGCCTTTTGTAATTTTTTTAGCAGTTTGTGATCCAGAGGAGACGATTCCCTGTTGCCCTGTGCGTCCATGATCACAGGAAACACTTGTCCTGGCTGATGGTAGTCTTCCCAGTTTGGAGCATTACGCTCTCTACCGGTGCCCCGCCGCGATCGGGGTTCGTGGCTTCCACCTTCAAGAGTGGGGTCGCCGGTAGGGCTCCCGAGAGCTTCCCCTTTAGACAGGGTGAGCGACCGCCATCCGGGCCGATCTTCAAGGGATAAATTAGCCAAGTTAAACTGCGCACCTGACGTCTCCTCGTTCTGAGGCGCAGTTGGAGGTGGCCTATCCTTCTCTGCGCATCGTAAGCCCTCCTGTTCTTCCTGATCCCCCATCTGACTTCCAGAGGATGACTCCCTCTGTAAGTTCTCTAAGATTTCCGCACCCTTGTCTAGCAGGGCTCCTATTCTCTCCGAGGGGTCATTAAGCGCCTGCTCGACAAGCTGCCATAGGCGAAGCATTTCGGACGGCTCCCCAGCGGCGCGTAGTTGTCTCCCTACTCGCTTCCATTGGTCCTCATGGAGATCACCCTTTTCCACAAACCAAGGTGAAACTTTTGCAACCGTTCTAGTGAATGCACAAACAATGGCCGCTTTGACGGGCGTCCCCGCAGTCTTTGACAAGCGGCTCAACAGTAAGCTCAGCCTAGTCGTTGAGGGAGTATTTCCCATGATTTCTAGTTACCCTTTTTTCTTTAATTTCCCGTCTCTAGGACAGCACCGCGGTCTAATCCTAGGTCTTACACCACCTAGATTCCCGTGTATGCACGCTCTTGTGGTAAAGTTACCTTACCTTTCCTGGCGCTTCCAGTGATCCGAGTCACGGGACCACTTGTCGCTCCACTGCCCGCGGAAGAACGACGCGACTCGCCGGTTGATTTGTCTTACAGACTTCTTTATTGCAAGAGCTGGGTTGCAGCAGTTAAGAAAGAAGAAGGAGAAGGAGAAGGAGAAGGAGAAGGAGGAGGAGGAGGAGGAGGAGGAGGAGGAGGAGGAGGAGGAGGAGGAGGAGGAGGAGGAGGAGGAGGAGGAGAAGGAGAAGAAGAAGAAGAAGAAGCAGCAGCTCTGACCCAACCACCCGTACAGCACATATATATCCCCAGCTGCTGTCCAAGTCCCAATGGCCCAATGATTATTCAGTTCACGTGAAATGCATGCCGTCTGAGTCCAATCAGGTTGTAGGGCACAAAGTCACCAGGGTGGGATGCCGGTGCTATCTCAACAGGTTCCCTTGGAATGTTATGTGCTGCAACAGTTACACAATGTGGTTAGCACTTCCCCTACTTTCTATGTTCTGTGGTTGCCACATAGGCCGTGTGCTAGCAGAAATGAGGAAGTTCCCACAAGTGGCCAGCCTGCAGTTCCCCACAGTGGTGGTACAGATGGGAGGGTGGGTAGGGTGGGAAGAATCACTATGTTCCTAAATTATTTTTATTTATGAAATGCATGAAGTTCGTATACCTTAAATAAAACAAAAGAGGGCAAAACTGGCAGGAAAAGACAAATCTACCTTGCAGACATGTTCTTCCAGAAAGATGAGCTGTTTGCATGTATGAGGTTTTAGGTAGTAAAGCTATCCCCACCCCTGACAGGCTGACAAGGGGCAGATGGTTGTATGTATTTATGTTACATGCTTAGCCCTTGAAATCATTAGCATTCTCAGTCCTTGACTAGAATGTTCATTAAATAAATAGAGAGAAATAAGACAAGTCTTTGTGCTCAGATGTTGATTCATTCATTCATTCATGTTTCATTCATTCTTCCACCAACCAAACATGTGAATAAGTATCTAACACAACCAGGATCAGACCAGGTACAGGACCACGTGGTAAACTAGAATAATAGTCTCTGACTTCCCAGAGCTATATTTATAGGAGAAATTAACACTAACTTCTTATGATTGGTTATTAAATTATCCTTATTATTGTGATAAGAGATAAATGCAATTGTTGAGCAATTATAAACATAATAACACCTTAGAAAAGAAAATAGAAGAATAATCTGAGAGGATTGACAGAACATAGAAAACAGTTGCTAAGCCAAAGCATTGTGCCTTTGAAGATGGGAGAATGGCAGGTGGTTCAGGGAAGAAATTTCACAGAAGCAATCTCCAAACAAATTATGGAGACAAAAAGGAAGGAGGGGGTGGCAGCTTCAGTTATCTTATCTATGTAGTGGCTGCAGGTAGAATTATTGAAAATAATTATTTTCAATCTCAAATTACTTTGTTCTACTGGCATATAAGTTTATCCCAGTTTTAATATTCCAACCATCTCCATATGAATCAGGCAGGGTGTGCAGCTAAATGTGCACAAATGGCACCACCCTTGCACCATCTGTCTCTAATTAGCAAGTTTGGGCTCTGCCTGGATGAATGACTTAGCATGACTCTGCAGCCTAAAATTTTTTAAAGGAGCCTGATTATTTTAGGAGACAACAAGTTATATAAAACAAAACTAACCCATCCTCTGGGGAGTGAAAAATATGTATCTGTACCTGTGAACAGAAAGGTTAAACAACCTGTGCAAAGTGCATGCTCTGAAAACTAGATTTTAGATGTTTTATTTATTTTAAACTAAGAGCACACTCCTTGATCAGTAAAATCTGAGTGTGCATTTTCTGAGGGCTCTTCCTGTAAAACATCTTCTTTCAGCAGCCTCCTTTGTTCGTTTTTGTGAGTTAAATCCAAGTTGCAAATAAATGGATCTGTCATCATTTCTCAGAATGTGTTGTTTTCAACATGACCTGCTGATTTTCCCAAGTGCTCACTGTTATTGCGGAGTCATGGTAGCATGGCCCATCAACCTCTTTCGCTTGTTTTTTGGCCACTGAATCCCTTGCCTTTCCTTTGACCTCCACCCAAGTATATAGCCTTGCATCATTCTTTTCTCCAGATGTCTCTACTTTTACTTTTTGATTCAAGTCCAAGGTATTTTAACTTGAATTTCTTGACTTCTCTCAAGAATAAGAACAGCTGCTGGAAGAAAGCCCAATCTTGCACAGTGAAATCTAGGTGGTAGAACTTCCTCATGTGCATAACAACTTCACTGTCATTTTCCTGAAAACAGTTCCTTTTATTATCTTTCACTCCCTATGGTGTTATTTAAAAAATCAAATGACACCATATATGTGAAATTGCTTGCATGCTACGCTAATAATATGGGGACTAGCTTTATTATGACTTTATTTGAGTTAACTTTCTTAATATAGCAAACAATGAATTCAACAAATGGCTTGTTAGAGTGTGATGTAGATTGGTAGGCTGATAGCTGCTTTATCTTCTTCAAGGCTTGTTTAGGTGTCATCTCCTCCAGGAATCAACTGTAAACCTTGAGTCTCAACTTGGCTGCACATCAGAATCAGCAGAGCAGCTTTTTATGATCATGATGCCCAGGTCACATATCTAAGAGCTACACACCAAAAATTCTGGAACAGGGAACCAAACATCCGTATTTTTAAACACCCCAAGTGATTCAGTGTGTGGTCAGGAATCTTTGGTGTGGTCTCTAGTGTTTTGCTCTTAAGCACTGTTTGCAGACCCCTGTCAGAGCACTTACTAAGTTACATGGAAACTATCTGTGTATCTATGCCTCCCACCCCAGATTACAGACTCCTCACGTGCAAAAATAATGCCCTTTTGTTTGATTTTATGTCATGGCATATCAAGACTAGGGACTAACACAGGGACTACTACACAGTACACATTCAGTAAAGATTGAATTAAATGGAAAAAGAATTGCAAATTGCTCCAGATTCCCTTGAATCATTTTTCCTATCAGAAAAAAAAAAAAAGTGGTTGGGCAAAATCATTGGGTAAAAGTTGAGCTTTTTGTTTGTTTTGAATATTTAAACTATTGGCTATGAATTTTAAAAGATACTTGGAAAAAAATCAAAATATCATCTCTAAAAGAAGAACAAACCCTTTAATATGCAGAATTTAACTTCTGCAGTGAATTTTTCAACTGAAAATTGGATGGCAAATTTATTAACAAATTTTTAAGCAAATGTATTAGAATTCTTTAAAGATTATTTTCTTTCAGTATTGTAAAACATTTTCCTTTCACTATCGTGTGCTTAAGAATGATCTTGAAAATTAATTAAAAGTGCAGGCTTGTAGGCGTTGTCCCAGAATTTCAGATTCAGAAGGTCTTCAGTGGAACAAAGGCATTTGTGTAGCTAGTTTTTCTGCTTCCCTGGGCTTGAAGAATTCTTATTTTCGACACAGATTTACACTATTCTAGATTCTAACTATATATTAGAAAACTATATTCTAACTATATATTAGAAAAATAATATCAGAGATTACCATCAAACAATAAGAAACCACAATCAAAATTCTAGACTACTATCAAAATATTTCTATGATAAAATATTTCTAAGACTAATATTCTAAACCATATTATGGTCAGTACTTTATATAAAATAAATAGAAGACAGATGATCAAATAATTTTGTCAATCATATAAGATTAAATTAATACAGACCTAGTAGTTCTGTTTCTCTCTCCTTGACCCCCATCTCTCTTCATCTTTCTTTCTCTTAAAATCATTTCCTGGGGCCGGCTCTATGGTATAACTGGTAAAGCCACCAACTGCAGTGCCAGCATCCCATGGGGAGCTGGTTCGAGTTACGGCTGTTCCACTTTCGATGCAGTAGAAGATGGTCCATGTCCTTTGCCTTCTGCACCTGTGTGGGAGACCCGGAAGAAGCTCCTGGCTCCTGGCTTAGGATCAGCACAGATCCGGCTGTTGTGACCATCTGAGGAGTGAAAAAGTGGATGGAAGATATCTCTCTCTCTCTGCCTCTGCCTCTCTGTAATTCTACATTTTAAATAAAAAAAAATAAATCTTTAAAAAATCATTTCTTGATGTCAAGTTTCTTATAATTATGTGAGTCCTATGTTCCTAGCTCAAACTCATTTTTAGTATTGCCAATTCCACAGGTGCAATTATTAGATATACTAGTATTCTTGGTTGCAGTAACAGAATCCACCCTACCTAGTTTGAGAAAAAGGGTATTTCTTGTTTTTGTGGGTTTTTTTTTAGGAGATTTGGGGTGGCTCACAGAATTATCAGGCTGAGGAAATAGATCTTAGGCTAAATTCCAGGAATGACTCCCAGAATCACAATCCCAATTGGCCCACCAAGTAAGCTGATGACTGCCAAGATAAGAAAACTAGAGATGCACAATGCTTTGATTATGGTTCTATCACAGCTCCCTCCAGGAAAGGGAACCTTCACATGCATCCATTTTCCAATTTGATTCAGTTCCAAATCAAAGCATCTGAGTTATAGAAACCAAATTAAATATTTGTTCCCAGAAGAAAGGGAATCTACTTTGGAAAGCAGGTTTTACACTGTAGGAACTATACAGATGTAGTCAAAGACTGAGTCACTGATGTCCTATACTAGGTAAGTCATGACAACTGTTTACATTATGAAACAGACCCAAATGACTTTTGCTTTTTGTTGAGTATTCTGAAATAAAACATAATCCCTACATATTCCTCTAAGAATCATAGCACTTCAAAATCAACAATTTCAATTTTTTTTTCACTTGGCCTGTTAATTTCACCCTTGGAGATATGTTTATTCTGGTTTTGAATGGATGACAAAATAGCTTTTGATAGAAACATTAAGTCAGATTTGCTAGATACAGTCTAAACTGGTACTTTTGAAAGTAAATGGATTTTTTTCTAATTCAACTAATTCTATAAATTAAAATACATTAAAATGTTTAATTCCGGGGAGGAAGTAAGTAAGGAATAAAAATATGTCTACAAGGTAACCTGGACATCAAATAGCCAAGGAATTCTTTGGTCTTTAGTAATATATACCTACAGCAAAGAAGGCCAAAGGATATAAAATGTGAAATGCTTACCAACATTACCTCGTACTCATCAGCACACAATTATGATTTATAATAATAAAAAAGTAAGTAACCAAAGAAAAGACAATTTGCTTTAGTTTAGGCAATGCCACCTGATATTTGGGATGCATGCCAAGTAAAGAAATAGATTAAATTCAGCCAAATTTAACAATTTCTTAAGGCAGGATGGGTTTCCTTTAAACAAGAAGGGAGGAGGCTTGAAATTAATATTGGACTTAGCTCATTGTCTCTCTTGTGTGAATTATCTAGTGCAAATACAATGCATGTGAAGAGCTTCTTGGAGTCCATTACCACTTGCTATTGAAATCTCTGCATGTGCACTTGATGAAAACTTTCCAAATTGTTTCATGAAACCCAATCTGCTCAAATTCTGTTTTCAGTGAAAGGTTTCTTTTTCTTTACTGCATCACCTGGTCAAGGCTGTGAAGTAGCTAAAAATATTTATTCTCAGTGAACTCAGTCTCCTTAGCTCAACTAGCTGCTTTGCTCTCACTTAGAGGATCAGGACCTTTATGTGTTTACTTCTCCTTTATTCCAAATGTATTCTCTGGTTTTATTTGTACTGAGAAAAATCATCACTAATAAATTATGGTTGAATAAACATCAGGATCTATCAGAGCCAGCTCAGGATAGTTTAGGGTAATAAGAACAGGAGAATTTTAATATAGGTTTGGAAGAAAGGTGTGTACACATATAAAGGTAACATTTCTCCATTTACAAGTGAGAATAAATGTGTTTATATGTGTTTTTAAAAGAAAACAGCTAATAGAATTGGCTTTTCAAGAAGTCTTTTTGGAAAAAACCCACATCTTTTTAGGAACAAAGGGTTTATAAAGGAATCAGTTGGTATCCTCCTATATCCACCATCACTTCCATTGTCATTAGTGCAATTCAAATCATTACTGAATAACCTATCATAAGGAAAACTCTCCCTATGAGATTTCCCCAAGTTTCCAGGTTCTCCAAGTCACCACCAAAGTCACCTTCCGAAAACACAAAATATGTTTGGTCACTTCTCAAATTCTTCAGAGAGTCTCAGTCACCTCAAGGATAAAGCCAAGATTTCTTAGCACAACATTAAAAAACAAACTCCCTGATTATTATAAATGCAATTTATTCAACTCTATTCTGCTATGAACTATAAAGATTATCAATCAAGACAACCATACTAATGATTGGAATTCAATCTGCCTGAGCCAGTTAAGCTTTAGGGGGAGATCAGAGCCTAAGGGTTTAGAAATAGTTTTCTGCCCTAATATTTGTAACTGGTATATGTTGGGTTAAGCCTTAGCTTACACAGGCCTACAAAGATTCAGCCTTCTCACTGTCCTGTCAATATTTGTATTACTGTGTTTTGGTTTTCAATTCTTGGTTTACCCTCTGCCTCCATCACTATGTCTCCAGCCTGTCCCAAGAGTAAGGCTACTTAGATAGATATGCACCACCCTAAATGACTATAGCAAAAGGCATATGACTGAACCTTCATTACTGCCTGGAGGTCTGACCTAACTTAGTCACTTAGAAGAGACTTTGCTGTCACCACCATCTTGAGACTCCTACTGCTATGTTCTGTGCAATAATTGGTCAGACTCCTTATATGCCAAACCAGATAATAAAACCAGTCTTAGCCCTATCTGTTCTACAATTACTGTGTCTTTACCAGTTTGCTTATAACAGGCCCCAACACATTTTTGGCATACTCCATCAAAATGATAGCTCTATAGTGTAGCCACTGACTCTTGAGTGCAAATGATGCCCCATTTATATCCACTCTTATCCATGTTATTTACTATTCTTAGATTTGCCTTAGCTTTCCAGTCATCCAACTCCTATCAATCTTTCAAATGCCATGCATATGAAATCTTCATTAGAACCCCAAAACTTTCTCCCACATGACAAATGTCTTGAGTATAGCATTTCTTAGATCACATGTTAATTATTTTGTTCTCACAAGTTTTTATCCCCAAAAGACTGAGACCTCTTTAAGAATTAGCTTAACCCTTAACAGCTCCCTCTTCAGTCACAGCTGAGACCATATGTGCCCTATAAAAATGTCCCTGGGGCTACTCCAACATGGAGTGTATCCAGAATCTACTCCCACTCTTTGATCCAAATCCCTTGCTCTAGTCTAATACTCACTTGACTCATATCCAAATGCCTTATTCCTGGATAAACCAGTGGTTTCTGCCTCTCTGTCTTGCCCCTAAGATTGAGCCCTAAACTGTCTTCCTGGCTTTTCATTTTGATCCCAAGCTTGGAACTGTTTGAGTTCCTTACTTGCTCTTAGACCCTCTGTTCATAAACATCCGGCCTGTGTCCAGTTTAGCTTCTAGGAACTGTAAGGTCTTCTTTGTCAAGGCAGGGAGTTTGGACAAATTAAATAAATGTATTTGAGGTTTGCAAAGTTTTTCCTAATCAAAGGGAACAGTGGGTTCCTCTTCATAAGGAGCAGTTCCTAATTTATATTTTGAAAAAATCTCTGCTCTACCACCCACAATTTCCAACCAGGGCAAGAGTTTCACAGATGAGACCAAAAGCAGCACATGTAAAAATGAAGACCTAAGTCCAGTTTGGTCCCTATTAGCCACATTCACTGTATTCCCCGTACACTTCCCAGCCACCAGTAATCACGATTCAGTGTTTAGACTGAGTTTTTTAGCTTACACATATGAGAGAGGAAATACAATATAAGGCACCAATCATAAAGTAATGTCAAAGAAGTGGTTGTTGGTTACCCTGACTCAGTCAGCATGCATTGTAAACATGTATTGAAATGTCCCACTGGATCCCATAAACGTATACAATTGTGGTTAATAAAATAATTTTGTTTAAAAATGAGAGCCATTTTAGATCTTAATTTATTAGCTAAAAAAGATGATCACAATAGGAATAGTCATACAAATTCCTTTACCATCACCTCACTCCTCATATCTTCCATTCCTTCATACTGGCCTTCTGAAGTTCCACACACATGTCATAGCTCTTGGTTTTCTCATGCTGTTGAATCTTATAAATTCTTCCAAAAGCACTTTTCTTTTTACTTTTTTTCCTGACTGTATTATTTTCAACTTGGAAGCTTAGGTTAGGATGGAAATTTTATCAAATCTATTCTTGGAATTCTTTTCTTTTTAAAAAAAGTTTTTTTTTTCATCTACTTAAATGGCAGAGTTAAAGATGATGGAGATGGAGATAGAGGTGATAGAGATGACAGAGATAGATATGAGACAGAGAGACAGAGGGAGAGAGAGAAAGAGAGATCTTTCATCCACTGGTTAACTCCCTAACTTCCTATAATAGCTGAGGCTGGGCCAGGAAGGTGAGCCAGGCTGAAACCAAGTGCCTTGAACTCCATCCAGGTCTCCCACACTAGCAGGGACCCAAGAACTTGGGTCATCATCTGCTGCCTGCCCAGGCATATTAGCAGGGAGCTGGATCAGAAGCAGATGTGCTGGGCTCAAATAAACACTGTGATAAAGGTTGTGAGTATCTCAAGCAGCAGCTTAACCCACTGTGCCACAGCATCTGCCCTGCAACATTTTTCTGACTTCCTAATTGCAAATAGTGAACTCTCATTAAATATATTTCTTGTTAATTCCTTGGGAACTCCCATGAAACTGTAAGCTCATTTAGGACAAATGTTGTGATTCGGGATATTTGAGTATGTAGTACAACTTGTAGCACTGAGTTCATGTTCAATAAATATTTATTGGGTGAATGACTGGACAACAATTATTGCTATAACTTATATATGATATGGTTGTTTATGGGAGGAATGATGATATGAGGGTGCTTCCAAAAGTTTGTGGAAAAGAGAATTAAAAGATAACATTATTTTGGTGCAAAATTATTTCAAAATCCACACCAAGCTTTTGTCTTAATACATTTTCTAAGAATTTTCAGACTATCATATCTACACAGAATGAATTGCAATAACCCAGATTTGTTGACTTACAATGGGAAGATGTAAGAGGGTAGAAAAAGGTAACTGAGCCAGTGGGGACAGTAACTAGAAACTTTGACAAGTAAGTGGCAGAAGATGTCATGGAGATATTTTTAGTATCAAAAGCTATAGCTGAGATATCACCAGGTATCTCTGTTAGCAGATGGAACCATGTTAGTAAGGAACATTGAAGCAGGTGATGTTTCTTAACTAGACAGGTAGTTGATATCAGAGGTTTGTGGGTGAATTAAAATAGAAATATTGACAAAGGTACAAAGTAAAAACACATAATTAATCTATGAGAAACCCATTGGGGCAATAGAAAAAGGCTGGGAAATCATGCCAATTGTCAACATTGGTGCCCAAACATGGGGAGTTGAAAGGCAAATAACTGGTTAGAGGAACTGCACAGCAAAATGGTGACTTGGTAGCAAGAACAAGTTAGAATTCCTGTTTTTGATAAGTGGAAAAAACCCTGTTCTTTGTCTGGGAGAACAAGTTACTTAATCCACCTATAATAATACATACACTCAAGGAGATACCTATATAGCTAGCTCCATAGATGATGAAAAATCTTTAGTAACATTCAGTATCCATTCCTACCATAATCTCAATAAAATAGGATTGGATGCTACTTCCTTAACATGAAAGAACATATATTCCTCTTTCCTAAACCCAGCATATTGCTTAAAAGGTGAGGTTGGGGGAACGTCACGGGGAAAAAGACTAGAGAGGAATAAGGGTGCCCAATAACTAAATGACTATTATCAATGCTACTAAGTGTTTTGGTGCAATTAAACAAGAGAAAGCAACTGCAGACATTAAATATTTGGGGAAAACTATTACAGATAACATGACAGCATAGCTAGAAAATGGATAATAAAATTGAAACAATAGAAGAATTCAGTCGCATAGCAGAATATAAAATAAGATACACAAGAAGGATAATAAAACCTTGCTTACACAAGTAATAACCACATAGACGGCCTAATGAAAGAGATAAAATCCAATAACAACATTTCCATAAAATTGAATTCTCAGTAATGAATAAGAAATATGTGAGCTGATATCAAAAAAACACTAAAACATTCTCAAGGACCAAAAGTAAAGAACAAAAAGGAGCAAAAGTAAAGAAACAAAAGACAAGAACAAATGGAAGGAACTCCCTTTTTCCTAAATATTACAACTCAGTGCCACCAATTGTATCAACTCTTCAAAAGTAATTTATAAATTAAATCTTGTTCTCATAAAATATCAATGAACTTTTTGCTTAAACTACACAAGGTGATAATAAAATTTATGTGAAAAAATAAATATCAAGGAAAGTTAAGAAAATACGAAAGAGAAAGCGATAAGGGGGACAAGTCATACAGGTATTAGAACATACTACAAAGATTCTTTAATAGCACTGTCTCCTGAAGAGAATTTTGTAATAAGGAAATTTTCTTCTACCAACACTGTCCGGTGTAGTCACTAGCCACATGTGGCTAAATGAACATTTATAATGTAACTAGTGTAACAAAAGAATTACATTTTTAATTTCATTTAATTGCAGTAAATTTACATTTAAATAGTCACATGTAGCTAATGATTCTGCATAAATAAGCATAGTTTTATAATTAAATAAGTATGGTACTGATGCATGAATATACAAATTAAGTATGGTATTGGTGCATGAATATACAAATTAAGTTGAATACTGTGTCTGGAAATAATCTCTCTCTCTTGCATATACTACATTTAGAGAGAGAGCATTGGCTACAAATGGCAGAGAAAACTTTTTAGTGAGTGGATAAATTTAATTGGAACAATTGGACAGTCATTTAGTAAAGAATAAAATTAAATTTACTCTTCACATTATAATAAAAAATATACTCCTAATATATCAACAATCTAAATATAATGTTCTAGTATGGTAAGTTAGGTCACCACGTGGGACTTCCATATCCCATGGAGGTGTGCCTAGTTCAAGTCCCAGCTCTCTTCTGATCCACCTTCCTGCTAACGCATCTTGGTAGACAGTGATGGCTCAAGTGCCCAAGTCCCTGTTATCCCTGTGGAAAACCCTCATGGAGTTTTGGGTTCTTGGATTTGGCCTGACCCAGACCTAGCTGTTGTGGACATTTGGGATGTGAAGCAGCAGATGGAATCTCTCTCTCTTTCTCTCTCTCTCTCTTTCTCTCCCCCACCCCATTACAGCAGATAGAAATAAATAATAGATTTTTTACAAAAGGAAATCATACAAATATTAGAAGAAAACATGGGTAAATTTATCATTGTTTACTTTGGTATAGAAAAAAGCTTTCTAAGTATGACTCAAAAATCCAGATACAATAGAAGAAAATATTGATCAGTTTGACTATATTAAAGTAAAACTTCTGAGGGGTAAAACAAATACACAAAAAAGGTACCATAAGCAAATTCAAAAATAAACAATCAATAGAAAAAAAGAATAAATGCAACAGATATGAAAGAAAAACACTATAATATACATAAAATGCAAAATATTTTGAAAATTGAAGGAAAATATTTTTAAAGATTTATTTATTTGAAAGAGTTACAGTGAGAGAGAGAAAAATGAGAGCATTGTTATCATTGGTTCACTCACCAGTTGGCTACAAGGGCTGGGATTGATCCTGGCTGAAGCCAGGATCCTGGAGCCCTATCCAATCTTGCACTTGGGTGACAGGGCCCAAACACTTGCGCCATCGTCCAATAATTTTCCCAGGGCATTAGTAGGGAGCTGGATCAGAAGTGGAATAGCCAAGGCATTAACCAGCACCCACATGGGATGTTGGCATCACAGGAAGCAGCTTGATACACTACACCACAATGCTGGCACTGAAAGAAGAAGATTTCTGAAATCCTGTGGAAAAACCTAAATATTGTACCAAAAAGCCATTAGAACTGAGAAGCCAATACAGTAAAGTCACAGGTTACAAAATCAGCATACAAAAAACAGTAGCATTTTATACACCATTAATGAACTTGCTAAAAGAGAAATAAACATAGAAATCCAATTCACAATAGCCACAAAAAATAAAATATTTAGGAATAAATTTAACCAAAGAAGTGAGTCATCAAGAACACATACCAAAAAAGGAAAGAAATTCCTTGTTAATGGACTGGAAGAATAAAATCATTAAAATGTCTATACTACCTAAAGGAATCTACAGATTCAATGGAATCCCTATTAAAATTGCAAAAGGAATTATTTATAGAATTAGAAAAGGCAATGTTAAAATTCACATGGGATCAAAAGACACAGAATAGCCAAAGTCATCTGGAGCCAAACAAAAACCAAACAACACACACACACACACACACACACAAAAGTAGGAAAGAAAAGAAAGGAAAAAACAAGCTGGAGGCATCACAAAACCTGATTTCAAAGCATACTACAAGGGCCGGAGCCGCGGCTCACTAGGCTAATCCTCCGCCTAGCGGCGCCGGCACACAAGGTTCTAGTCCCAGTTGGGGCGCCGGATTCTGTCCCGGTTGCCCCTCTTCCAGACCAGCTCTCTGCTGTGGCCAGGGAGTGCAGTGGAGGATGGCCCAGGTGCTTGGGCCCTGCACCCCATGGGAGACCAGGAAAAGCACCTGGCTCCTGGCTCCTGCCATTGGATCAGCGCAGTGCGCCGGCCGCAGCGTGCCGGCCGCGGCGGCCATTGGAGGGTGAACCAACGGCAAAGGAAGACCTTTCTCTCTGTCTCTCTCTCTCACTGTCCACTCTGCCTGTCAAAAAAAAAAATAAATAAAATAAAAAAATAAAAAAAAATAAAACAAAGCATTCTACAAAACTATATTAATTATAACAGCATAGCATGTACTGACATAAAAACCAGTACATACATCAATGGAACCGAATAGAGAGCGTGAAATTAGTCCTCATACATACAGACTACTGATTTTTTGACAAAAGTACACAAAACATACATTGGAAAAAGGATAGACTTTTCAATAAATGGTGCTGGCAAAACTGGATGTATATATGTAAAAGAATGAAATTAGATCCATACCTCTTACCATATATAAAAATCAACTCAAGGTGGATCCAAGACTTAAATTTAGTACCTGAAAGTATGAAATTGCTATAATACAATATAGGGACAACATTGCAAGACACTGATGTAGGAGGTGACTACTTGAACAATGATCTAAAGTGCAAACAACAAAAGGAAAACTAAGCAAATGGGATTAGAGCAAACTGAGAAGCATGTGCACAGCAAAGGAAACAATTGAGTGCAGAGAAATCCGATAGAATGGGAGAAAATAGTCGCCAGCTACTTACCTGACCTAGGATTAACAGCCAGAACTTATCAGCGTGTAAAAAACTCCATGACAAAACAACTAATCCATTGATGAAATGGGCACAGGATCAGAACAGACAGTTGTCAAAAGATGAAATACAAATGGCTAATAAATGTATGAAAAAATGCTCCATATCAATGGCCATACAAAAAATGCAAATCAAAACCTCCGTGAGCTATCACCTCATCCTTGTCAGAATGGCTATTATCCGAACAGAAAGCAACAAATGCTAACAAGGCTGTGGATAAAGGAGAATGCTAATATACTGTTGTTGGAGATGTAAATTAGTTCAACCACTGTGAAAAACAATACGGGGCTTCCTTTAAAAAACTAGAAACAGACTTGTCATATGACCCAGCAATCTCACTACTAGATATATACTCAAGACATGACTCATTGTATCAGAAAAATACCTGCTTCACTGGCTTTATAGTAACACTGTTAATAATAGCCAAAATATGGAATCAACTAAGATGACCATCATAAGTAAAATGGATAAAGAAATTGTGATATATATATATTCACATAATGGAATATTATTCAGCTATAAAAAAGGATGAAAGTCTATCATTTGCAGAGAAATGGTTGGAACAGAAAACATTTTGCTGAGTAAAATAAGCCAGACACAGAAAAACAACTACATATCCTCCTTTGTATGTGGGAAATTATTTTTTTCAAATGATTGTATAAGTTTTGCCACAATACAGTGTTTTGTCAAACTTTCATTTAAATGTTCGTTGAACTGACAGAATATCTATACTACTTTAATAATTTTTTTATTTGACAGATAGAGTTAGACAGTGAGAAAGAGAGTGTCGCTCCCCGTCTTCGTGGAGGAACGACACAGGACCCTGCGCTGTTCTTTCGTCTGCTCGGCCCTCCCCGGGTTTGCTGCTGGTTCTTCCCGGGTTGGCTACCATCCCTTCCACCTCCGTGGAAGGGCGGTTCCCCCTGCCACCTTCCCCATTTCCACGGGGGAGCGGCACACCGCCGCCGGCTCTCTCGGGGGCTGCACAGGTGTTCCTTCAGATAGATGTTCCCCTTAGATGTTCCTGGTGCATGTTGTCTCTCTCCTCCTTTATAGTCCTCTTCCGCCAATCCCAACTCTGCTACCCACACGCCGAGTACGCTGCTCTCCTCCAATCAGGAGCAGGATCAGCTCCTGGAGGTCATCACTCAAGTTGGCGAGAGACAGCTGCGTAGAAGCTGTTTACTCCTCTCCCAGCGCCATATTGTGGGAGAGCAGATGCATAGAATAAGTCTTAATTCCAGTAACTTAGTCTAGTCCGGGTTGCTCCCCACAGAGAGACAGAGAGAAAGGTCTTTCTTCTGTTGCTTCACCCCTCAAATGGCCACTACGGCCAGAGCTGCTCCGATCTGAAGCCAGGAGCCAGGTGCTTCCTCCTGGTCTCTCATGCGTGTGCAGGGCCCAAGCACTTGGGCCATCCTCCACTGCCTTCCTGGGCCATAGCAGAGAGCTGGAATGAAAGAGTACCAATCAGGACTAGAACCCAGTGCCCATATGGGATGCCGGCCCCGCAGGCAGAGGATTAACCAAGTGAGCCACAGCGCCGGCCCACTACTTTAGTATTAGTGATTTTGTGACTTTTAAAATTCATTTTATATGAGTGAGGTTGAACATATTTTCATTTGATTATTGTTTATACCCTTGTCTATTTTCCTTGACTATGGTCTTTTTATTTGTGGGATATTTATTTTATTTAGTACAGCCATTAAGCCTTTGAATATAATGTATATTTTAAAATGTTACCTCAAAAAATAAAATAATTAAATTTTTTAAAATCCTATGGAAAATGGGCAAAAATAGAAAGGTGTAACTAACTAACAAGTAGCCCTTAGAAGTTGGAAAAGTTGCTCCATTTTACGCACAGAAGGAGAAAGGTACATTAAAATTCACTGAAACAACTTTTTCCATCCACCATATGGGCAAAACCTCAAAAGGTCACAATGCACTGCTACAAGACTTCTCATACACTGCTGAAGGCAAGCAAAATGGTGCAATTCCTATGGGGGAGGTGATGAGGAATATTTGATGAAACAGTAAATGTATTTCTCTTTTAACACAGCAATCATATTTCCTGGATCTTATCCTGGATAATATGAAAATATATGCAAGAGGTTATTCATTGTCTCACCATTAGCAACTGCAAAACATTGGAAACTACCTAAATGTCTGAGCCATAAGCAATTGGTTGTTTATACTACGGTATATGTACACATTCAACAGTGTGGTATTATGCAGCTATGAAGTGAAAATGAAGAAGAATGCAGTGAGCTAACAGGGAGTTTATTCTAGAATATATCAAGTGAAAAGAGAAAAATGTAAATGTATGTAGTGTTTGACTTGTGCATCGCCTGAATTCAATCATTTTAGAATGGCTTTGTTAAAAATGTCTTAAAGTTTTGCTCTTAGAAAATACAATGACTGTTAAAGGACAATGATATCTGAAACCTACTCACAAGTGGTTCAGAAAAAAGTAGAGAGGAAAAAGAAAGAAAGCAAATATAGCAAAATGTTGAAATTGGTGTATCTGTGTAAAGTGCTTAAGGAACAACAAGGAGGAATCAGCGATGTCTATTGGGCTCCCCACAGCACCCGCTGAGCATTTCCATTGTTAGCCATCATGGATTGTGAGTTGCATAAGTCTGATGTTCCTTTTTTATCTCCGTTATTTTCAGCAAGATCTGCCCACAGGAAGATCTCAGTTATAATGTGAATTAATGAATAAAAAGAAATTAGAAAACAGAAACCACATTGAATTCTCCATGGAGTTATCTTGGGGTGGGTGTGGGGCAAAATTTAAAACGTACCTTTAAAACTGGGGGTCAAGGGGAATGGATGAATATGGGCAAAACAAACAACTTAACCAAGGCACAGAAATAGGTGTGAGTGTGGTCAGGCTATTGATAATCAGGGCCATTATGACAGGAACAGAGACTTTGGCATGGAATTAATGGGAAACAAATTGGTAACAACTGATGAAGAGAATCAGACTATAAGACCCCTCAAGTGCAGACAGAGGCTTGAGGAGGCACCAGAAACTTCTTTTGAGCCCTTACATAATAAGCAACATGATATCCACAATGCGCAGATCCTCTTCTTGTATTACGTACAATGGGAAAAAAGACAGGAATCTAGGCAAATGGTTTTGCCGTTACATAGCCACAGAAATTGTTATAGTGTTTTTTCTTAATCTGCTGTTCCAAGCATATTGTTTTATTCTAAAGAGTTTTGCTTTGATGAAACATTATGAGAAAAAGATAATATTAAATAAGTTATAACTTTAAAGTGAAGACAATAGTAATTTCAGCTCCCATTATTAACTATCCTAGGCATGGTTTATCCTCTTCCAGGTGTCAAAGCTTAACCTGAAAGATGTTGAATGCTTCAAGATGTGTAAGCGTATGATTCCTCAAATGGGAAGAAGTGATTCTCATGAAAACAGCCAAATGCTTACATGAGGGATGCACCCAGTAGCCACAGTTACATGAGGGCTACCAGGTCTAAATTATTTATCCACTAATTTTATTTTTGTTGAAAATATCAATTTTATACCTAATAAATATATCTTTATAAGGGAGCTATGATACAAGTATATAAGTGTAAAATACAGACAATGATCAGATTGAATGTAGCACTCTATGACCTGGAATAGAATGGAGAAACATTTAGAACTAAGAAAGAAAAGAGTTCCCCTTCCTGGGGAGTTCCCTGGCTGGTCCAGGTAGGAGAAGGCTGAAATTCAGAAAAGAAAATCAATACCCATTCATTCTGTTACTTGATGCATATTTATTAGCACAAGTAGGCATTAATCTTAAATCTATATCAAAAATTAAGCATCTCTGTAAATTCCTATATGATGAGTTGCCTTTATGACAATGGATTTGTAAATTAATTATATGATTACTAATTCTTCAACAAAAGTTTATGAAACACCAAACACTGCTCTGTGCACTGGAGAAATAAGAGGATCAAAAGGCAAAGACAAAATCCCTGTCCTCAGGAACTTAAAAATTTTAGTGGGGAGACACAGATACTAAGCATAAGAGGGCATGAAACATAACCCATTAAAGGTGAAATATACTGTACAGAAAACTGAAGCAGGGGAGCAGGGGAAGATAGCAAGGTTTGAGGAAATTGCTGTTTTAATGAAGGTCACCCTGAGAAGATGTTTAAGAAAATACCTGAAGCATGTGATGGAGGGAGCCATCGGAACAGCTGGGAAAGGTTGTTGGAGCAGAGACACAGCAAAGGCCAAGGACCAACTTGGTGTCAGTGAAGGAAATTAACTCAGTCTTTGACCATGTAGGTTAAGGTTTTGGGATTTTCTTCTTAAGAAACTTAGGAACCATGAAGTATTTTCCATGGAAGAATTACAACCTAAATTATATTTTGTGTGAAAATTCTCTCTGGGGGCAGCATAGATGGTAGAACATAGGGAGACAAAAGCAGAAGACAGAAATAATACATAAAGGAGATGTAGTCCAGGTAAAGGGACTTGCAGAAAGGTGAAACTATTTTGAAAGTAGACAGAGTTTTTTTAAAAAGCTTGCTTTTTTCTTAAATGAAATATACACATGAAGGAAGAATGGATTTCACACAGTAGCTGAAAGGAAAGTATGTTCTAATGATGTGCTTCAGAAAAAAAAGATGGGTTTGTAGAGGGCAAAGCTAGGAGGAACTGGAGACATAAGGCATAGAAGTTGCCTAAAAGACATAAAATTAGGCAGTTTAGAGGGAAAAGAAGGATACAGAGAGATAGGGGACTTTCAAAGTTAAAATCAGTAAGTTTGTGAGAGGACTCTCAGGAGATGGCAAAATAGAAAGCACAAGGAATCATTCGCATTGCCTAGAAACAAGTACATTGGCAGCATCTACTCCCCTCCCTTCATTTTCCTTTTTTCTCGCTTTTAAGAGCCAGACATTAAAGGCTAAGGCATTTTAAAATGACTGTATAAAGGGGATAAGTTAGAAAGTGACTACATATGCCTGGAGAAAGATTTCAAAAAGACCTAAAGTGATCTTAAGTTTACACCGCAGAATGCCTCTCAGCACAGAGACAGCCAACAACAATTTTTAAAAAAGTAGAAACAATTATGAGAAACAACAGACCCTGGGGAAGAGGGACAATATGACTTCTACTCACCACATTATTAAATTCAAGCGTCCAGTTTTCAACAACAATAGCATACAGGCCAATTATGTATTGTATGCCAGTCACACAAATAGATTCAAATTGAATGATAAGAAGATATCTCATGCAAATAATCACCATGGGAGGGCAGGTATAGTTATAACAATATTATACATTAAATTTTAAAAGTTTACAAAGGACAAAGAAGATCACTGTATAATAACAATGGATTTAGTACACAAGAAATATTTTTCTGGCATATAGAACACTCTACCCAACAGTAGCATATACAATCTTCTGAAGTGCACATGGGGCATTTTCTAGGACAGATCACATGTTAGGACACAAATTAAGCCTTAATATGCTTAAAAGATAGATTTTCTACAAAATATCTTCTCTGACCACAAAGTAACAAAGTTAGAGATAGGCATCAAAGTAAAAACGGAAAATTCAACAGATTTACAGAAATTACATTCCGAATTCTACATTCTGGAGATTTATAGCATAAATTTAAATAATCAATGGATAAAATAAGACTCTTAAAGGGAAGTCAGGGAACTTACTTAGAGATGAGATGAGTAAAAACTTAAACACGACATGCCAAAATCTATGGAACACCAGAAAAAGTGTATTAAGAGAGAAATTTACAGCTACAAATACTAACATTAAAAAAAATAAACTAGAAAGCCAGCATTGTGGTGCAGTAGGTTAAGCCAAACAGAATTACCATATGATCCATCAATTCCACTTCTTGGGATGCACCCAAATAGCTGAAAGCAGGGTCTTGAAGAGGTATTTGTCCTCTCTTGTGTATTGCAACATGATCCACAAGAGCTAAAGAAAGCATAGAAGCAACCCAAAGTACATGTTCCTAGATGAAAGAGAAGCAAGATATGGTATAAATAAAATGAAATACTATTCAATCTTAAAAAGAAAGGAAATTCTGAATACGCTACATGAGTGAACGTTGAGGACATCATGCTAAGTGAAATAAGCAAGTTACAAAAAGACAAACAATGTATGATTCCACTTATGAAATATTATTTTAGTAAAAAATCATACAGACAGAAAATAGAATGGTAGTTGCCAAGAAAGAAAAGTTACTGTTTAATTGGTATAGAGTTTTAGTTTTAAAACAGAGTTATCAAGATGGATGGTGAAAATGATTGCACAATATTTTGAATGTTTTAATACTATCAAACTATACACTTAAAGATGGCTAAGAGGGCAAATGTCATGTTGTGTGTATTTTATCACTGTAAAAAATTAGAGGGGCAGGTATTCAGCCTGGCAATGAAACACTGACCATGATACCCACATCCCAAATCAGAATACCTTGGTTAAATATACAGCTCCAGCTCCTGACATCAGCTCCATGAGAACCCAGAGAGACCATGGTGATGGTCAACCAGTTGGATTCCTGCCACTGATGTGGGAGACCTGGATTTAGTTCTCAGATCCCAGATTTGGCGCAGACCAGTCCTGACTGTTGTGGGCATTCAGGCAAGAAACCAGTAGAAGAAGAGTCTCTGTCTCTCTTTCTCTTTCTCTCTTTCTCTCTCTCTCCCTCTTCCTCTCCCTCTCAGTTTCTCAGAAACTCAAACAAATAAATTAAAAATAAATTTTAATTATAAAAAATTAAACACTTTGGGGTCAGCACCATGGCGTAACAGGTAAAGCCGCTGCCTTCAGTGCCAGCATCCTATATGGGCACTGGTTCAAGTTCTGGCTGCTCCACTTCTGATTCAGCTCTCTGCTATGGCCTGAGAAAGCACTAGAAGATGGCCCACGTCTTTGAGCTCCTGCACCCACATGGGAGATCCTGAAGAAGCTCCTGGCTCCTGGCTTCAGGAGCCATTCCAGCCATTGCGGCCAACTGGGGAGTGAACCAGCGGATGGAAGACCTCTCTCTCTCTCTCTCTGCCTCTCCTTTCTCTGTATAACTGACTTTCAAGTAAATAAATAAATCTTTTTTAAAAAATTAAACACGTGTTTTTATCTAAGGACTATATGAGAGCAATAGGTACTCATACTGACTTTGAGTGTCACCATGGCCTCTTGGCCCCTGGACCCTTCATATTTATTTTTTCTTAAGATTGTTTATTTGAAAGTCAGTGGCCGGCGCTGTGGCTCACTAGGCTAATCCTCCACCTAGCAGCGCCGGCACACCAGGTTCTAGTCCCGGTCAGGGCACCGGATTCTGTCCCGGTTGCCCCTCTTGCAGTCCAGCTCTCTGCTGTGGCCCGGGAGTGCAGTGGAGGATGGCCCAAGTGCTTGGGTCCTGCACCCCATGGGAGACCAGGAAAAGCACCTAAGAAAGAAAGAAAGAGTTAACAGAGAAAAAGAGAGAGAGAGAGAGAGAGAGATCTTCCTTCACCTGGTTCAGTCCCCAGATGGTCACAAAGGCTGGGGCTGTGCCAGGCCAAAACCAGGAGCCTGGAGCTTCATGTAGGTCTCCCACAAGGGTGGAAGGAGCCCAGACACTTGGCCATTCTGCTATTTTTACCAAGCCATTACCAGACATCTAAATTGGAAGTGGAGCAGCTGGAACACAAACCAGCACACACAAAGGACACTGGTGTTGCAGAGGACAGTTTCACCTACTATGCCAGAAAACCAGCTCTTACTGCTCCATACTCTAAGAAAGCATAACTAGGTCCATGAGACAGGTTATTAAGCTAGAAAATGTATGAAAATAGAGAAAGAATTGAGGAGAGAAAAACAAAGACATTTTGAGTAACAGAGTATTTGTAGATAGGTGAGAGAGTATGAAAGGAAAATGTTCAGGAAGAAAACAAAGACACACAGAAAACATTTTAACAGTATCAGAAGCAGTTGCCTTATCTGTAAACTAGTGATCAAGGGCAAGAATACAGCTGACCAAGGAGAAAAGAGTTCTGATCACACTGATTTTATTAACTCTGTAGATCTAGAGCATAGACCATCTGGGTATATGTCAGTTGTGATTACTGATATTTTTGTAATATTTGAGTAAAGATAAAAAGCTTTGTATTATCACTAAATTGTCTCAGGTTGTTTGTATCCCTTTGATTACACTGTTAATTTCAGCTAGAGATGTAGAAAATGATTGAATATAAAAATGAGAACTGGATGAAACTCAAACCAGAGCTTCATTGAGATTTGATTAATCTGATCAATCTAGACAGCTAAACTAGATAATTCAAGCCTTCAAGTGGATTTTTTGGATCAAGTAATCATACCAAAATGAGTAATCCAGTTTCGCTGTCTGAATTGATCAAGCAAACTAGATAATTGCAAAATCTCTCCCTTGTTTGCACTGGGTAGATATAGTTCACTTGTATAAAGGCAGCTTTTAAAAATTCTAATGGGATTAAATTGGCCATGTAGTTTTCCATGTCTTAATTCTCAGCATCTTCACTTAATGTCTTGTTTGACCAGAAATGTGGTTTGGAGTCCCTAGGTTCAGGACAAATGGTGCTTGACTATTTACTATTATTTTGTGAGCCCTCCCAGAATTTTTTTTTTTTTAAATCACAGTTCATGTCCCTGTCATGATCCTAACATCAGGTTGCTAGGTCATTACTTTTTTTCTTCTTCTTCCTGACGCACATCTGGAAACTCACCAGTTATTTTCCTATCCAACCACTGAGTAGGCCTATTTAGAAAGTCAGAGCCAGGCTGCAATTCTGAGTAACTGCCTTTCTCCCTGTTCTTGACATTTCTCCCCTCTCCTTCCCCCAGTATAAACTTTGCAGTGTCCCACCCAATGCCGCCTTGGGAATAACACAAACGTAAGCCAATAAGGCAATGCAGACAGCTTCAGGAACAATGGTGCCTCTACACATCTGACTATGTTCCATTCTCCCCTCTACTGAGTCTTCTCTGTGTGTATACTACACTTCCCCAACTCATATGGCTCTTATACCCCAAGTAACAGTTGCTTCCTTCTTGCCATTACAAAAATTGTTGCCTTATAGTAGTAATAATAATAGCTAATGCATCAGAGCTTAATAAATGCCAGTCACTGTTTAAGCCTATCTATCTACCTATATTTATATATATACACATATTTATCAAAAGGCTTGTGAAAATGGAATTAAAAGATCAACATAAACTTTGTTTCTTAACATCATTTCCATTAAACCTAATGCACTTTTATATGCAATAATTCTATCAATGTTATCTATCCCTAACCAGGAATCTGGGGAATTTAATCATGTCCATACAGTCTTTTTTACATAATTAACTAAGGGGAAATGTGTGTCCTTTAAAGAATTTTCTTTAATTTAGGAAACAAAAATAAGTCAGATGGAGCCAAATTAGCATTGCAAGAAGGTTGCCTAATGATTTCCATTTAAACTCCAGGAAAAAATGCCCTTGTTTGATGAAAAAAATGAACAGAAGCATTGTTGTGGTGGAAGACTCTCTGACAAAGCTTTCTGATCATTTTCTGCTAAAGCTGCAACTGGTTTTCTCAGGAAACTCTCATAATAAGCACATATATTATCATTCTTTGGATGTTGAGAAAGCAAGCGCCTTGAGAAACCCAAAAACTGTTGTCATGGCATTTGCTCTTGACCAGTCTGTTTTTGCTTTGACTGGATCACTTTCACTTCTTGGTAGCCACTGGTTGGATTGTGCTTGTGGTTGGATTGTGCTTGGTCTTCAGAACTGCACTAGAAAAGCTATGCTTCATTTCCCATTACAATTTTTAGAAGAAATGCTTCAGTATATTGATCCAACTTGATTAAAATTTCCATTGAAAGCTCTGTTCTTGTTTGTAGCTGATTTTAGAGCAACACTTCTGATACCTATCAAGCAGAAAGTTTGCCCCACTATAGTTTTTCATCAGAATTGTGTACGCTGAGACAGTTAAGATGTTTATGGTATTGGCTATTGTTTCTCCTGTCAATCACAGGTCCTCCTCAAATAGGGCAAAAACAAAGTTATTTTTTTCCTCACAAATTCATGCAGTTGGTCTGCTTCTGTAAACTTCATCTTCAACACCATCCCATTCCATCTTAAAATGAGTTATTCATTTATAAACTGATGATTTTTTCAGGCATTGTCTCCATAAATGTCTCATAAAGCATCAATTGTTTCATCATTCTTCCAGAAAGCTTTGCCATAAATTTGGTGTTTCTCCTGTTTTAATTTTAACAGATCTCATATTGCTCTACTAAGAGAGCTCTTTTCAAACACATGCCTTATACTTCTTAACACCTCAAACTAGATCCTATTCAGACATGTTACAGCAAGTTAGTACTACTTTATTTTTGTATAAAAAATTGAAATTTTTGGATAGTTTCTTCACAATTTGCATTTACATGAATTGTTTAAAGATCCCTCATACAGATATTCTTTGATATACAATGGTGCTACATTCTGACAAATTCATAAGTTAAAAATATCATAAGGTAAAAATGTATCTAATACATCTAACTTGCAGAACAGCATGTATGAGGCAATCTTACCTTAAACATGCTCAGAAGACCTAGACTAGTCTTCAATTGGACAAAATCATCTAACACAAAGCACCCTTTACAATGAAGTGTTAAATATCTCATGTAATTGAATACCTGTACTCACAATTAGCTGCCAGCATATATTATAAAGAATCAGTTGTTTACCCTGTAATCACATAGCTGATTAGGAGCTGTGGCTCAAAGATGCTGCCAAGAATCATGTAAGGGTCACACACTATACATCACTAGCCTGGAGGAAGATAAAAATTCAAGACTGCAGTATGATGTCTACAGAGTGGCTATCAATTTCACATCAATGTAAAATCAAAAAATGGTTAGTTTAACCATATGTTCAGCATAGCATTTGAGATCATCTCCATATTAAAGAAGAAAAAGGAGGACGAGGAGGAGGAAGAGAAGAAGGAGGAGGAGGAGAAGGAAGAGGAGGAAGAGAAAGTACATTGGGAAGATGAAGCACTCAACTCAAAATAAAAGAAGGATCCCACTTCTACTTTGTGTCCTGGGTTCCTCAGAAATGAGGTAATAGTCTAAGAAAGCAATGCCACAGTGCTGGAATGGATAATGGTTTCACAGTGTACCTGCAGCACAGACATTTTCTTGAGGCTGTTGGGCATTGTTTTGTTCCAAGTCCAGTTTATTCTCTCATGGCAATCTTATTTGTCAGTGGCAGGTTACTCTGATAGTTCTTAAGTGCCTGATGCCCACTAATCAAGTTGTGACTTTGGCTCTGTGATCCCTTTAGCCAACTAAGCAAATGATGCACCAGTTTCTGACTAAAGCAATCAGACAGGATTGCATACACCTGATAGGATCGGCTTCTGTTTCTGTCACGATTTCCACTGTTGTCAGCAACTTGGCAGTCACCACAAACCCCAAACGTTTGTAAATTTTTTTCACAGCTCAGACTGAAAAAGATCAGGGCTTGGAGGAAGCCTCAGTGCAAAAGAAGCAGAGTGTGACCTGAGGGGAACTTACCTGCAGCCGTGGGAGCTCTGAGGAAGTCAGCGAACCTCCAAAGGGGTCAATGGTACTTTTCATGCAGTCTTCAAGAGGTCTCCAGAGTCACCAGCAGTGTCCTTCAGGACCCACGTTGCAAGCCAAAACTAGGAAGAGGCAACAGTAGAACAAATTTAATTTCAAGACTTAATTGGCTTTTATTCATGACCCCAGAATCTGGCAGCATTCAGAACCAGAACAAACTCAAAGAGCTGAGACTACAATGTAGTCTGACAACATTTAGGAAACAAAAAATGGAAGTGACATACTGAGATAGCTTACTTGTAACAGATCCTTGTTTTGCCTTATTTAAATCAGCTGATGCTTGGGATTGGGTGAAGTTCATCTACTATGGTTGACTGAGACTCAGTCACTTGGTTTCAAGAGTGTCCTCCTAAATAAGGCTTTCAGTTAGTGTTGGTAATAAGCCAGTTACAGCTGACTGCATAAGGACTCAAGTACAAAGGTGCTTTTGGTCTAAACGTCCTCATACCTACTGGGTAGCATCAGCTAATGTCTTCAGCAGGATGGTATAAAGATAGATGAAATACGATCTCTGGACTGCAGTTCTTCCTACCTACTAGGGGCTCAGAGGCATGGGCATTTTTTCTTGTTCTTCAGAATTTCTCTGTGGTAAGAGGTAAGCCTACATCTTTTTGTTTAAATGAAAAGCTTTCAAAAAATCACTGGTGACAATTACATTGAAAAAATGCAAGATCCTTCATTTCAGAGGCCCAGTTGTATATTACATAAAAAGTGTTTGAGACCATGAAGCCACAATAAAAAAAAAAAAAAAGGAACAGAAATATATCATTCAACTTTTAAGAAAATATACATAGGCCAAAGCCGCGGCTCAATAGGCTAATCCTCCGCCTGTGGCACCAGCACACCGGGTTCTAGTCCCGGTTGGGGCACCGGATTCTGTCCCGGTTGCCCCTCTTCCAAGCCAGCTCTTTGCTGTGGCCAGGGAGTGCAGTGGAGGATGGCCCAAGTCTTTGGGCCCTGTACCCCATGGGAGACCAGGAGAAGCACCTGGCTCCTGCCTTCGGATCAGCGCAGCGCGCCAGCCATAGCGGCCATTGGAGGGTGAACCAACGGCAAAAGGAAGACCTTTCTCTCTGTCTCTTTCTCTCACTGCCCACTCTGCCTGTCAAAAAAAAAAAAAAAGAAAAAAAAAAGAAAAGAAAATATACATAAGATGACATATGAGCTCAATAGCAAGTCCAGAGTATTAAAGGAATAGAGACTGATTTTGAAAGAGAGAAAATGGCACCTGATTTAGTTTTCTAGGAGCTTGTGGGAAGCCTACTACAGAAAGATGAAGCAGATATTAAAAACTGCTAGATTCAGCAACTGAAAATATTTCAAGTTAACACCAACTAGAGTAAGGATAATACGGGCCACTTCACTGAGCAGGAAAAGGGACAAAAAATTTCTGTATGCAGGAAGCCTTCAAAAATGTAACAAAATCCAGTACAGCAGACTTGGAGGTGCTGTGCTTTTACTTATGTAAAAATAAGTACAAGCAAGGTAAGGGATTTTTAGCTTTAGCAATGCATGAAAGGATTAAATGCCAAACCACAGGAAAGTATCTCAGCTGAACAGAATTGGCTATTGAAATACCTTCTCAGAATAAAGGAACAAAGGTAAAATCTGCCCTTCTGACAAACTACTAATTAGAAATTTAGCATTTCATATTAGTATTGGGGGAGAAGAATTGACATGAATAATAATCCCAGTGGTTATTATTTTCTGCAGAAAGGATACAAGAGGAGCTGACCACCCCTGGGAACCCACTTCCTGGAACAACTGGAAGAGGTTTGAAAGTGGGATGGCAGAAATTAAAACAGCAGCTAAAAGCTGGCAACTGATGAGGGGAAGTATGCACCAGGTTTTAATAATATAGCATTACTCTTGTGAGATTTATAGCATGCTGTTCCACTGTATCAAAACCTTTTGTAGTGGAGTGATCATATAAAAGGATCAATAAAACAACCCTTTAAAACAATAAAGCAAACATGCTCCACATGTTTTAGAGGAAATGAAGACAAAATTAGTTAAGATTTAAGCTTGTTTAGGTCTCTCATGCCAAATTTGATTAGTAAAAATTCAAAACAGAAGTAAACATTATTTTTCTAAAGTAATATTGAGGATTTAAAATCAAAGGAGGGTCCCAGGCAGCATGTCCTAAAGATCTGGTAATTTTCTTGTTAATTTATTTAATGTGGATAGACTCAAAGTACTTTTTAAACTTGTGCTATTATAATTAATTTTCTAAATATTCTCTATGCATTACCAAGCTCCCCCTTTGTGCTGAATAAATATAGCATAAGAAATATGGACAGACTGGCGCCGCGGCTCACTAGGCTAATCCTCCGCCTGTGGCACCAGCACGCCGGGTTCTAGTCCCGGTCGGGGCGCCGGATTCTGTCCCGGTTGCCCCTCTTCCAGGCCAGCTCTCTGCTGTGGCCAGGGTGTGAAGTGGAGGATGGCCCAAGTGCTTGGGCCCTGCACCCCATGGGAGACCAGGAGAAGCACCTGGCTCCTGCCATCGGATCAGCGCGGTGCGACAGCCGCAGCGTGCCGGCCGCGGCGGCCATTGGAGGGTGAACCAACGGCAAAAAGAAGACCTTTTTCTCTGTCTCTCTCTCTCACTGTCAACTCTGCCTGTCAAAAAAATTATAATAATAAAAAAGGTAAGTTTATTTTGGTACAAAAAATTTTGAAATCCGCAAAATAGTTTTTTATTACATGCATTTTCTATGAACTTTTGAACACCCCTTATATGCATGGATTTCACATTTTTTGGCACTGAAATAAGTTTACCTTTTAATACCATTTTCCAAAAGCATTTTGAAGTATTTTTGTATCTTCAATTATTTAAACAGTGATGAATGACAGAAATCACAAATCTAAGTTCTTTACATGTTACCTCATTTGTACCTTACAAAAACATGTAACATAAATTCTATTATAATCCCAATCCTGTGAGAACACAACAGCCCCAATATTTGAGTTGACTTGTCTAAGATCACAGAGCCAGTGACGACATGTCCCTTTTTTGAGCAATTTTTAAAAACTTCCATAGTATGACATATTTTCTCCTAGACTCTTTAATAAGAATCAAAACACAGACAACAATGTAGTGAAGTGACTCTAAAGATAGACTAAGTGAGCCTTTCAAAATTTTTACATCTATTAGTCTCTCTTATGCTTAAAATCCTCAGTCTTTTTTTCTTTAATTTTTTGAGATGTTGAATTATATTTTCAAAGAAATAGTTTTCTTGGGCTACTTTGGACCTTTCTCTGAGAAAAGAATTAATATTTAATGTTTTGGTTTATAATTGGAGTCCCGAATTAACTGAATTATATAACTAAAATTGAGGTTGCAAAATGCCTTGATGTTGAGATTGACCAAATTTCACTTCCATTTCTGACCAATAGTCTAGCTCTATACCCCTGAACTGCTCCTACTTGTGTATCTTGCTAATTTTTTCTGAAATAAAATCAGCCTTTAATTTTGAAATCAGGTTTAGGGCTCTGATATCGTCCTTTGTTTCCTGCTGCTATTTCCACTAGTCCCCAGCACCCCCCTACCCACCCAATTAAGAAGTCAGATTCCTTAAAGTTTCCGCTCTTGCACTTGTTCTTGTTTTTGAGTCCTCAGGGACTGATAACAACAAGCCAAAATCTAAGTCTTGCTCTGTAAGGAGCCCTTCTTTGTAAATCAATGATTTCCTCCAACTAGCTCTAAGCATTAACTACAGAAGACTTCCAAATGACCAACTTCATGGTTGCACCCATACTGCAAACAACACAAAAAACACAACAACATCCTGGTAACTCTAAGACACCACCACCCTTCCACTCTTTATAGCTGCCCTCAGGACAATAGTTGCTCCCTGTCTTCCTTGTACACCCATACTTCAAGCCACCAGCCATGTCATGACATGGTCATCTCTCCCAAGGGACTGAACTTAAACAGCACACCTATTTCATTTTTTTTTAAAGATTAAATAATTTTTTTAAGTCAGAGTTACAGATAAAGCAGGACAGACAGAGAAAGAGAAAGGAGAGATATCTTCCATCTGCTAGTTCACTCCCTACAAGGCCACAACAATTGGGGTTGGGCAAGGCTGAAGCTAGGAGTCAGGAGCTTCTTCCAGGTTGCCCATATGGGTAACAGGGGCTCAAGCACTTGGATCATCTTCCACTGCTATTCTCAGGCCATTAGCAGAGAACTGGATCAGAAGCAGAGCAGCCAGGACATGAATTAGTGGCCTATGTGATGCTAGCATTGCAGGAGGCAGCTTTACTTGCTCCACACAAATAGGTGTGAACCAAGCACACCTATTTCAAAGACCAGTAGTAGGCCCAGAAACTGACTAATGACACTGTAAGAATGCTACAGCAAGGTAATATGAACTGGGTAACTTATAAACAACAGAAATTTATTTCTTATGATTCTAGAGGCTGGAAAGTCCATGATCAAGACACTAGATCTGGTAAGGGCTCACTTCTTTCTTCATGGACTGAATATTCTATTTGTAGCCTCTGGAAGCAGAGACAGAGACAGAGATCTCTTTGAGGGCCCTTTTATAGAGCACTAATCCATTCATGAGGGCTCCACCCTCATGGCATAATTGCCTTCCTAAGGCCTCACCCCCTAACACCAGGGTTAGAATTTCAATGAATTCAGCACATTGTATTACACTCATGGTCTCCCAAGTTCATATCCTTCTCCCATGCAAAAGACACTAATTCCATCCCAACAATCCTCAAGTTCTTAACTCATTTCAGTACCAACTGCAAAGTCTAAAGTCCACATTCTCATCTAAATATTAAAGTTAGATATAGACAACACTAGAGGTATGATTCATTCTGAGGCACAATTCCTTTCCAGCTATGAACCTGTAAAACCAAACAAGTCATGTGCTTCCAAAATGTAACAGTGGGACAATCATAAGGTAGCCACTCCTGTTTCAAAAGGAAGAAATAAAAAGAAGGGGTGACAGGTTCTAAGCAAGTACAAAACCTACCAAGGCAAACTTCATGGGATCTTCAGTCTCAGGAACAGTCATCTTTGGCTCAATGTTTTCCCTTAGACCCACTGAAGTAGCAATGTCACCCCTGCAATTTGGCTGGATGCCTCTCATGCTGTGGTTCTCGGCTCCCATCATGCCGATGCCTTGCTCTCTGTCAAGGAGGAGGGTGCACCCCACCATCCATTGTAAGCTGAGACCTTAAATTACCTCCAAAGAGGCTCACATCTGAAAAACTGCTTCTATGCAGTGCCATTGGCTGATGGATATTGTCAGTGTCAACCTAGGATGCTGCCTTTTTCAAGAAAAATGGGGTAGGAAGGACAATTGTCCTTCCAGGACACCTGGACAACTGTAGTTTTATATGAAGATAAGTCCATTGCATAGAACTTATACAAACCTACATAAGTGTGGATCAGAAATGTGGCTTCTTGAAAATTTTTTTTAAAGATTTATTTATTCATTTGAAAGTTAGAGTTACACAGAGAGAGGAGATGCAGAGAAAGAGAGAGGTCTTTCATCCGCTGGTTCACTCCTCAATTGGCCGTTACAGCCGGAGCTTCGCCAATTCGAAGCCAGGAACCAGGAGCTTCTTCCGGGCCTCCCACACGGCTGTAGGGATCCAAGGACTTGGACCATCTTCTACCACTTTCCCAGGCCATAGCAGAGAGCTGGATTGGAAGTGGAGCAGCCAGGCCTTGAACCAGCACCCACATGGGACGCCAGAGCTTCAGGCCAGGGCATTAAACTGCTGTGCCACAATGCCTGGCCGGAAATGCTTTTTTTTTTTTTTTTAATTTCTCTTGTATTATCTCTGACACTTAAGGAGTAGGTTTTCCCTTCTGTCTTTTCATCTTTTGCATGAACTGTGATTCCAGTGACTTTACATTGATATTAGAGAAGCAAATAAGAAGTTAATTCCTCTGCCTTTATTATGCATTCAGCCTTGCATAACATTCTTCAGTGAAATTAGAAACAACCACTGGAGGATCAGAAAATACCAGTAACAAAACCAAATTCTAACTCATTCGCTTTCATTTAGGGGACTATTAATTCAAAATTCATATTTCCTTTTAAAGTTTCATCCATTTTTAGAATGCATATAGACTGTATGAATTTGTGTCATTATTGCATGTTTTCTTGAGGGAATAGACTCTCCTCCAGTTTAGAAGAAACACTTTGAAAAGAAATGCTATGATACTATTCAAAACTAAAAAACATAGTAAGGAATATAGTATCTCTGAGTTTATGGTAATTGGTGATATGCTAACTTAAATTCTGACGTGTCCCTTGAAAGTATGATCCACATCTGACTTACTGATTTTTTTAATTTGGCCCACAAACATACACAGACAATAACTTAAATAGTACTAAAAATTGATGAATGAATTAAAAGAATGCATACAATTGAAGTGATAAAAATTCAATATATAATATAACATCAATTTCACCTTTTCGCAGTTGGGCTTCTTTGTGATGAACAAATTCCCTAGGGTTTTTAATATACAATATTTATATTAAATATTTGAGATATGTCTAACCATAGCATCATTAGCAGTGATCAGTTTGATTATTTGAGATTAAGGAACTAGATTGGTAATTTCATTATGTTATAATTATTTATGGATCTAGCACATCATGTAAAAATGTAAGTTTAGGACAATTGAAAAAATGCACTAGTGAAGAATAAACTGGAACAGACTCACCATAAAATGTTAAACTATTTTCGTGGATTTTGGTTTTGTTAAATTCTTAAATATGTTTGGCCTAACACATTTCCCTTTAATTCCCTTAATATACCCTGTGGATTTCCACAGAAATTTGAACCGTATGTTTCTGATTCATTTACACTTAACTCATCAACTTGTTTGGTAAGAATGATTTGAAGCACAAAGCCTCATGAACAGTTTTTGCGGGCTCTTTTATTTTAGTTAGTAAACAACTGGAAACTGAACCCAGAAATCTTGGGGCTTCATTTAATACTCAAATTCCATAAAGAATGAGAGAGTTCTTAACTGGATCAGGCATACTTTGCCTTTGACGGCGCCTTGCTCCAAATCTTGCAGCTGGGAGGAATTATTTTGATAGTTCACTCTATTTCTTGTCACTTTTATTTTAGAGGATATAAGCCTTTGATGGTGCAAAACTTGTTGGAGTCAGGACTAGATGACACCCCATCAGCTCTATTTGTTTATGCAAGTTGAGGTAAGGGTGGCCACCGCCACTCCCTGCTCATCAAGGGAATGTGAAAGGAAGGCTTTTCCATCCTTGCTGAAAATTAAGAAAATTAAGCAATGCTTTTTGGTAATCTCTCTCAAGACCTATCCACTGCAATCTGTTTATTTGTTTATTCAGAGAAAAAGAAATAGAAGTCCTTATTTCGCACTCTCTGGGGTCTTAGTGAGCAAGTCAATGGTTATCTATTTAATGACTCTTTTCACAAGCTAATTATTTCTTTATTTGTCTAGCCTAACCCTAGTATCTTTAACCCATGGGTGCCATCTATTTCCTTTCTCTGTCAACTTGGGAAAATTCGCAATACAGATCTGTGTCAGGGTATTTCTTGGAAGAAGTTGGTCGCAGCATTATGAACACTGGCTGATTGTTCTCTGCTGTCTGTCATCCGCGCTGCTCTATTTTTTCTCATTAAAATGGCTGACATCTCTTTTTTTGGAAATTAGCAGCCACACCTTCTGTTCCTCATGGGCATTCCTCCAAGAGCTGTCAGATCTCAGTTTCCCTGGGGTCTGTATTTATAAAGACCCTTAACACTCTGTAAAACATTACGAATAATCTTCTTAAACTGATGTCTACTTTTCCCTCCACCCATCCCCCTTCCTCCTTAATTACCAACCTCCAAGTCTTCCCTATAACTTCTAAGGACTCCTTTGGAAACAAGATCTGAAAGCTAAAAGCATTCCTTTCCTGCAACTACCCATTGGAAATTAGAAATAAAAATCCTCTGGCTTTGAGATGTATGTAACTTCTGTAGAAGAAACTTAAAAACAGAGGATTAGCGTACAGAAATAAGAATAATCCGAAGGAAATTCCTAAGGAGAAAAACAGCTCTCTTTCATCAATGCTCTTAGGAATTAAGGAGATGAAAACAGATATGTGTGGTATTTAGAGGAAAAAAGTGCACTTTCAATACAGAGCATAAAATCTACCTTTGAGTTTCATAAATAAAGATCCTGGTGTTTTCTTTTTTCAAACTAGACTGGTAGAATCAAGAGAAAAGATACAATAAAAGGGGGAGGGGATGTGGAAATGAGTTCTGAGCCATTCGTTTAATCAACATTCCTGGACCAAGGTGTTATGGGAAATGAGGCACTAGGGATGGAAGTATGTTACCCACCCTCACTTACAATCATTATAAACTTTTTTATTTCCCTGTTTACATAAACCATTCTACCCTACTAAGATAAAAATCTTGAGGCTTCACTCCAAAGTAGGGAATGAAAATTTCTAGGACTCTGTATGTTATTCATTTTTAATCTCACTTCTTAAAAATTCATTTTAATAGTACATTTTAAAATATGATCAATACATAGTCAGAAGCATGCTTACACAATTTACACATGAATGCGCAGATACCAGGAGGCTCAAAAATGCCTTTTGTTCTGTTTTGTTTTGCTATTCAACAGTATGTTTAGAGCTCATTCACCTATGGAAAAGAATTCAGGATTGGTAACCCTGGACTAAAACAAGTTCCCTATCTTACTGTTATCATTAAGCTCCTTGTCTTTGCACAAGTTGCTTAGCTCTCTGCATTTCCATTTCATGTTTCAAGGTTTTAATTAGATACTGCTTGAGAGCCCAATCAGAAAAATGCCAATAATACATTTTAAATATACTTGTTAAGACTGGTTACTTCACTTTCACAGTGACTTGCAAAAGATCAGGTTGTGAAGGGCAAACAAAACTTTTTGTCATCAAAGAGCTGGGAGTCTAATAGTAGAAGACATTTACAAGCTTATTGTGTTTTAATTTTTGCAATAATGAGGCCACTAGGAACAGTTCCATTCTGCTGTGCATGACTAAACTATGTGTTCACTGAAGTACTTTTTACTCAAAATTTCCCTGGTGTTGGGTTTAAGAACAGAGTTATTTATGTACACAGTGGGGGGAAGTTTTCAACACTAAAAAATTGTAATATACATGGGAAGCAAATCAAGGTTTAGCTGTTAAAGATGAACTAAAAAAAAATAGTGAAGCTCATTGAAGACCAGTTTTGATGAGTATATTTTTAAGTCTTTCTTATTTGCTTCTCCATTACTCTACTATTGAATTTTTTTTAGATTTGTTTTCAATGTCTGTTTATGTAAAATAATATGATGCATTTTCTTAAGATTCTTGTGTCCCTTTTAAGTTTAGGGAGTCAATTCAACACGGTTGGTCAAATTTCGCCCTCAACTCTTACTGCTCAACTTAAAAAATGGGGAGTTTATTTCATTTGATTCTTTAAAAGTTAAAAGATGTATATTCCTATGACCCTTACTATATTTTTGGTTGCTTGAAAAAGACAGACAATGTTTAATTCATTTAGATGTTCTGAAGCTCAAAGCATGAATTCTTACACATAATAGGTGCACAAATAAATGAATGAGTGGTTGAGAGAACAGGTTGAGAGTAGTTTGTTGCCAAAATCTAGAAGAACTTTCTCAAAATCTGATTTGTGGACTGTTTACATTCGCTGATTTGAGATCTTGTGAAAAGACACTTTATTGAGTCCTACATAAAATATATTAAATCTTTCATGTCATAAATTCACCAAGATGTTCTAGGCATGTAAAGTTGGAACCACTGACCTGACCAAGAGAAATGTCAACGCTTTACTCCTTTATTTTTTTTTTTTAACTACTACTGAGTATAAGAAATATGAAGGATGGCTTCTCTTCTGAGACTTCTTTGGAAGCAAATTTTGCTTACACTTCTGAACTTAGTTTAGAATGCTATAGATATCCCCAAGGCTGCATATTTATGGGAATTTAACAACAGAAATCTTTCTGTGGTGGTGGTTGAAGATTAGGGCTCTTTGGAAATAATGACTAATAATAGCTACGACATATTGAGTACTTATGCCACACAAGATTCTATTTAATAAATGTATTATTTATTTAATCCTTATATCCATTCCTATATATTTTGTACTACTGTTAGAAATACTTTACAGTTAAGAAAACTCAGTCACAAAAAAAGGTTAAGTAACTTGCTCGTAGTCACATAATTACATGGTAGACCTGAGATGAAAATCAGAAAATGCATTTTTATAGTTCACGTGCTTTACCACTTTTGCTAAATGCCCAATAAATAAGAAGACATGTTAAAGGACAAAGATGGAGAATTCAAGGATGAAAAAGATGGTTGTACCTTTGTAGAAAGCAGACCCCTAAAAGGAAATTAATGTTATGCTTCTGTACTTGTGAGTTACTAAAAAGGATTATGAAGATATGATTTGATAGCCTTTTCCTGAACACAGTTTAGCTGCTCTCACACTGTCCACAAACCAGTCACAATTGTAATTATTGAAGCTTGTGGCTCTGGTAAATGTTAGCATGAGCAGTCACTCTGAGAACCAGGGTTATCAGTATAGAAACATGGAAGTATGAGAATCATGGGGATGCTTAGACAAAAGGATAGATTTCTGGGTAGAATTAAAGATTCCATGTAGATTATAAATGAAAGATTAATTTTAGGAAGACACTAGTGATACTTTTTCACTGGTGATCAACTATAAATTGAAAGCCAAGAGTTCCTTATATTCTTTGATGCTTACATAAGTTACATAATATTTTTGAAAGGAAAGGACTATGGAAACAGAGGCCCCAGATCAAGTCATGTTTACCAGCCTGAAAATAATAGGGGTCAGGAATGCAGTGTTCTAAGTGTTAGGAAAAATCAGCCTTTTAGGCTTAGGGGATCTGTATACCTAGAATGGTGACTGAGAGGCACGTTGCACTTTATCCTTCTCCAAATAGGAAAGGCTAAGATCCATTCTCCCCCTTCCTTCCTGAGGTCAGGGCAGAAGAGCTCTGATTGTGACATCCTATTATCATCAACAAGAGGGATATAACATCAGATATGCTCTTTTGAGACAGCTTCCTGCTTCTCTGCTTGCTCTCAGTTAAGCCCAAAGATAGATCTCTCAAAACAGACATCTTTATCTCAGTACGCACAAGGAGGGACCAGTTAATAAGGGAGTTAAGTCCTAGAATTACCTGTGTTGTTGATATGGGACATGTATGTTAAGTCACCAAGCATTTTTTAAATACTTGCTAGTCCCCAGTGGAGGATTTCCTGCAAAGTATATGGAGTAGTATCAGATAGAGCAAGATGTAATGGAATAAGGCAGAGCTCAGTCACCAGATCTGGTGAAAACACACATGAAAGAACACAAACTAGTAGATCATTCTCATGAGTGAAGAGCTTTGAACTCTGATTAAAGTCCCATAGGGGTCTTTAAGAAAAAAAAAAAGTATTCTTGTTCCCTCTTCAAGGTAGAATGATTCTACTTTTCAATGTAAAATCCAAAAATAAAATGGACAAAAGAAAAAGATCTTTTTAAAATGTACACCAAAAAAGGAGTTTTCAGCACGAATATGTTAGTGCTATTCAGCATGTATTTGAAATGAAATGTGAATTATTCACTATCAAGAAAGTTCAATAAGTGTAGGTGCTATTCACAATATTTGTTACATAAATGACAGCATTTGAGAGGATAGCTAAACTGGTTTGCTTTCAGACTCCACACTCACTTTACCCCCTATTGCTTTAGTGTAATACGTGGAGAATTAGGTTTAGATATCAGTGTAGAACTTGCTTATTAGGATCTCATATATACAAAAATCAGGAGACCTTGGAAGACAAGTACAAGGCCAAAGATCTTGCTGTGGTCTGTCCAGTAAATCCTCCGTGAATTTGTTTGACTTGTTTGGCAGCAAAATAAATATGATTGGTTGTTTGTTTCAGGTACTTGTTCAAGCATAATCATATTACATTTTGGGACCATCAACATTTAGAAGTCCCAAACCTGTTGCATTACAACAGCATATGGGAACATCTCCCAAACACATGGCAACCAATACAATATGCAAATACATTTGCTCCATGAGCTGGACTCTGCAGCTTTCCAGAAATACAAAACTCAGCAAGTAGAGGAAGAAGTTACATGTTATAACTGAGACTTCTACCACTTGAAACACATCACTTGACTTGAAGAGTGAGGATTTGTGTTATTAATACTCAGTTAACTTTGTGAAACCAAGAACACCAAATTGCATTTCAAATGTCAGATAAAAGGCTAAAATGCAAGGTGTCTGACTTTGGAACCAGTATACATTCCATTACAAAGAATGATTCTCAATTCAATTTTCTGTATTGCTGAAGCCTGGGAAAGAGTTACTGTATAACTACGAACATTTCCACCTCTCCCCTAATTTTTAAGGCATGGCCTATGAGACAATCTAGATTTGGGTCCAAAACTTCTGCTAACTTTATGTCTAAACAAATTACTTAACTTCTCTCAAATCTAGATTTCTATTATATAATTGTATTAACTAAATTGGAGGAGTTTCAACAGGATTATATAAAGGTGATCACAAACGCTGAGCATAATACTAATATGTTAATACTGATGACAGTAAGTATCTACCTGAGATTAAGAATCATGTAAGGGTACTTTTAAATGTTTATAGAAAACTGGAATTAAAAGATAAGCTTTTATTGGCACAAGAAATTGAACTCCATGGATAATTTATTTGTAACATGCATTTTCCAGGAACTTTTTAAAGACCCCCTCGTATATATTCTTATTCAATTAAAATACCTTGGGAGAGTAGTACTAATAATGCCATGTGTCAGGCCATGATCTAAATGCTTTACTTGTGTAAATTTGTTTAATCTTTACCACAAACCTATGAAGTAGCTGCTGTTAATATTCCCAACCTACCTGAAGCTCAGTGACATAAATGGAGGAACAGAGATTCCAACCACAAAGCCTTACGTCATGGTAACCACTGAACAGGTGGAGGCCAAACTTTGTTTCTGATTCAGGGACCTCCTCCTAACCAGAACATTTAACAGAACTCATTGATGAGCCCCCCCCTTTTTTTTTCACAAGTTTCTGAATCACAGTTCACTTTCCTAACTTACTATGTGTGAGGCTCATTGAAGAAACACAAATTACAATAAGTGTAAGGTGCTATTCACAATATTTGTTACATAAATGACAGCATTTGAGAGGATAGCTAAACTGGTTTGCTTTCAGACTCCACACTCACTTTACCCCCTATTGCTTTAGTGTAATACGTGGAGAATTAGGTTTAGATATCAGTGTAGAACTTGCTTATTAGGATCTCATATATACAAAAATCAGGAGACCTTGGAAGACAAGTACAAGGCCAAAGATCTTGCTGTGGTCTGTCCAGTAAATCCTCCATGAAACAGGCAAGGCCTAAGGGACAATTCCACTGCCAGGCCACTTCCTGTGTTATATCCTGGGTCTCCACATTGTTGGCCACTCACTCCAGCAGGCCTTTCCCTCTACAGCTGTTCTGGATGACAATTTTCAAAATGTAAATTAATACAAGCCTAAGACATTATTACTAGCACTTGTATTGGACTAATTGTTGCCCCCCCAATATTCTCAACAGCTCAGAACTTAAGAATGTCTCTTGATTTGAAATTTGTATAAGTTTGCAGATATTAGTTTAGGATTTCAGGTTGAAATCATCCTGGATTTATTTTTATAATGTTTATTTACTTAATCTCATCTACTCGAAAGAGTGATACAGAGCAGAGGGGGACAGGGAGCAATATCTTCCATCCACTGGTTTACTCCTTCAGTGTCCACAAAAGAGGAGCCCAGAGCTCCATCTAGGTCTCCCACATGGGTTGCAGAGGCTCAATCAATTCAACCTTCATCAGCTGCCTCCCCTGTTGCATTAGCAGGAAGGGTAATCAGAAGCTAAATAGCAGGGCTCATACCAAGCATTTCAATATGGAATATAGGCGTTTCCAGCAGTGGCTTAACCTGGTATGCCACAATGGCATGACGGATCCTAGATCTAGAGTGAATGCTAAATCCAGTAACTAGTATCCTTATAACAGAAAGGAGAGGGGGATTGGGGAACAGAGACAGACACAGAGGAAACCTAGAAAAAGAGAAACCACATGAAAACAGAGGCAGAGATCAGAGTGAAGTAGCTGCAATCCAAAGAATACCAAGAGTTGCCAAGAGCCACCAGGAGCTGGAAGAAACAACGAAGAATTCTTCCCTAGAGATTTTGAGGCAAGATAGCCCTGCCAACACATAGCTTTCAGAACTTTATGCCCTAGAACTGTGAAAGAATAAATTTCTGTCTTTTTAAGCTACATGAGTTTTGGTAGTTCGCTATGGCAGCCCAAGAAGCTAAACACTACTAGTGCTGCTTATTTCACAAAGAATTAGAAAAAGTATCACAATGACTTTAGGATCCTCGGAAGAAATCAGCGATTCTATGTATAAGACAAAAGTAAAAATTTTGTAAATCACACTCTACTTGCAGAGCAATTTCTGTGAATCACATTCTACACAGGGAAATCACAGGCCATTACTGGCAACATTTGTTCTCAGTTTTGAGGCTCCAATAATTACAGCAAAATCTACTTATAGTGAGAGCCTTTTTCCCCTGTGTAGTATATTTCCACATAATCATAAAACAGCATGCTCTTAAAAGACACATTCTAGTTCTATAAAAGTAAAGTTAAAGGAAATATTTCAGAAAAAAATAATTCCAAAAATATAATAAAAGACTGTCATATTTCTGCCATGAAATAGCCATTTCAAGAAATATTTTCATTACTCTTAGTTACTACTGATCTATCTAGCCCAGTTTTAAATCTATTACACAGTAAAATTCATTTAAAATATTCATTAATCTATATTTTTCCACAATCTAAGTAACCAGGAACTATCAAAGATGATTTTTTAAAAATATTTTAACTGGGTCCATTTATGCACTTTCAAATATTTTGTCCTGGATTATTACCCAAATGCAACATAGAAAAGACCTCAAATTTTAATTTATTAGGGGGAAAAAAGAGCCTATAAAGTTTTTTATGCTCTGCAATCAAAGGTGGTGTTCCCAGCATGGTGCCTGCTACCCATGTGCAGCTGTGACTGAAAAAAAATCAAGGTGTGATTAAATGGTCTTTTTCATATTATCCTCTCTTAAAGGTTTTTTGATTGGAACACTGCCATCATTAACAGAGCCTGTTCACCAGAAATCTTCACTCCAAATGATCAAATGAGCCACCCAATTTCTTCATTCTTCATTCCTGTTTGATGGTCTGCTACTAACAATCTCTCAACAGAGTAGGGCACTATTGCATGTCAGTTTTAATTTTTAAAAAAAGCATGATAATAACTGTTTATGAGCTTTTGACATCCAGTGGTTGCATAAGAAAATTATGTTTTTATGGCACAAACAAGAAGCATGGAAACTAATCCGTATACTTGGCTACTTCTTCCCAACCCCCTTCCCGTTCTAGTATCCTCGCTGTCTTAGCTGGAAGGATCATTTCGGTTGTCTTGGAGACCTTAGAACCACTTTAACTGTTCCTTCTGTGTGGTACCTGCATGCAATTTGTCTTCAAATACTGTCATCTCTTAATTGAAGCTGTCTGCATTCATGTCACTGCTCCAAAGCTCTGACCTCCCATTTCCTGTCTCCCAGGCTTCTTCAATGACACTCTTGGGCATAGACTCATCGCTTTTGAAATCCTTTCTATAGTCTCCATCCAGATGAATGTGCCACTTTCTTCATGACACTTCTCTGCTTAATGTTTTGTTGTGATTGCCAATTTCGCCCTAGATAAAAACTCTCACTCCATAATAAGATGCCAAGGCCTTCCAAAATTAGCTCAATCTATGCACCTACTTTTCTCTTACAGTGGAGCCTTCAGCTGTGGTTCCAGACAGACCCAGTACTCACACGGCTTCCTCCTTTCTCTCTGCACCGCCCCCTTCTCTGAGCCTCATGATTACTTTTGCAGTGTGTTCCCAATTCTTCTTTGACTTTGGCCACAGAGTATTCTTCTTCCTGACCATAAAACCAGTTCTTAAAGATCCAGCTCTGTTCTATTTTCTAGGGAGCCTTCTCACATTACTATGCATTATAATGATACACCTCTGAAATAATTAACTTTCAATGCCCTTTTAAAAAATGGTTTAAAATCTATTTATTTGAGAAAGACAGAAAGAGAGAGAGCTTTTATCCCCTGGTTCCCTGCCCAAATGCCTACAATAGCCTGGAAGCCAAAGCTGGGAGCTGGCAACTCAAATCAGGTCTCCTTTGTGGGTAGTGGGGACCCAGTATTTGAGTCATCACTGCTGCCTTCTAGGATGCATTAGCAAGAAGCTGGAATCAGTAGCTAGAGCCAGGGATGGTATCTGAATACACTGATGTGGGACATGGATGTCTTAACTGCTAGCCCAAACAGCTGCACATCAATTCATCCTTTTCTTGTGTGCACATAATTCCCTGCCCTTCCATCTCTCATCTTTTCATTCCACTACATTGGAGGCCTATAGACTTTATGCCATATATTTCCAGGCTACCTGTCTTTGATTGGCTTGATTCTTTCCCTACTAAGCCTATATAGTACTACATTCTTACCAATCTGATCCACAGCACCACTCTTCCTTGATCTTTCCGCCTTGTTATCAGTAAAACAAGATCAATAAATGTTTCTTTTCAGAAGCAACTGGTACAAATTTGACGACAATGTAGACTAGTTCCTTTAAATGTTTTATTTGTATTTATGGCTCATTAGAAATTCTTCCCAATTCTTACTCAGCTCCCTTTTACTTGAAGCCTTCATACATTTTCTTCAGTTCCTAATTTTTTTCCTATTACATTCATCCTTAGCAAGTGGCCATTGTAGGGTATAATCTATCCTCTACTTTAGATTTTTTCTCTATTTCTTGTTCACTTTTCCCTTTCTAGTCCTGAGAAAGAGAGCCCCTATTTTCCAAGGTTCTCAGTCGCTCTTCCATCTTCTTTGATTTCTTGTCATATTTCAGTTTCTCCCTCTGGCTTGAATTCTCTTTTTAAGTTTGTAGGTTTAAATCATTCCCATAATTAGAAAAAAAATATTTATTTATTTTCTTCTACTTGAAAATCAGAGTGACAGAGCAAGAGAGACAAATAAACGGATCTTTCATTCTCTGGTTCACTCTCCAAATATCCATAATAGCCAGGGTTGGGGCAGGCAAAGCCAGGACCCAAGAAACTCCACGCAGGTCTTCCATGTGGGTGGCAGGGATCCAAGCACTTGGGCTACTGGCAGCTGCTTCTTCCAAGGGTGCTTAACAGGAAGCTAAATTGGAAGTGGAGTAGCCAGGACTGTAAACTGCACTCCAGTATGGCTCCAATTGTCTCCTTTACTTTAACAACATTCCCCAATTTTTTTCTCCTTTTATGATTCCTTTGAAGACCTTTTCACTGACTTCTCTTCTTTGACTTAACCACTAAATGTGAGTCTTCTAAAAATTTTTTTCTGTGCTGTCTTTTCTTTTCCTGCTAGTTTTCTCATGAAACTACCTCTTTAATTCCTATAGTTTTGTATGGTTCCCATATGTTGATGACTTCCCAGAGTTATTTCTATCCTGTCTAAACTTTAGACCCTAATTTCCAGCTATCACTAATTTTCAATGACATCTCAAATAACCCACCAAAAGCTGAATTCATTAAATCTACTCTAAACTTGTTCCCAACTCTATACTCTTTATCATTATTTATAGCTTGTCTAGAACACACTGAAATAGTAATTTTAGGCTACCTCTTGTACCCCAGCTCCAACTCCAGTAGATTACTAAGTCCTAACCCAATCAGCCTTTCGAGTCTACTCTCTCTGACATCGCCCCCCTCAACTTCCAAGAAAGGTTTCCAATGAATTTCTGCCTCTGTCAATCCCTCAGATTTTGTCCTTAAAGTTAGTTCTATGTTTCTAGAGCTAGTTTGTTATATACATAAACACATAACTTCTATATTAAAAACAAACAAGCATACAGAAAACTCTGAAGTTCTAGCCTAGTTTTTCTGTTTTCTCAAGTTAAAATGTAGTCTATACTTAAAGGCTGGTTAAGGAAACCAACGTATAACGTTCTCCCATGTAGTTTGTATTTGAAAGATGGTTTCTACTTTCTTCCATTGATCAAAGTACCAGATTTGTATACCATTTCTTCCTCCTTCCATGTGAAAAGGAAAGGAATGGATCTTTCCCTATCAGTGGTTATTTTGTTTGTTTTTTCTTGCTCTTTCCTTGAACCACACAGCAAGAGCTAAGAGACGGAATTGGTGCTTTGGTGAGCTCACTTAAAGATGTCTCATTTATTTCAGATGAAGAGCCTTTTCACTTGGCATAAAAATTAATGTTGTTATTTGCTTAAAACCCTGCTGTAATGTCCAGTGTCCTGGATTTCCCTCTGGATAAGATTTTGATTACAGGGATTAAAACAACCCATCAAATTGAAGATGGCCCTGGACCTTCAACATTATTTTAGATTTACAATTGTTATTTTGCATTTTACATTGCAAATAAATCCATCAAGCCAAATAAGGCTGTTTTAAGTTTATTTTGCTAGTACATGAAGGTACTGATGTGCCCTCAGTGCCAGCCTGAGGATTATGAAAGTCTTGACACATGGTTTTTTCTTCCCACCATGGCTGGGAGTATTTGGGAATGTTTTTCAAAACTTGCTTGGGCTTTGTAAAGGTTTTTCTTCCACCTTAGTTTCCAAAGTAAAGCATTACTCAGATGAAGACTAAAAACTTGATTTTGTGTTGATGTATAAGTCTTTCATACAACATAAATGTGAGGAGCTTTATCTGAATTTATTTGTACTGTCTCACTCAAGATGGATCTTAAAAAAATGCTTTAAGTATCTCCTCCCTGTCTTGTTTGTCACATGTGAGGGTGTGTATGAAAGCAAAAAAGAAGCCAAGGATTAAGTTTGTTTATCTTAAAATTTTTAACTTGTAGTCAATCATTTTACTTTAATGTGCTATGTCATGTTACAGTAATTGTTTTATCTCATTTCCGACTGCACATACCAAACCTGTGAAATCAATTTAATTTTGTGTTTTTGAAATTTCTTTTTGGAAAACAAAATAAATAAAGTTTTGAAGGATTTATGGGAAAAATTAAGTCAAAATCCAACTATTTAAGTGGAGCTTGAGTTTGTATTATTCTCTATGGGCTAATATGTTTGAACATATTTTTTGTGTTAGTCTTGCAGGATATAAAAATACTTAAATTGATTTAATCAAATCATTGATTGATTGATTGATTCCATATTGTTGCTCTCCTCTAATTATATAACTGTTAATATTTCTTTAGACTAGCCAAACAGGATATACTAGTTGCCATTCCTGCAAACTGTTATTCCATATTATATAAGTCTTGTAACACACAGTTACAATAGTCTTTCTAAAAAAAAAATCCCTTCCCCCACCAAAAAGAAAAACTATAAATTTAAGCCAATATAAACTTGTCAGAGTTCTCCCTCTCAATTTCACACCAGGGCGTGGTGCTACACAGCTGGGGAGCTGAGCTAATAAGTGTTGAAAAATGAAAAATGCTGCTTTATGGCATCACATAAACTGGCAAAAAGAATACTTTTACCTCCACCCCATTTTTTGACAAACAAATGCCAAAATGTAGATGCTGTGAGAACAACACTTTATGGCATTAGACACAAGGGATAAACAGAATTGCCTTGTGGGATTTTCTTTTCATTGAATACTATATGTAACTAGAAGTGGCATAACATTTGTAAAATCTAATCTCTTTTGATTTCTTTTTGAACCTCAAAGGGGTCATTTCTAGAAAGGATGTTGGAAACACTGCATAATGATCTATTTATCCAGTAGTGAGCAAGATTATCCCTTTTACAAGGAGATTGAGCTTTCTCAAAAAATATGAATACAATAATATGAATGCACAATTTGAGTCTTTTGAGGAGCATCATGATCAACAAATATTTACTGAATAACTATACTAAAGTTGAAAGGATGATTCCAAGAGCTCTTGCATGATTTACATACAATAATACAATCAGGACCGAGCTATTTTTCTTGGGCTGATTTATTTCCTAGAGGATGGTCATTCACTCACTCATTCACTCAATAACTGACTAACCACTCATTCGACATTCTATCAGCTAATATCCATCACGAATTTACCATGTCCAAATAATACAGGCCTAGTAAATCACAGAGAAATGTATTATGATATAGGAGATTTCACATTTATCAGAGAAGAAATTGCTCTATTCAGAGGCTTTGAATAAATCAGATGGAGTGAGAACAAGGTAAGCAAGAAAAGAGGCAACAGGTGCATTGTCAGCACGTATTCCTACCCAAAGCGAAACATTGAACTTTAGTGAAAGGCTCTATTCCACAGCTTCCAGGTGCCTTTAGACTCCAGTGACTGGTAATCTTTGATTATAGTATTTACAGAACTGTGATCGTTACTCAATATATGCCTTCTTTGATTTTTCATAGCTAGAAATGCATTCTCTCCTCCCTAAACATCTGAAAAACTAATCTATAACCTTTGTGCAACAGTGATTATTATGCACCGCATGTCATGGATATGTACATTTCTTATCTACCTACTAAATGTAAATTCCTTAAGGACTGGATGAATGCCTTATTTGTCTTCCATTCATCAACAATATTTAGCATAGTGCCTTCAATATAGGACATCCTATATCATTTGATTTAAAAAATTTTTCAAGGGATTCAACCAAAATATAATCAAATACTCATAGCATTAGAAAAACAATTATTGTAGTAGAAAAAATAAAAAAAAATGTAGGTACTAATTAAGAGACCCAAAAAGTGTGACTTGCATCTGGGAGAAATAACATTAGGATAGTGCAAATCACATGCAAATTAGTAAATAATAGGAAGAAATAAGAGAATTCTGGTTACAGCTTTTAAAATGTAGGATTGTATGAAGAACCACTGAAATGTGATCTTTTTCCATTTTTTGAATGGTTATCTGAATGTATTTGAGAGGAAAAATTAAAGATTTCAATTAGGTTAGCTTGTAATGTTACCATCTTTATGTGCCATAATTCATAATAAAATATATCACTATTTTCCTTGTAGACAAATTTAATTTCTGCAAATGATTCCCAGGGACAAAGCTATTCCATTGTCTATGTTATTACTTGTAGTATTAAATACATTAAATATCATGGAAATAATAAAGACAAAATGAATTTTGGATAGTTGTGGTGAGTTCTGAATATTTATTTATCAGAGAAGTTGAAAATGCATCTTTTCTCTCATTACTCTGCTGCTGTACTCTAAAAGTTAAGAAAGCAAATCCAAGTCAAGGCTTCTCAATTATCTTTTGTTACAAGGTGCGAATGTAACTGGCAATTTTTCAGTACTAAATTTAATGAAAAGTTTCTACTGCTGATCCTAAGATAGTTGCAATGCTCAGGTAACTGCTAAGTAAATTTTTTTGTCCAGTTGGACTTAGAGGATGAGTAACAGTGTGAAGGTCAGTTTAACCCAAGCTCCACATCATCTCTAGGAAGCCATCATTAAATCTTGATTTCACTCTGGAAGGAAAGATTAATCAATTACATTTTTTTAAAGACACAGACTGTTCATATCTGCCAGCTGTGAAAACTGGACTATTTTGTGGCAAGACTGGATATTTGTGAGCCAGCAATGTGGTGTAGTGGATAAAGCTGCCACCTGCGATCCAGGCTTCTCATTAGGGCACAGGTTCAAGTCCCCACACCTCAGCTTCCAATGCATCTGCTTGCTAGTGGCCTGAGAAAAGCAGTGGAGAATTATTTAAGTGCTTGGGCCCCTCCCACCCATGTGGGAGACCTGGATGTGGTTCTTGTCTGCTGGCTGCTGGCTCCTGGCTCCTGGCTCCTGGCTCCTGGCTCCTGGCTCCTGGCTCCTGGCTCCTGGCTTTGGCCTGGCCCAACCCCGGCCTTTCTGGACATCTGGGGAGTGATCACCATCTCTCCCTTTGTCTTTGTAACTCTGATTCTCAAGTGAATGGATAAATCTTAAAAAAAAAAAGGTTAAAAAAGTGGTATCTGGGAACCTGATACCTGAATAATCATTGATTATGCTGCATTTACAATGAGATGTTCATCCCTTGAATTTAGGTTGTGTTCATCACAATACAACTTCACTGGGCTAGCCTGCTATCCACTCTTTTGGATATGTACACTTGCATGTATTTTTAATCTCCCCAAAAGATATTCATTACTGAATACTGATGTTTTCCATCATTTACAGAACAGTAAATTCTTAGAAAGCATTATAAACAAAAGGAATGACATTAATAAGTCTTTAGAGTATGCATTAAAGAGAAATTTACCAATAGTCTTTATTTTCTTAACCTGTATTTATGACCATTATGACTATTATGACTCTCACATAAGTGCAGGAGCCCAAGGATTTGGACTATCTTCCACTACTTTCCCAGGCCATAAGCAGAGAGGTGGATCGGAAGACGAGTAGCTGAGACAAGAATTGGCACCTATAAGGAATGCCGGCACTGCAGGTGGAGGCTTAACCTACTAGACCACAGCGCCAGCCCCTGTCACAACTTTACAAATTATTTTCCATATGTCAATGGAAAAACGCAGATATATGGACACATATATCTGCAAATAGTTCACTACATAATAAGTTGCACATCCTTTTTTAAATTGCAAGTATTGACTTTGTATTTTCTGATTTCTTTTAAAAGAATCCTTTTAAACTCTATTTTCTTGGCTTTTATAAGTCACCATGGAAATAACAGGGAGAGTAATTGTGTTAAAGTCAGTCACACAAGGAAGGAGGAGACTCATATTTCCTGCTATTTCTAGTACTACTTACTAGTAGTTGGTTTACTATATTTAAGAGTTTGGCATCAAAATTGTATGAGTAGAATTAAATATCGAGGTGTAGTTATGAAAGTGGTGCATGCTGCGTATTTAAATCACTTCATGAGCCTGGAATCACAGAACTTCAGAGCTTATCAAGTCCTATTCCCTTATTTCACAGCTTTAGAAACCTGTCCAATGAGACCAAATGGTCTGTCTCATGTCACATAGCTTTGTCACCCAAGAAACTGGGACAGAAAGGCCATACTATCATTTCAATATTTCAACATTCATATATGAGTATATGAGTGTGTACGTGTATACACATACATATTCAATTTACCTATCTATTGACCTATATTGTGTGTGTTTGTATCTATATAGATACACAAAATCTTCTCATATAAATATGGCAAATACAGACTTTCAGGCTGTATTGATAAGGAAATTACTCTTTTTACTTTACTTTTTTTTGCAATAGATTTGTTGAGTGCAATGACTTCCCTTCATCTCATTGGAGAGTTTGAAGACTGAGCCTCCCCTGTCCGCAAGGAAAAGGGACCTGGCTAGGCATTATTATCAATTCTTGCTATGTATTGAAAAGCTGTCAAGATCTATTAGAAGAGAATGAAATAATGGGTTCCAGGTTACCCAGACAAGTATGCGTATCCATGGAAGGATTCCCCATTTTACTATGAAGATGTAGAGGAAGTTGAATAAGAAGGGTTTCAGAGAGTAACTTGGGAATTTGAGAACTGGTGATGGGAGATGTTCAAATGGGAAATAACCCCTTTCCTAGGGAACATTGTTCCTAGAGAACATTGTTGAGGTGCCCAGGCACGTGCACTGATCATGCAACCTTTACACAGGAATGGAACTTTTCCAAGGCCCACACATTGCTCTAGCAAAGATCAGCAGACTGATAACCTACCCATGTTCCAAGACTGTGTTTTGTCTGTGTTTGAATAACTCTGGTATTCCTTTTTCTCCATAGCCTATGTTGTCTCAGTCTATCTCACAATGTTCCAAGTGACCCATTTGCTCAAAAAGAAAGAATGGTAGAATGCAAATCCAGCACCACCTGTGAAGTGGAGTGGAGGAACTTGCCCCATCTGTATCTTAAAGAACCAAATTGAAATGCTTAAGGACTCTAGAACTCAGGTAATGAATGAATTTGATGATCTAATTTCTAACAAATTTACTTTTACTGTTTTGTAAGAATAACCTTTTTTCTCCCTAGTTTTTCCTGTCATAAATGGTTAGGGGGAATGGACACACACAAACACACACACACACAAACTCGCCTCATTCATATATAAAAATGTTTAGCGGGGCTGGCACTGTGATGTAGCCACTCCCTGGGATGCCAGCATCATACATGGGTGCCAGTTCACGTCCTGGCTGTTCCTCTTCCTATCCAGCTCCTTGCTAATGGTCTTGGAAAAGCAATGGAAGATGACCCAAGTGTTTGGGTCCCTCCCATGGGCCTCTTCCACCCACATGCGAGACCCAGATGAATCTCCTGGCTTCAGCCTGGTCCAGCCTAGGTCACTGTCACTCTTTCAAATAAATAAACCTTTAAAAAATGCTTAGGGGCTGGTGTCATGGAGTAGACAGTTAGGTTGCTACCTGTGATACCAGCACCCCATACAAGAACCAATTTGAGTACCAGCTGCTCCACTACCAATCCAGCTCACTGTTAATGTACCTGGAAAAGCAACAAAAGCTGGCCCACGTACTTGAGGACCTGCCATTCACATGGGAGACCTGGATGGAGTTCCAGGGTCCTGGCTTCAGCCTGTCCATCCCAGCTTTGGGGCCATATGGGGAGTGAATCAGCAGATGGAAGATTTGTGTCTCCCTTGTTCTATGTAACTGTCTTTCAAATAAACACAGTAAATCTTTTTAAAAATGTTTAAAGTTACCCAAAGCTGAGACATTTTGTACAACAAAAATGTAGTGTTTATGGACATGTCTCTTTAAATAATACAAGGCAAAAAGTAACCAAAGGAGAAAGTACAATTTGACGCTCAAGACTGAGGAAAACAACAAATGCATAGCTGTGTACTGTCTGTATGACTCATACACCCTCCTTTAACTGCTATTTGAAAATACAAACTAAACTATTCTAAATTGCTAACCTTTCAACTGTTTTTTTTTTTAATCTACAAGTATGGCTTAGAGGATGTCTAAACACATAGTGGAAAGGCAGATTAAGCTCTGATTTTGCCATTTTTACCTTTAAATCCACAAAGATATGGAAATCCTGCGAAATTAGATTTTTTTATGCTTTTGCTTTGTTTACTTTCCTGACTTTTAAGTTTAGAACTGAAGTTACCAAAAGGAGGTACATAAATAGTGGGCAAATAAATTAGCTGAAAGCAAACAAATAGCAAAAAAAAAAAAAAAAAAGATATTCTATAAACAATAAAAGATTGTCTGAATAAAAATCATCCCGGAATAATTTTCCGCAAGTTCAATAGGGCAATAGATACACCACAAAAGAAGCAAACAGCCATCCTGAAACTTAATTACATTTCAAAGTGATACAGTTACATGAAAGGAACAAAATATTTTTGTTCAATAGTTTGCCTACCAGATGGCATCTCTAAAAGCAGTCATCTTAACCTTTTGTTTGTTCTACAAATAAATAAAGATGAAAGCAATAGCAACAATGGCAAAGCATTTAAATCACTGGAAATCAAAGAGCACTTTGATTAGGTTCAGGAGAAACTGGTTCATTCTAATAACAATCCTAAATCTGGAAAGGCTCAGGTTCAAGGTGAAACTCAGAATCCCAACCTTCAGGTGTCTACCAATGCTCTTCTACCTGTTTACACTTGATGCTCATGCATTGAAGTAGGAAACCAGGAACTAGCACCATGAGACTTGGGGAAAGCCTAAAGAAACACAGAACTCCTAAATGACAGAGACTGGAAAGGATCCAGGCCCCCCCCCCCCCGCCATGCCCCGCAAAAGGACTACTGCCCCACAGCCAGAAGGCTGGTTCAAAATAAAATAGTTGGGGGCCGGCGCTATAGTACAGTGGGTTAACGTCTAGGCCTGAGGCGCCAGCATTCCCATATGGACGCTGGTTCTAGTCCTGGCTGCTCCTCTTCTGATCTAGCTCTCTGCTATGGCCTGGGATAGTAGTGGAGGATGGCCCAAGTCCTTGTGCCCCTGTACCCACGTGGGAGACCCAGAAGAAGCTCCTGGTTCCCGGCTTCAGATCGGCCCAGTTCCAGACATTGCGGCCATCTGAGGAGTGGACCAGTGGATGGAGGACCTCTCTCTCTCTCTGTCTCTACCTCTCTCTGTAACTCTTTCAAATAAATAAAAAAATCTTTTTTAAAAAATAAAATAGTTGGGACATGCCTTGGGCTTATTTGTGTGGGCCTGACTATGGAGTCAGGTCCAACATGTGAGTCCAGGCTCTACAGTAACCAGAAGGATGACTTTAAGCCCACTTCTTCACCTCTCTGAGCCTCATGGGCAAAAGCAGATAATGGTAGCACAGAGTTTTGTGGGAATTTACACACCATAAATAATCCATGATGATAGCTGTTTATCGGTATTATTAACAATAATCATAATGATTAAATCATCATGTTCCCAAATTTTTGCTGCCTCAAAAGCATGGGGTAATGTAGAGAAAGGTTTTATGACAGTAAATTGAGTTCTTAAAACTCAAAACCTTCCTTGACACATCTCCCATGGCCTCTCCTAGTAGTACTGCCCTCTTCTCAACCTGGACCCTGAAAGGTATCTAGAATTCATTTGGAGAAGGTAGGCCTAGAGACAGAAGCATTTTTTAAGAGTTGACTGTTAGAGTTCAGCTTATCCTGTCCTCTTCAATTATTTCACTTTAAGTACTCTGAGCTGCATATCTATGGGCTTTAGGGAAATGACTGAATTTCTTTTTGATCTGGTTAACTAATGGCATGTAGACTCATTCCTATTGACAGCATTGGTGTAACACTGTAATAGCAAAGAGCTTATCTTGGCAACTAACCATAAATTGTGAGCAGTTTTATCCCTTGAGAGTAAAGTGATTACCTTGAACAAATGAAAGATGAGTTGTAATTGCTTAAGTATCATGCAGACTACTATGAATGGATGTTTGGTATTTAATGGCACTTCAAGTTCTACTGGGTTATTTTCTTTAGTTTCACATTGAAAACAGCCATGAACTGGGGTTACAGCATTTGGTATTAAAAGATATCTATGTGGCTGCGCCATGGCTCAATAGGCTAATCCTCCGCCTGCGGTGCCAGCACACCGGGTTCTAGTATCGGTTGGGGCGCCGGATTCTGTCCCGGTTGCCCCTCTTCCAGTCCATCTCTCTGCTGTGGCCCGTGAGTGCAGTGGAGGATGGCCCAAGTTCTTGGGCCCTGCACCCGCATGGGAGACCAGGAGAAGCTCCTGGCTCCTGGCTTCAGATCAGCGCGGTATGCCGGCCGCAGTGGCCATTGTGGGGTGAACCAACGGAAAAAAGGAAGACCTTTCTCTCTGTCTCTCTCTCTCACTGTCCACTCTGCCTGTCAAAAAAAATAAAAGGTATCTATGCTTACACCTTTATAGGATGTAATTCCATTTTTTTGTTGTTGTTTATTTTAAATTGTGGTAAAATACACACAACCTTAAGTTTATCATTGTAACCATTCCTAAGCATAAAGTTCAGTGCCATTTAGTACATCACTACTATCAACTTTCACAATTTTTCATTATTCTAAACAGACTCTATATCCATTTAACAATAACTTCCCATTATCTGTCTCCTCTTAGCTCCTGATACCCACTATGCTATATTCGATCTCAATGATTCTGCCCAAATTAGACATAGTGCTTCACATAAATATAATTATAAAATATTTTCCTCTGTTTCCATTTTATTTCTCTAGCGTGATATTTTCTAGTTTCATCCATGTTGTAGCATGTGTAGGAATTCCTTTCTTTTAATGACTGAATGATATTCCATTGTATGGATTCCACATTTTGATTGTCCATTCATTTATAGGTTAATGTTTAAGTTATTTCTACTTTTTGGTTACAGTGAACAATTCTCCTATGAATATCTGAGGAGCAAGTATCAGTTTGAGTGCCTATTTTCACTCATTTTGGGCATACTTCCAAGAGGAATTGCTGGATCAGATAGAAATTCTAGAAGAAACACCAAACTATTTCCACAGCTGCTCTATTATTTTACGTCTCAATCAATAATGCACAAGAGTTCCAGTTTCTACATTTCTTCACCAACATTTATTTTCTGCTCTTTTGATAACAGCCATCCTAATGAATGTGGAGTGCTATGTCATGAAAATAAATCTGCTCTGGGGCTGGTGTTGTGGTACCGTGGGTTAAGTTGCAGCCTGTGATTGTGACATCAGTTAGGAGCAATAGTTCAAGTCCCAGCTGCTCCACTTTCAATTCAGCTCCCTGTTAATGCATCTGTGAAAGCAGTGGATGGTGGCCCAACTATTCGGGACCCTGTCACCCACGTAGAAGACATGAATGGAGTTCCAGGCTTCTGGCTTCAGCCTGGCCCAGCCCTGGCCTTTAAGGTCATTTGGGGAGTGAACCAGTAGAAGGAAGATCTCTCTCTCTCTCTCTCTCACTCACTCTACCTTTCAATTCAATTTTTAAAATAAAATAGATTTTTAAATTTTGTTGAATACAGGAGCTGGCGCCGTGGCCCATTTGGTTAATCCTCTACCTGTAGCACCGGCATCCAATATAGGCACCGGGTTCTAGTCCCAGTTGCTCCTCTTCCAGTCCAGCTCTCTGCTGTGGCCCGGGAAGGCAGTGGAGGATGGCCCAAGTCCTTGGGCCCTGCACCGCATCGGAGACCAGGAGGAAGCACCTGGCTCCTGGCTTTGGATCGGTGTAGCGCTGGCCGTAGCAACCATTTGGGGGGTGAACCAACGGAAGAAAGACCTTTCTCTCTGTCTCTCTCTCACTGTCTAACTCTGCCTGGCCTGTCAAATTAAAAAAAAAATGTTTTGAATACAGAGGAAAATATTTTTATTTATTTATTAAATATTTATTTTCTTGAAAGCCAGAGCAACAGAAATGGAGAGAGAAAGAGAGAGAATCTTCCATTTTCTGGGTTCATTCCCAGACAGGAACTCCCATCTGGGTCTCCCATGTGGGTAGCAGGAACCCAAGTACTTGGGCCATCATCCACTGCCTTCTCTGGGACATTAGCAGGAAGCTGAATTGGTAGTGTAGCAGCTGGGACTCAATCCAGCAGACACAGCAGGTGTTGGCTTAACTGGCTGTGCCACAATGCCGGCCCTAAATTATTTTCATTTTATGGCTGCCTTACCCTACATATAAAAACCTGCAAACATCCTGTGCAAGTCCTAAAGTGGAAGGTAAAATATGATCATCCTGTCAAAATTTTAAACAGAGTAACACCAATATTTCTACAAATAAGGCTTAGAGTTTTAGCATTGCAGTTGAAATTCCACAGCTAATGCTCACGACATAAATATATTCATTAATCTATTTGCAGCTGACACCATCCTCAGCAAAACCAAAGTCTTAGTACACCTAGAATGACCCCCTATTTGAACCCAAATTGTCAGAAGCAGGCCTGCGCGAGAAGCGCTGCGCATGCGCGCTCCTTCAGGCTGTTTGCGAGCCTGCGTGTTCCCGACAATGGCGGCTGCGTCCGGTTCAGTTGGCCTTCCGCGGTGTCTGGTGTCGCCGGCTGGGAGGCACAGCGCCTCTCTGATCTTCCTGCACGGTTCAGGTGGATTGCAATTTTCCATCGTGATTTTCTGCAGCGTAGGCAGTATCCTCCCCTGGGTTAGCACAGTTTTCTTTCCCGTGGAGGCAGCTCCGGGAGAGGGTGGCTCTCCGCTCTGCAGCCCGGGGCCGCGGACTTCCCGGCAGGATTACTCAGTTGCCCCGATCTTCCTGTCGTCTTCTTTCTACACTTCCCTCCCGCCCTGAGCCTCGCGGCTCTCAGCCCGCTCTCCATCCGCAAGGTCCTTTCCCGTGCCATCCTTACCACTCCCGTCCCAGCTCCCCGCGTTCGAACTGGGAGTTAAGAAGGTGAGTCTTCTGCTCATGAGAGTGACTTATTCAGGACTTCCCAGAGCCAGCTACTAGAGGGTTTTCCGCCGCTGTGGGTTTTTTCCACTGCTCGCTTGCGCCAGCCTCCAGGCGCACGTGGACCATCGCAGTCATGATTCACTGAGACACTGCGAGTATTAGCAGAGCATCTACTTGCCCCGTGCCTTTGTCTTGCCCACCCACACACTCCTCGCTTTCTCTCTGACATTAAGCCTCCAAGGCACAGCACCAGGTCAGCTCTGAATTCTCTGGGCGGGTATTCTGCCTTCCCTAACTTGATTTCCTATGGCGTTTCTTACTCTCATCCTAATTACTTAGGGCTTTCTTACCCCCACTGGATTGTCAGTCCTCCACAATAAGGACCCTTGAATCTTGTTTTATTCCTTGCATGCCCAGTGCTTGGCCCAGGGTAAGTCCCCAGGAGATGTTTTTTGTTTGGTTTTTCTTCTTCTTCTTCTCTTTCTTTCTCTCTCTCTCTCTCTCTCTCTCTCTCTCTCTCTTCTTTCTTTCTTTCTTTCTTTCTTTCTTTCTTTCTTTCTTTCTTTCTTTCTTTCATGCAGCAAGTGTCTTCTTTCTTTCTTTCAGAAATGAAATGCAGCAAGTGTCCTCAGGGGGCCTACCTACATTTAAAAACCAAAACAATTAGTTTGAGGCAGCAGTGCTTGGGAGATCACAAGACGGTGCAAGGTTCAGGCCAAGTGAAGACTCCTCGGGTTTTTCAGTGATCTTTGATCTGAGACCCATAGGGGCTGATGATTGGGTAATGGAGGGGATTGGAAAGGTGCAGGGCAGAGAACTGGATGTGAGCAGTTGCTAGAGTTTTGAAAATGGGGCCAGATGGGTGCAGCAGTTTGCCCAGGTCACTTGGCTATTACTGTGAGTAGTGGTGGAGAAATTGGGGACTTGAATCTTAATCTTTCTTTGACTCCAAAATTAGTACTCCGGTAGGATAAGGTGGCGAGTTAGGGAAGAAAAAGGCCTGTGGGTTTTCTGATGAAATATATTTGGAAGGTGAAGTGTCCAGAATTGTCAGCGGTGCTTGCATCTGCTGGAGATTGGTAGCACTGTTTAGCTAGGACCATAGGATGTACACTTTTAAGTGCCCTGAATTTTCTGAATACTGTAAATACAGCTAATTAATAAATAAGCTAATTCTCACTTCTTAGAAATAATTCCCAGTATTTTAACAAGAATTCATACATTTTGTTCTTTTTCCCCTGGACCACTTTATTTAAAATAAGGATCCATTCTCTTCAGTGTTAAATTACTGATAATGTTATAGCCTGTAATGACATATCTCTGGTTTTTTTTTTTTTTTTTTTTTTTTTGACAGGCAGAGTGGACAGTGAGAGAGAGAGAAAGAAAGGTCTTCCTTTGCCGTTGGTTCATCCTCCAATGGCCGCCGCGGCCGGCACGCTGTGGCCGTCGCGCCGCGGCCGTCGCGCCGCGCTGATCCGAAGGCAGGAGCCAGGTACTTATCCTGGTCTCCCATGGGGTGTAGGGCCCAAGGACTTGGGCCATCCTCCACTGCACACCCTGGCCACATCAGAGAGCTGGCCTGGAAGAGGGGCAACCGGGACAGAATCTGGCGCCCTGACCGGGACTAGAACCCCGTGTGCCGGCGCCGCTAGGCAGAGGATTAGCCTAGTGAGCCACAGCGCTGGATGACATATCTCTGAAACCCAGAGTCATGCATTATATATAAACATTCCCCTTTGTACTTTGGACAAAGAATTTACCCAAATAATTTTGCCAAGTATGGAAGTACAATGTGGTTTCCATATATTTAAATCTTTACTGAAGTAAATGAAGCTTTTATTGAGAATAGGTCTTTATTATTCAAGGTAGAGGCTAATGATTTTATTTCAGATTTTATGATATGTGTGGTTAGAGGAAATGTTTGGCTTTTGGTTAATCCAAAGAGGAGCAAACCAAGTTTAAGAATGTTATCATACTATTGGACTAAACTGCCTAAAAATGAACATTGTGAATGGATGGATAGTTGTTTTTTTGTAACATTAGTATTTTTAAGACTGGAAAAGTATGTTTAGGGACATTGTGTTTTTTAAAGAAATCTTAAAAGCTTGAGATCTTTTCTAGGATGTAACAGCCTCTAAAAAATATATGGGGGTGTAAAATATAGAAAGCCAGCTTCATTTGAGCCTTTCCTAATGGAAATACTAAAGAAATAACTTATTTTAGGAAGATAAAAATAAATGATAGTTCAATTAGCTTTTTCAGTCTCAGATTAATTTGTGCTGTTTTTTGTTCCCATAGGACGCTATAGTTCTTGTTTCAATGGTAGTCATCATACTTATCACCTCAAATGTCTGTGTTCTAGTCTAAATTATAAGGATCACAAAAGCCAAACCCTATGTATCTAATTTATGGCTTTTTCCCCCCATACAATATGTCTCAATGAGCTGACTTAGTTGTCACTTGTAAAGTCACTGGTAATGTCAGTTGCTAAATTTAGCAGACTTTTCAATCTTCTTGTTTGAATTGTTTTCTTCCTACCGCTATTTTTTCCCTCTGGTTTCTTTTGCAAACTCATCCTCCTCCTGTACTTGGACATTCACAATGGGGTTCCTCAAAATTTAGATTTAGGTCTACTCTTCCTACTCTACATTTTTCTCCCCAGACTAAACTGCGTGTAAACCTGAAGAGTCTTTTTTATACTGTTGACACAAATGTGTCTCTTCATTGTAGGCCTCCTTTGAGCTCTAGACCTGTTTATCCAACTGCCTGATAGACATTCATTCTTTTTTTTTTCAAAAAACATTTTTGTTTTTAAATTTATTTGACAGAGTTAGACAGTGAGAGAGAGAGAGAGAGAGAGAGAAGGGTCTTCCTTCCATTGGTTCACCCCCCAAATGGCCACTATGGCAGGTGCTGCGCTGATCCAAAGCCAGAAGCCACCTGCTTCTTCCTGGGCTCCCATGCGGGTACAGAGGCCCAAGCACTTGGGCCATCCTCCACTGCACTCCTGGGCCACATCAGAGAGCTGGACTGGAAGAGGAGCAACCGAGACGAGAACCTGGCGCCCATATGGGATGCCGGTGCCACAGGCGGAGGATTAAACTAGTGAGCCAAGGCGCTGGCCCCAGGACATTCATTCTTTAACCCATTCATTCAGGAAATACATCATGTGACTACCCGTGCACATGGCACTGTTCTACAGCACAGACCACTGAACAAAACAAACAAAGTCTGAGCTCTCATGAAGCTTATAATCTAATAGAGGAAATAAATAATAATAGTAGAGTATAGTGAGTTCAATGAGAAAAAAAGTGGATAAGGGGGACAGAAAGTATGAGGGTGTTACGGTTTTAAATAGGGTGATCAGAATGTACCTCAGTGTGATGATAACAGTGAAGCAGCTAGACTTGAGTGCGTGTAATCATGTGGATGTTGGGTTTGACTATTCCAGACAAGGAAAAAGTTGAGACAAAGGCCCCATGATGAATTCCTGACACTTCAGGGGAAGTAGTAAGGCTCGTGTGCCTGGAGTCAGGAGAGCAAAAGATGGTATTCTAGATGGTATTGGCATCTGTGTTGTGTGCGGTGGGGTTCATCATGCTTTTTCTTTACTGGATCAAATAGTGTTTCAGGCTTTGTGGGCCACATCAGGTCTTTTTCCCCTCTTCTTTTTTGTGGCATAATTAAAAATGCAAAATCTTTAATTAGCTTATATTCCTTGAAGATATTGGCTGGATTTGTGTCCTTCCCTCTGGCTGGCCATGCTTTGTTCAACCAACTCCTGGCATAAGACCTTGTATCTATTATATTGTATAGACTTGTTTTTCCTACCTTGTATTTCCTACCTTGGTGTATAATACTATTGTTCAACCAGGTGCTCTGACCAAAATCGTAAAGGTCATTCTTGAAATCTTTTACCATTGCCCCCTCATATATTACCAGTCCCTATTAATTTTACCTCCTAAATATCTCCATTATCAGTTTCTGTGTATACTGCTATCCCCTTAGTCTATGCGTCAGTCACCTAAACGGTAGTGTTGTAACTGAACTCCCCACACCTATATTTGTCCCCCTAAAATTACAGCCTCCAGAGTGATCCTTTAGAATCATGCCACCTTTTTGTAAAAGGTACTCATGACTTCCCCATGGTCTTGGGATTTGTCAGGTTCTTAGTTTTTCCAACCTCATGTTACAGTCAGCGTTCCTCTCATTCTCTGCTTTTCAGTTCTCAGATGTCACACTTATGTCTCCTGTCTAGGGTCTTAAACACTTGCCTCTTCACTGTCTGAGATGCTTTTTCTGTCTGCACTTCACTTGTCACCTTCCTGCAGATTTTAGTTCAGACCATGCAACAACCATATATTAAGATACCTAGTTTGTATCAGTTCTATTCCTAGCAGTAGATGAACAAATAGCTCAGTGGATAAAACAAAATGAACCTTGCTGTGTGGAGCAGATATTCTAGTGAAGTTATCCCTGACTAACTAGTAGGTCAATTCTGAACATAGTAAACCCCTCTGCACCCAGTGTTTCATGTTGGCAGTGGTTACATTTATAATTTGTATTTATTTTTGTGATTATTTGATGGCTACTCCTCATAATAGGATACACACTTAGTGGGAGTAAGGACTCTATCCACTCCTCACCTCCCCAACTCCCCATCCTACCCCCGCCCTGCACATCACTGCCTCTCAGGTAGTATCTGGTGGAATTGATTTCTAATGATTGATTAAAAAATTAAGATGTGAACTCTAAAATTTCCTCTTCTACATAGAATGGGCCTATATTTCCTTCCCCTTTTTGAATGCACATACACATACAGCAATCCTTGCATGAATTTTGGTTATTTTAAACCATGGAATATATGATCACTGTTTCAGATCATGTTATCAAAGTTAAATTCTATTTCATTCAAGTTAAAAATGAAAGACTTCATATCCTTTTGGAAAGGTTGTTCCTGTTTGAAACCAATAAAAATGTATTAAGTTGCTCCAACTAAAAAATTCAGTATGATCACTTTGGAACTTAGTTCTTTTTAGAGTAAGCTAAGACATGATAGTGTTAAAAATCAGAGATACAAAAATTTATTTTTAGAAAAATCAATTTTGTTCCTGCTATACCCATGAAGTAAATGAGTAAACCTAAAACTCAAGCTTAAACAAGTCCTTTAAGGTGTTCAGTGGTAAAGCAAGGAGTAAAGTAATCCAAGCTATTAATGCCTGATCAATTCATATCAGTGTCTATTCAGTTATGTTTATGTATAAATATTTTCTTATCTCTTATTCCAGCATCTGTGTGACATGATACTTACAGACTGCTTTTAATGTGTTATATTAATAAAATGGTTATTTTACTTTAGACTTTGTCATTCAACAGGTGATTCTGGACTAGGACTGAGAACATGGATCAAACAAGTTTTAAATCAAGATTTAACATTCCAGCACATAAAAATTATTTATCCAACAGCTCCTAGCAGGTATGTAGTAATTTATCTCACTGCTCAGTATGACTCTGTGGCATAAAATGTATATAAATAGATGCCAACTAAAGGGTCTTTAAGCTTACTTCTTAAATTAGGATACATTTTTTTCCAGAACATGTTCTTTATTTTGCATTTGTACTTTTGGGAGTTTTGTCAGGTGAGTAATTCCCTTCTCTAAAACACTCCTGAAACTGTGAATTGAAACTGACCAAGATGTACCTACTGGACTGTATGTACTCTGGCATTTCAGATTGTCATCTTTAAGACTCCTCTCTTTCCCTAATTCACCCTTCAAGGAAACTCAAGAACTTCAGTGAGTCTAATCTTTGTAATGATTTAGCCAAGGCAAAGATTGTAATCTCTGGAGAAGCATTTTATAACATTCTTTCTGCATTCAGAAAGATTATTTAGAAATAATGTTATGCTTTTTGAGTTGGCAGAACAAAATAGGAATATGAAATTGACTACCTAGTAAATCATCAGGTTAGATAACCTGTGTGCTTGACACAGTTCACAATAATATTATAGTGTTGAAGTCAGATTTCTTTTTATAAATATTAAATTAGCCTCTGCATAGTTTTTTATTCTGAATGTTTGCTTTTAATATGTTTGCAAATTTTTTGTGTGTATGAAATTATGTACCCAACCTGTTTTCTCATTGTTTATTCTTGATCTGAACTTATTAAGTCTACTTGTGTACTTATGCAAATACTTGGCTTGATTTTTTTCATTAATTTAGTATTAATTAGTAATAGAACCAGTATTTCAAGGACATTTTTGTATTTACTAATAAGGCTTTATTTACCTCAGCTGATAGAAATGAAAGAGCTTGAACACATAAATGATGAGTCAAGATTCAAAAAAAGTTATTTTAGTATAATTAACTTTGGTCATACAGATAAAAGACCTGCTGACCAAGAGGTTATTTTTTGTTATATAAGTTGAACACCTTTGAAAATGTCAGAAGTGCTTGTCACTTGTTTTTAGGATGGGCAAATTTAGGAAGGAAAAAGGTAATGATATTTGTGTGGATATAAGAAAGATAAATGCATTTCAGCTTAAATATAAATGCAGTCTGATGATTTGTAGGGAAGACATTTCAAAACATGATTATGGGATTTAATACATTTCATCATTATTTCATATTTTATCACCAATTGCAATATGAATTCTTGACCAATGTTTTTCAAACCTTATGCTGGAAATATTTGAGTCCAGAAGTCTCCAGATGCACTAAGCATTATTTGTGATGCTTTTGTGATTTAGCATAGTATCACTGAAATGATGCACTGAATTCATAGTAACTTTCTGTTGTATGTTTTCATGATTAGTAGTTATTTGGACAGATCATCATTGTTTTAGACCACACTGACCAACAGGAATATAATAAAAACTACATATATAAATTTAAATTTCCTTGGCATCATATTAAGAAAAAGGAAAAAAAAGGTAATATTAATATCTTTTATTTAACTCAATATTTCCAAAATAATCATGTGTAATTAAAATGATATTTTGCTTTCTTTTACTCATACCAAATCTTTGAAACCTTGTGTACATTTTACATCCATAGCACATCTCAATTTGGATGCTAAATTAATTAAACTTAAACATAGTGACATTAACATTTGGTTCTCTTGCTGTAGTAGCTGCATTTTAAATGCTGTACTACCATACGTGTCTAGGGTTTACCACTTTGGACAGTAGTTTTAGACCTTAGAAAGGAGTTTCTATATCAGCATGTTCAGAAGTAATGTTATAGACCAATTCATCATTTTTACCTCAGTAGAATACTCATTTGTTCAAGTTTTTACTTTTAGTTAGAAATTATAAAACATTTCCAAGCTTTTATGTTAAATATTAAATTATCTAATTGCAATAGAAAATAAAATAGCATAAACAAATTTGGAAACAAACCTAGTTAACTATTCTTAACATAGAAAAGGAAGCTCAATTTGTGGGAGCAAAACTGGGGATGTGCTGGAGTGAAGGCTCTTCGCTGGGAGCATTTAGGCTGCTGTGTTAGAAAAAGGAATAGACAGCTTTGGCTAGTCCTATGAGGCAGTCAGGTCAGTGATGAGAGATAGTACTGAGCATACTGTATTGTAATTAGCTGTATTTTCTCTACCTTAAATATATGTATTCCTTGCTCTCTACCTTATTTATATATCATGCTCACTGCTGGATCCTAACGGACACTTAGGGATATAATATTCCTAAGCACTTAACATAGAATCTAACAAAGTTAGTTAGTTACATTTTAATTTTAGAATAATTTTTGCTGATGTGTTTCCTTTTTTTAAGATTTATTTTATTTATTTGAAAGACAGAGTTACTGGGCAGAGCAGGGAGTGTGGAGAGAGTGATCCTCCATTCACTTTTCATTCCCCAAACGGCCACAATGGCTGCACCAGGAACAGGCCAAAACCAGGAGACAGCAATTCTATACGTGTCTCCCACATGGGTGGCAGGGAATCTTCTGCTGCTTTCCCATTAGCAGGGATCTGTATCAAAAGTGGAGCAGCCAGGACTCAAACTGGAGCTCATATGGAATGCTGACATCATAAGTGACAGCTCTACTTGCTGTGCCACAACACCAGCCCACTACGTGAGCTTTTAAAAGCGTGTTTTTGGGGGTAAAAAACAGAAATGTAGGTACTAAGGGACGGTAGTTATTCATCCTTAGACTTCAACAGTAATAGTTTTAATGCAGTTTGGGCACAGCTTTCTTGGCTTGGCTTTGCTTGGTTTTGCCTCATTTGGGAGCATAAACATCTCTGCTGCCTTCCATCTATTCGTATTACAACAGTGTTTCTTGAGCTGCTAATAGGAAGACTCCTGTATCATCTACCTTGTTTATGATATTCAGATAACACCAGAAGGAGACAAGTGGTACATGCTGTCCTTAACTGTCACCACTTAATGTAATTAATATGTTATAAAAGTAAACTTTAACAATCTTTTAAAATGTGCACCAGGGTTTCTTCCTTCAACATTTTACTGCACACTGTCTTAACCATTAGACCAAATGTTTGCCCTTTGCTGCACACTACTTGATATAGTCCAGATTTCTAGTACTGTGTGTGTCTCCAGTTTTTTCTTTCATCACCTTAAGGTTTTCTGTACTGTATGCATTTCATTGACTATCCATCTGTGTTACTCCCACAAGGATATCTGAGGATAACATCTGGATTTTTAAATCTTTGCAGTGATGTCATTTAATTAGTATGCACCGTTAATGACCTATTCATTAAGCAGTTTTGTCCTATAATTTATCTAAAATATCCCATCATTGAAGTATAGCTTTTCCCAAGCCAAATATTTATGGATATAAGTATCTATAACAAACCTTTCGACTTCTTAGGGGTAATTTTTACGACTTTCAGTGAACTGTAGAAGCTTTAAACTATATAAAGAGAGGTCCGTTTATCTCCCCTACCTTATGTTATAGTTGTCACAGTGTTTCATTTGCTTATGTTGAAAACTCCACCCACATGTTAAAGAACGGAAGACGAGAACAATAATCTATTGTACTTAACTCAGTTGTAGTCTATTACAGCATATTGTGTCTTGATTAAATTGTGAATTACCAATTTGGCTATGTAGTATTCCTTTCCTCCTCAACTGTATTTAATACAGTTTTTAATCAGCTAAGAGGCCAGCACCACAGCTCACTTGGCTAATCCCCCACCTGCGGCGCCAGCACCGGCACCCCAGGTTCTAGTCCCGGTTGGGGCGCTGGATTCTGTCCCGGTTGCTCCTCTTCCAGTCCAGTTCTCTGATGCGGCCCGGGAAGGCAGTGGAGGATGGCCCAAGTGTTTGGGCCCCTGTACCCACATGGGAGACCAGGAGGAAGCACCTGGCTCCTGGGTTCGGATCAGCGCAGCGCGCCGGCTGTAGCGGCCAATTGAGGGGTGAACCAACGGAAGAAAGACCTTTCTCTCTGTCTCTCTCTCTCACTGTCTAACTCTGCCTGTGAAAAAAAAATAAAGTAAAAAAATAAATAAAATAAAATACTCAGCTAAGAAGGGACATAATAAGTAAAAGCAATTAGTTTGCTTTGTTAATTTAGGTGGAAAATATTACTTTATTTTTCCTCATTATGTTAATTTGAATACTTTAATTAAAGTACCCATATTTGTGACATATTTGAGCTGTACCTACAATTAGAAGTTTTCATAATTTGGGCTTAATCTTAGAATTTTCATTTTTTCACAAAATATAACAATTTTTAACAAGCCTTTTATAATTTGTATGATACAGTTTCTCTTAGTATTTTTAAAATAGTCTAAAAGTAGTAAGATTTTAATGGTGCTTCTACTTTTCACTTCATTATTTTTCCACATAAAGATCATGCTTACATTTTTGTTAAATACATATTGTAAAATAAATGTAGGCACTTTTTATTTATGGGAAGTAAACAATGGATTAATCTTTACTCCAACACTTAGGATTCCTGTCTAATGCATGGTGTTAGATGATCACTGTCCTGACATCAGTAGATGTACCCAACAAGTACACTACTAAGAAGTCCTACTGAAAAATAGCTAAGCTGAAGAAATAGTTTATTTCTTTGGCAAGTATGTTAAATAGTGTGTTTAAATACCTGTTAATAGGTAAAAACCTTTTTCTTAGAAATCTTTTTTTAGGTTCAACTAAAGAAAAATTTGGGCATATTTTTAGAAGTTGCAGTATAGATTTTGTAAGAGTTAAAATCAAAAGATATGGAAACTGACATTTAACTCATCAGTTAACACATCTGTGTCCCTCATCAGAGAGCCTGGGTTCTGTTCCCAACTCTGACTGCTGACTTCAGCTTCCTGCTAATGCAGACCCTCAAGTAATTGGGATTCTGCCCCCCAACATGGGAAACCAGAATTGTGATCCTGGCTCCTGGCTTCAGCCTTGCCCTTCCTCAGCTGTTGCGGTAATTTGGGGAGTAAAACAGTAGAGGGAAGTTGTCCCTATATCTTTTTCTCTCTCCACCTGTCTTTTTTTTGTCTATTTCTAAGCCTCTCAAAAGATTATTTTATATAAAATCAAATTAAGTTAAAATATTCAAATTAAATCAAAATATTCAAAGCACATATAAAATAACTTTAGGCATTCAGCTATTTCTAAGTGATACAAATTACTTGCAAGTGACACAAACAATTATTGGCATTTGTCATGAAGAAAATCTTTACTTAATATCTACTGTATATCAAGTTTTGGTCTTGGCCTTGAGGCTATTATTGCAGAAAATGTAGAATCCGTGCTCTCAGAGTACTCACATAGAGATGGAAAATAAAAGAAAATTTAAACATTATAATTTCAGATAGTGACAGATGGTATCTAGGGAGGGCAGTGGAATGGAGAGGATCTATGTGTGTTACAGGGTGGAGGGGAGGCAAACATCCTGTGGGAGAGTCAGAGACTCCTCTGAGAAAGTGACATTTAAGCTGAGACCCGAATGATCAGAGGGAGCCCAGCATGCAGAAAGATGGTGAAGAGCATTCCAGGTAGGGGCACGATCAGGTACGGTTCCCTTGGCTCAATCATGAGCTTGTGTTGTTGGAAGAGAAGAAATAGGAAGTGTACCTGGAACTTGAAAAATGCTCAGGGAAGTGAGATGAAATGAGAACAAGAAGCCAGACAAGCCAGATCATCCTAAAGGTTATGAATCACCTTTGATTTTATGACTTTAAGGGAATACAGATCAAAACAGAACTTGGTGTCAATCTGATACCATTTCTTAAATAACCTTGGACAATTTATTCTAGCTTAATAACTTACCAATGTGTAATGGGCTCATTGATTGATTGATTGATTTAGGAGTCACACAGATGTTCTTTGCTGAGCATATTTATTTATTGTGGTAATGTCTGAGCAGTTTTATACCAGCTAATAAAGTGATTTATTTGTGGATGGAGGTGAATGAGTATAACATATGTGCCAGGTTTTTTTTTTAGCTATTTTAAAAACAATCTTTCATGCTTTATTTAAAGGTTATTCTAACATATTTGGAGAGTTATGTGTTCTTGATTATGTTTTTTAGCAAAAAGAAAAAACTTTAAAATTATTCTTTGATTAAATTTTTGATTATTCCCTTTGAAAGAAAATTTTCTTAGAGACCTGAGAAAATACAAAGCTACTGTATTAGTAAAATACTTGCACTGGGGTTCTACCTCTATGGAGCATCTATATCTAAATAATTAAAGCATTGTCGAAGAAAAAAAGTTACAGGAATATCATTTTTTCCATTAATGGATGAGTTCCCAGAATGATTCACATTTTAGCCTATGATATCATCCTTATTTAAGTGCTTAGACAGACAAATAGCAGAGAAAAATGGAAAGGGATGTAGAAATAACTCAAAAGGGTAACAGCCTAATTTGAACTTTATAGTGAGTGCTGTATATTCAGTTTTGACTTAGAAATTTACATGTTTTTAGGGGCAATTGGAATACAGATTGGTATTTCATTTTGTCTGACAGTGACTATGTGGATAGCACCAGCTTTCATTTCGAGTGCTTTAAGAAAGTTAATGCTAAGAAGGGATTCTGAGAGGTAAAAGGCTTGAATGCTTTCCGCCTTCTTTCCCTTTCTGATTCCAATTGTCTCTACTTTTTAAGGCAGTTGGCTTCTGGGATAAGGAGGCTTATGTGAGCAAGGCAGAGTTTGGGCTTTGGGTGGCAGTGAGGTGGTAGCAGAGAGCTGGTGCAAGGTTTTGTCTTTTCTGCTGCAGTTGAGATCCTGGGTGGAGGACAACGCAGGAGAAGTGCTAAAAGCTTACACTGTACAACTCTGTCCTCCTGTCACAGATGTCATAAAATGTTAATTCTCAGACAATAAGACGGTATTGGTTTAAACTCGGAAAGGATTTTTTAGATTTGAAAGTATTTTAAAGTTTACCAAATGTTTTGATTACTTTATTGGATAAAGAAAGAATAATGGATGCCTAAGAATAGGTGGACAGTTGTGAAAAAAATAGACTAATGGTGATTACGGTAAGGATAGTGGGCCTTTCCTTGCACAACTTCAGAAGATGCTGCAAAACCGCCGTGAGATGGTCAAATGAAATCAACTGATAAAGTAGTGGGACACAGTGGAGCCTTTTGCAACCCAGCTCCTTCCTCTGAATGGCAAAACATGGAAAATTGTTTGAGTGACTCTTTTCTTGATTTTTCTCCAAAGATAGTAAAGAGCAAGTACCACTGTAGATGCGTTGAAGAGAAGTCAGTTCATTACATGGTATAGGTCTTAGGTATTAGCACTTAATTTTCTCACAGAACTCAGGTGAAGAGAGAATAGATAAAGTAGACCTATAATGTTAAATAAATGACCAAGATGGAGTTTCACCTTTTCTCTGTTCTTTCCTTCTGTTCAAAACAGTTGATTATTCATATGGTATAAAATTAATATGAACTCTTAGGTCACCCTTTATTTGAAATAAGTTCTCCCACATTTCAAGATTTAAAAGTAAAGAATAGAATAAAAATCTTAGTAGAAAATCTGGATTCTGTGGATTGGGAAAAGCTTCTTAAATAAATCAGGAAATCTGAATATTTAATTTTTAAAAAGAGTATCAAACGTGAAGTCTTTGATCAAAATGAGAATCTGAAATATATCCTCTTAGTATCAACATTCAAACATAAATTTGGAAAAATAAACTTGAGATGCAGATGACAAATATTTAACAGTAATAAAGAGTGCTATTCTAAACCAAAACTTTTTTAAAAATCCAATAGAAAAAGAACTGCAAGTAGCATCAATCCACAGTTCCAGTTATGTGAAATTTTTAAGTATATACATCTCTTTTTGTTAATAGAAATGCTTGTGGTTAACTGGCAAGTGTATAGGAATTGCTCACCAAGAGGTATGATGGAGTTTTCTGAGGAAAGCTAGTATTTTTTTATCATTATGTAAATGTGGCTGCACTCCAAAAAGTATTTGAAATGTGTACTAAAAGTGTATACTTTTCTGTGTGTAATACCTCAGTAAAGTTCATTTTTAAACTTCAATAGGTTCCTTTAAATGATAATTTTTTAAAAAAGATTTATTCAAGAGGAAGATACACAGAGATCTTCCATTAGCTGGTTCACTCCCCACATGGCTGCAATGGCCAGGGCTGGGCCAGGCTGAAGCCAGGAGCCAGGAGTTTCATCTGAGTCTCCCACATGAATGCAGGGGCCCAAATACTTGAGCCATCATCCTCTGCCACATTAGCACATTAGCAGGGAGCAGGATTGGACGTGGAACAGCTGGGACATGAACCAGTCCCAAATGGGATGCTGATGTTGCAGGAGGCAGCTTAACAACACTGGCCTCAAATGGTAACATTTTAAAGTATGTTAACACAGTTACCTTTATTGTGAAAAGGTGAATTTTTACAACCTTTACAGAAGCTACTTTGAAGCATCTATTAAGACAGAAGTTATAGCTTTCACCCCAGTGGGCTGAACAGAGTTGGACTCTGTTCCATACCCCAGTGTAGGTATGGCCATTTGGACTAGCAGTTGAGCTGCTGGTTGGAACACCCACATCCCATAATGGAATGCCTGGGTTCAAATCCTGTCTCCATCTCAGCATTCCACTTTCTGCTAGTGTGTACCCTGGGAGGCAGAGGGTGATGGCTCAAGTGGTTGGGCCTCTGCCACTCATGTGGGAGATTGGGATTGACCAGTTCCTGTCTTCAGTTGGTTGTGGATCTTTGGGAAGTGAATCAGCAAATAGGAGCTCACCCTGGCTGTCTGTCTCAGTACTTATTAAGTAAAATAAATAGACACATACATACATATATACATATATACCCCTAGTACATGAAAACATGTCTGCATATATGTTTAATGAATCATTTCTCTTAGTGGCCAAAACCTGGGTACCAAATGAATGCCAATTGTTAGGGGAATGGCCTATTAAATTGCAGAATATATTTATCATAGAGCAGAAGATAACCATGTGAAAGGATGATCAGAACTTTATCAAATGGAAGGATTTCCATGATGTATTTTTTTAAAAAAATAACTATGAAGCACATCAAAAAGCAAATAAGTTTTGAAAACCTAATAAAGAGCTCTAGAATGTATCCTGTAAGACAAATATCATGTGTTTTCCTGATTTGTGGTAGCTAACAGAGTACAAAAAATGTAATTCTTTTAAATGATAGGAGCAAAATTGACAGTTTGAGAATTGATTATTGTTTACAGCTCTTGTCTCTACTTTTGAAGAACAATGTATTTTCTTTATTACTATTTGTTGAATTCTTCACTTAGTAGAGGGTTAAGCTTATGATTAAAAATAAACTGAAAGTATATCATTATAAAAATTAAAAGAAAAAATAAGAAAGGAAGGTAGGAGTGTGAGAGTGTGAATTCATGGTAGGGTAGAAGGCATCACTATGGTTATAAATCTATATATATGAAATACATGATATATGTTCACTTTATATAAATATTTTTTTTAAATTGAAGGCTATATTTCTACATCATTGACCAGGCACTTAGTGTGAAGGACAGATGTGTGGGAAAGAGGAATGGAGAGATAAGCAAAAAATAAGATTTATATGGATAACATTAAAACCATATATATAGGGGTTGGCACTGTGGCAATAGCCGGAAAAGCCATCGTCTGCAGTGATGGCATCCCGTATGGGTGCTGGTTTGAGACCCAGCTGCTTCACTTCCTATCCAGCTCTCTGCTATGGCCTGGGAAAGCAGTACAAGATGGCCCAAGTCCTTGGGCCCCTGCACCCACGTGGGAGACCTGGAAGAAGCTCCTGGCTTTAGGCCAGCCATTGTGGCCATTTGGGGAGTAAACCAGTGGATGGAAGATCTCTCTGCCTCTGCCTCTGCCTCTCTGTAACTCTGCCTTTCAAATAAATAAATGTTAAAAAAAACTGCATATATATATATATATATATATATAATATGTGTATTATATATAATAGACAGACAGACAGATAGGGCATAGCAGGTTAGAGTGCTTTGGATTGCATACTTACTTCACTTCTGATTGAACTTCTTACTAATGTACCTGGGAGGCAGCAGATGATTGCTGAAATACTTGGGTTCCTGCCAGCCATGTAAGAAACCTAGAGTTCCTGGTTCCTGGCTTCAGCTTGGCCCAGTCCAGCCTCAAGTACTGTGGGCATTTAGGGAGTAAACTGTTGGATACAAGATTGATGTCTGGGCCGGCGACGAGGCTCACTAGGCTAATCCTCCACCTGTGGTGCCGGCACCCTGGGTTCTAGTATCGGCTGGGGCGCCGGATTCTGTCCCGGTTGCCCCTCTTCCAGTTCAGCTCTCTGCTGTGGCCGGGGAAGGCAGTGGAGGATGGCCGAAGTGCTTGGGCCTAGCACAGGCGTGGAGACCAGGAGGAAGCACCTGGCTCCTGGCTTCGGATCGGCACAGTGTGCCGGCCGTAGCTGCCATCGGGGGGGGGGGGGTGAACCAACGGAAGGAAGACCTTTCTCTCTGTCTCTCTCTCACTGTCTAACTCTGCCTGTCAAAAAAAAAAAAAAAAAAAAAAAAAAGAAAGAAAAAAGATTGATGTCTGTCTGTCTGTCTCTCTGTCCACCTCTTTGTATCTCTAATAAGACATTATGTATGACTCTATATATATAGACACTCCATATTTGTAAAAATTATTTGTATCTTCATGAATTGTGGAAAGTGTTACAATTTTGGGGGTAGGCCCCGTGGTGCAGTAGGTTAATCCTCCACCTATGGGGCCGGCATCCCATATGGGTGCCAGTTCTAGTCCCTGCTGCTCTTCTTCCAATCCAGCTCTCTGCTGTGGTCCCAGGAAAGCAGTGGAGGATGGCCCAAGTGCTTGAGCCCTGCACCCACATGGGACAGCAGGAGGAAGCACCTGGCTCCTGGCTCCTGGCTTTGGATCGGCACAGCTCTAGATGTTGCGGCCATTTGGGGAATGAGCCAATGGAGGGAAGACCTTTCTCTCTGTCTCTTCCTCTCACTGTCTATAACTCTACCTCTCAAATAAATAAATAAAATCTTTTAACAAATTTTAAAAAAGAAATTGTTACATTTTTTATATAGCGTCTCTGGGATTTTCATCATGTACATCCAAATTTTAGAAATGGTGTTGCAAAGTAATGTTTAGCTCATGATTCTATTTGAGTAAATAAACAGAAGATCCTCTGTATATGAATTTTTCTTCAGTTTGAGTCATAGTACCTTTCTTGCTTCCAAGTTTCTTTCAGCTTCACTGAGAAACTTTCCAGAAATAATCCTCATGACTCGCAGGCTCCTAATGTTGGTGTCCATTTGTTTTGGAGCGGCATGATCAATACAGAATGGAAGGAGGAAGAAGGGTTGGAGTATGGGCAGGAGGGAGGGTAGGGTGGGAAGTATCACTGTGTTCCTGAGTCTGTATGTATGGAAATACATGAAACTTAGAAAAATAAAATTTTTTAAAAAGCAAAAAAGAAAAAATTCTCCTGTAGTTCTGTTCTTTTCAACACCATCTATTGGTCCTAAAGATTACATGCTTCCCCGGGGCAGAGAGAATAGAATATTGCTACCTCCTAGCATTTGCTAAAGTTCCAGAGAAGGTACAAGAAAACAGTCATATCTCAACAGCCTTTTAGCCTTCTAGTTTTTGTCCAATCTAGCTGTACATTTTATACTTTTTCTTGACTGAGTTTGGAGAGTGACACCTACAATAGCATCTGAGATGGCAAAATACTAGAGGTACTGGTGAAGGGAGAATCCTGCACCTGTAGTCATCAAAAGGAAAAGTTAATTACTTGTCAGTGGTTTAGATTGCTTCCAAATAATAGTGGCTGTGTTTTCTAAGGCACTCTTGCACATAACTTTTGCAGCATTCTGTGAGGAGAAAACAGGGATTGCCATGTGATAAGCTGTATCTTTTGTCAAACTTTCTTTTCCCTTATCTATGGAAAACTGTTGTTTTTATTTATCTAATATGAGGGGACTTCAGAAACCTTGTGGAAAACACAATTAAATGATAAGTTTACTTTTGTGCAAAAATTTTGCAATCCATGGATTGGTTTTTCACAATACACATTTTACAAGAACTTACAATTTTTATAAATTTTTAGTTTTGTTTATTTATTTTCATTTCATGTGAAAGAGAGCAAGAGAGAGAGACACACACAAGAGATTGTCATCCACTGGTTCACTCCCCAAATGCCAGCAGCGGTGGCTGGGCCAGGCTGAAGCCAGGATCCAGGAGCTCAGCCAGTTCTCCCAAATGGGTAGCAGTCATCTGCTGCTCCCAGGCATGTGAGTAGGAAGCTGGATCAGAAGTGTAACTGAGACTCCATCCCAGGCATTCTACCAGATCTGTGGGCCATATAAGGCCTACAAAAATAATTTTATCTGGCACCGCCAAGTCAACCCCAGGTGGAACTTAAAATCTAGTAGATCTATTGCAGCCTAATTTTTGAGTTGATAATTTTGTATGGCCTGTGAATGATGTTACAACTATCCAAATGGCTCTTGTTAGAAGAAAAGGTTCCCTACCCCTGTTAGGGGATGCAAGCATCCCAAGTGGTGGCTGTAACCCCTTGTGCCACATGCCCACCCCATATCCTCCATGAACTTCCTAAAGACCCCTAAAATGCATTGATTTGTGTTTGTGTGTATAAAACAGAGCATTCCAGAGTATGACTGTATAATAAATGGGTTAGGATAACAGTGGCACTCTATCTCACTTCTTAAAAGATAGAGTTTATATATATAAAGATGTTAAACTAGCTTTAGTAAACATGAATTGAGTCAGTGTAAGTATAAGAAAGTTAACACAGTATGCTTGGGAGTCTGTTTAATATGAATTATTTATAAAACTTGGAAAAATTAAAATCATTCTTTCAAAACATTAATCTTTTATAGATTTTAAACTCATCATCTTTTTCTTTCCTGTGTTTTGGTTTCAAACAGGCCATATACTCCTTTGAATGGAAGCATCTCTAATGTATGGTTTGACAGATTTAAAATATCTAATGACTGCCCAGAACACATAGAATCAATTGATATAATGTGTAAAGTGCTGTCTGGTTTGATTGATGAGGAAGTAAAGAGTGGCATCAAAAAAAACAGGATATTAATAGGTAAGACCTAAATTGGTGTTTTTTTTCACTTTTGTCTAATTCTATAGGAGACATTATTAAAAGCATTTGTATGTCATTCAACACATTCATAGTTTTATATGTAAATGTTAATGTATTTTGGATTTCAAAGATATTAGAATAATGTCTTATACAACTATAATTGATTTTGAGTAACAATATTGTGAAAACTTCATGGCAGTTAAATTTTTCTTTGCAGTTTAATTTTAATTGATATTATACCTTTTAGCTTGTTAAACATTGTTTTTTAATTATCTTAACTCTTAGAAGTTTTTTTTTAAGTTTTTTTTGAGGAAAGGTCTTTTTTTAATTTTTATTTTTGACAAGCAGAGTTAGACAGTGAGAGAGAGAGAGACAGAGAGAAAGGTCTTCCTTCTGTTGGTTCGCCAATCTGGTGCCCCAACCGGGACTAGAACCCAGGGTGCTGACGCTGCAGGTGGAGGATTAGCCAAGTGAGCCATGGTGCCAGCCAACTCTTAGAGAGTTTAAAATACTATTGCCATGATTCAAATAGAGTAAGTGCACAGTCAAAATATGCTGAACAATTCATGAAAATTAAACTTGTTAGTTAATATTACAAAATTAAGATATTTATGTATTTTTGTTAAATGTGTCTTTAGCCTTGTTCCCAAAGGAGTATACCATAGCTTTATATAAGCTCTATTTTCTACTTAATAGCCTTTTCTTTTTCTGTGCTCACTAAATACATAACCTAACAAATCCTTTGTCTCTAATGTATACAAAACTGATTTAAGGTGTATAGAGTGTGAGTGCTGTAGAACGTACTTTGGTGAAACAGTTTTCTTTTGAAATATTACTATTTAATTTATAATGAGTTACATTTGTTGACAGAATTGTAAAGCAAGCATTTACATCACGTTCTAAATTATTTTAAAATATATGTTAAAATTCTCTATAGAAAGTATTTGTATGAATCAGTAAACTTCCTTTGTGTTTACTGGAGTGCTGGATTCTGTCCATTAATTTATGAGAGACAACATGATCTATTGGGTATTCATTCTATACTGCATTGGGTTCACTTTCCACTTCTGTTATTTAAAAATAGTGTGACCTCCTGTCCAGCAATAAAACTTCCGGGGGCCTTAGTATCCTCATCTATGTGCCACTCTGTATTTCTTTCTGTGTCTAGCTTGAGAAAGAATATAGGGAAAAGATGCCCAACTCAGTCTTTGGCACTATGAAACAGAGATAGAATTCAAAATATGTGAATAAATCAGAGAATTCATCATTTATTCTTTAGCAAATAATGTTTAAATCCTCACTGTTTGTCAGAAGTATTTGAGATCCCCAAAGGGATACACAGATAAATAAAACCGGATTCGTCTTCAAATTTCCTATGACCTAGAATGGCCCAAGAGGTTGAAGTAAAAATAATAACTGTAATCCAACCAGCTGTGATGGATCC